>NC_058497.1:16267329-16569579 GCF_020382885.2 Scatophagus argus | reverse complement strand
GTCGGTACATTACACATTAAATTTTAGAGGCGGTAACAAAGATGAGCTGGAAGGTTTGATTACAGAATCATCCATAGTTATTACAATCTCCATTAGCTGACGCCTCGGCAGCTGCTGCTCTTTACGAGAAGCAAGGAGAACAAGTAACGAGATTTTACCACACAGTCAAAACCACAAAACCCACCAGCAGACTCTGATATCACACTTAGGTAGAGAACAGCTCAGAAAAAAAAAAAACAAACCAAAAACATACTGGTGTGGGTGAGGATGCTGTAGTGCACCACAATTCCTACACCTATTAGGAGCCCACATATCGGATATCATTGCAACTCACCTCATTTGCAAAGACAGACAAGTCCCTGGTGAAATGCCAGATCGGTCACACTCGTTTCATGGCTCATTAATGTAATTATTCAGCCTCTACGTGTTGATGAATGATGTACTCGTGAGCGTGTGTGCCTTTCTCATGGTTAATAGTGATAATACATGATGATGACGGCGCATTTTTCTGCTACTTTGTCTTCTGCGCTACTCATCTGTGGAGCAAAAAACTCCCGGTGACACCGCCAAACGATCTGATTGTTTACAGAGCTTTGACCGCGGACAAATAAAACCTCTGACCCCTCTACCGCCAGTGTTCAGTTCAACAGCAACCAGAGTGGTTCTTTTCTTCCTCGGCATTGTTTGCGTCACTGAAGAAGTGTCAACAGCCAAGATCAGGCCAAGGACAGAAGGAAAAGAGGTAAGAGCATGGAATAAAGAGGGATACAAGGGAGATGGATGTGAGCATGAGAAAAAGGAGAAGAGATAATAAAAAGAAACGAGAGGGTAAAAAGCACACATGGCCTCTGAGTCGGTGCTCCACATCCATCCTATTAGTTAATGTGTCACTCTAACGCCAAACAGCCAGTGACAGTGAGTAGCCCCGCCACACACACTCACAAAGAGCTGCCTGAACCAATAATAACACTGACTAACAAGGCTGCACAGAAAAGACAGAAGGGAGAAACGAAAGGAAAATGTACGGGAGGACAGGAAGCCGTCTGATATATCACTGATAGGGAAAGAGCAAAGAGCAGTAATGGAGGAACTCACCGTTACCAAGAGGATGGAAGAGGACAGAGGGTTGTTATTAAAAAGAGATGCAGATGGGAAAACAGGTAGATGCGTTCAATCAAATGAGCTGATAAAACGTCAGGAAAAAAACGAGGAGATAAACAATCATGTTTGATTGATAACAGTCACTGTGCTGTGTGAAATCTGTAATAACCTCATCATCATGTGTCCCCCTGTAGGTTTCAGAGCTTGAAGAAGGCTGACAAACGCATCTTATCTGCGCCATCTGTCACTAAATCACTGCTTGGCCAACTGGGAGCGATGGGATGAGGTGAGGGGAAGGGAGGGGAGAGGACGTATGACCATCCCAGTTACTGAGATTGGCAGTTTTTAGGCAGCGAGTTAATGAGCTACTCGAAGGGCTGAGTCGTAGGCAGGTGTTGAGCTCATAAAGTAGCTTTATGTGCATATGGGCAATGTTGGAGCAGAACCTGCACCCTCACACACATATGAGCAAACCTCAATTTCCTGCCAAAATGACACACAAGTACATGGGTGAGTAAACTTGCAGTGTGTGACTCTCCGAAAAAACAACAACAACACACAAACACACAGAGGACACGAAATCTGCAAAGCTCAGGGCTGCTCCTGTTCTCAGTTTGTAAAATTAACATTTATGCGAGAAGTGTTTTGGATATTATCTGAAGTTAATTATTTCACCCTATGCCACAGCAGGCTGGAGGGCACTGGTCACAGGTTGGGCAGGCAAATTCCCACTTGTGTTTATATGATAATAAATGGAAAAAACCCCAGTCCAGGTTATCCACCTGTTTTGTACTGCAGGCTGCAGTCTACATGCAGCTTGGGCCCACTGAGAGTTGGAAAGTTAATTTAATAGATTTAGTCTTAAGTCCTCAGGCAGAAATACCCCAAATCTCCCATTTTTCTTTCCAATTCACTGGGAGATATTTGGTCCTTTTTTATGTGGCTCCGCTCAAACATCTTGCAGGAATCCATTTTCCAACTACCTTGAATGTGTGCAGTCCAGTCCAGTCAAATCAATAGACAGAAGACATTTAATTATTTAGCTGTGACATAACTCACTTTTCAAAATCCTCACCAATCCATCAGTTTTTGTCCACTTATGTAGGTCTGGGTTGTGGTGGGAGCAGGCTCTGAAAGACAGCTCACACCTCATGGGGGCACTGATCTGGATGGCCTCCTCCCAAGGCAAGCTCCACCAGGCTCCCCTGGTTGCCCTTTTCCATTTGCCTATCCACTGAGGTCTTTGAAGAGCAAAGTCTTGGTTTGGGAAACCCTACCTACCAGGGCCAAAAGTGTCCAGGATCATGGGACACCTACACCCTCCACCATGCTATTACAACTACACAGTGGAGACAGAAGATACACATCTGCACGCTGCATGGTGGTTCTCTTGCCACTAATTATTTCTTATTTCATAATTGACATTGCATTCATTCTAAAATGAAATGTCTGCGTAATTGTGTTTTTTTTATTTAATTTTTTGCTTTTATTTTCACTTTAATGTCAGTATTTCCGGGACATTTGTTTAAATATTGGAAGCACAGGCCAGTGACAGCCCAGCAAGAAACAGTATGCGCTGGGTTAGTCCCGTTGGTTGTAGGGTTTGAGATGATGCCCCCATGAAGAAGAGAACTACAACACAGATAATTGTTGTTGGGTGTCATAAAAAAAATCACTAAGTACACCGTTGATGTCAAACCCAATATCACAAACTGAGTTAAAGTGTTGGTAATAACACACTGAGCTCTCACCAGCACATCTCAGCAGGGTCACTTGTACAACTTACAACATTTTATAGAATAGTAATAGTGATTCCAGCCTTTACTTTTGTTTGTTTTAAAGCCCTTTTGTCACTATATAGACAACAGGGACTTCAATGGCATCACATTCTAAATACACAGACAGCTTTGGAGCTACAGTAGCTTCTATCTAACATCTCTTCTGGGAAGGCTTTCCACAAGATTTTGTTTCTGTGGGAATTTTTGCCCATTCATGCAGTAGAGCATTTGTGAGGTCAGACACTGATGTTGGACGAAAAGGCCTGACTCACAGTCTCTGTTCCAGTTCATCCCAAAGGTGTTGGATGGAGTTGAGGTCAGGACTCTGTGTGGATCAGTCATGTTCTTCCTCATCCAACCATGTCTTTATGGACTCTTTGCTTTGTGCACTGGGGCACAGTCATGCTGGAATAGCAAAGGGCCTTCACCAAACTGCTGCCACAAAGTTGGAAGCACAGCATTGTCCAAAATGTCTTGGTATGCTGAAACATTAAGAATTCTCTTCACTGGAAGTAAGCGGCCGAGCCCAGTCCCTGAACAACAGCCCCACATCACACCTGAATTCAATAATAAATAGGTGCGACCCAATACTTTTTGTCTTCTTATCTATCTATCTTATTTGACAAAACAAGATGTCCAAAAATCCATTTTGAGCCCAGAGTCCTGGGATCTCGTTTTGGGCATTTTTCACTATCTTCTATTCCAATAATTTCTTTAAAAAAACAGACTGATTAATCAATATTGAAAACAACAATGAGTTTTAGCCCTTGTTTACTAACCATTAGTTCAGAGCTTCCAACATCTATCCTTGTCTGTACTGTTACAATATGTTGCCTGGTGCCACTGAGGCATCTTCATGAGATTGAAGAAGCTGCATTAACTTGAGACTATAAATGGAAAACAATATTAATCTCACACTGATGGGAAATAACTGTCTGCGACTTGCACTTTACTTCAATTTTATTTGGTCTGGATGGTCTGGAACTGACCTGGCAGGAGCTGCTCCAGCAGCCATTTCTCAGACATGAAAGAAATGATCAGAAATAATAACTAAAAGTAGAATCAGCAGCTGGCAGACAATTTCTGATGAGTCTGAACACTTTGACTGAATACTGGTGGAGGCTTCTCACTGAAGCTGGTGAAGAAGATTTAGTAGATTTCTCTGTCTCTCCCAACTGTGCAACAGCATCCCACCAACACTGTGTGGAGGCAGCATGGCAGGCTGGAGACACGCCTCTCTCAAACACACAGAAACAAACACACACACTTGGCAGGGCTGGATTGTCTCCCTTGAGGCCAATTCATAGCTAGATCTTCACTGAAAGCTGAGGAGCCATAGATTGTTTGCCCTCTCTCTCCTCAGCTTAACTGCCAATTACCCAGCTCTGACAATGGCCACCCCCATCACACATGGCTACACACACACACATCAAGCTCAAAAGCTGCATTCCGAAGGATACTCCCACTAAACCTAATCAGTGAGACAATGGTCTCATTTTATCCCCAAATTTAACCACAAATGGCTTTGAGCAACAAGTTTAAACATACAATATATGTATTTATATCTATAGAGAGAGGGAGTTCATAGATTTCATTTTCATGATTAGAGGATGTAAGACAGAAAACACTGTGCCCAGTGTGCTTGGTTAAATGTTTTTTCTGTTAGATCGCCTGTGACGCGCAGGGGGAGGACATTTAACAGGTAAAATGGGCGAGCTGGGACCAATCTCCTATTCCAATCACACACAGACATAGTTGTTCAGATGGATGAAAACACACACATTCACCGGTAATTTCTACAAAGTCTGCAGATAGGGAAAAAAATCTGTTTGTGGATAACTATTAAATTCTGCCTGATTTTTTTTTTTTTAAAAATACAATCTAACACTGAATATTAAGTGAATGAACCAAACCAAACACCACTAAGCACAACGCGTCTGTCCTGAAAAACCATCTTTGGAGTCCCAGAGACATGCTGTCATATAATGTTAAAAATAAAAGCAGGAAGATCAAAGTGATGTTTCGGTTTGATACGAGGGAGTGAGAAGGTTTTTACTTTGATTGAACACCTGAAATCATTCACCTCAGCTGGGTTTCTTTCCTGCTTTTCTCTCACACAGACACACACACACAGCAAAGCATGGCAGCAATATGCGTCTGTTGCCTCTGATAAAACACAAAACCTCAGCCTCCATCGGACCCTGAGAGTCACAACTGTTGCTCAATCCGCGCAGCCGGCTCCGTGGATCTGCGCTTTCTCAGTGCGCTTTAACATCATCCAAAAGCGCGTTGATAAAGCCTCCGTTCACAGAACAGGTGAATCCTGACCATTTAAAAAGAAACAAACAGTAACTTACATGTCGAAGTTCTTGCATGCGGTCCTTCATGGCTCCGGTAAATCACTCTTATCCCCTCTGTTCCCGTTGTCTTGCGGATGTGTGAGGTGACGGAGCGGCGGGGCGGAGACCGACAGGCTGATGTGACACCGACCGGAGCGAGGATGCGCGTCTGGCGGCGGCGAGAGGCGATGGATTTCCCCCCTCCTCCCTTAAAGATACGGGGATGGTGGGACCACTTTACAGAGCCGGGTGACGCGCACTAAAGGTGAGGCGAGGCCTTCCGCCGTTAACCCATTACACACCTTTAACTTCCTCTTCAGTTCGCGCTAATTGACCTTTCTTTAGTTTAATGAGTATCCTGTAGAAGTTTCTTTCTGTTCCGTTAAAGTCAGTCTGAAGGCTGGATTAACAAGAAATGACCACCTCAGAGTTTGGTTATCGATTGAGCAGGTTCAGAGATAACGCCCAGGTGGTTTGCATTGTGAAAAGGCGCACAGCGACCTCTGTCGGACATGTGCAAAACATCTCGAAATTAATTAGGATGTAGAAAAAAACAAAACCAATTTGCTTGTTGCTTCTTAAATTTGCTTTTATTCTGGATAATAAAATACAATTCGTTTTCTTTCTTCTTTCCTCGAAATGCCTTTGACCGCCCTTTTGAGCTTGTTTTTAAAGGCACAATTCTTTATTTATCCATTAATGTGGTGTTTCATTGTTTCGACAGATTTGAATTAAGTCAGCACGAGTGTCTTCGTGTTATGCAGGATGTCTTGTATAAACCATCTGCACAAACCATCAAATCTAAGGTAATCTAATTTTATCTGAATGTTCATTTTGTTCCATTTTCTCCTTTGAGCAAAGGTGTTTTTCTTCAAACTGACTTTTCTCCTTGTTGGTTTTTATTAAATGGGATTATGAAACAGTGCAGTTTCATAAACGTATGGATGTTTTCCGTTCAAATTCTTCTATATTCAGAAAAAATAATAAATATACATGATAATATTCTATTTTTGCAGATTTTTAATTGTAAAAATACTGCAGATAATACACTGTACAGCTGAACAGAGCTCATTTACAGAAACTGTTTTATTTCTATAACAGCGTTTGTGCTGTTATCTCCATGTTGTCTCCATTGTGTTTTGTGTCACCAGTAAGTACTGCAGATGTCAGTCTTCCAGTCAATGTGAACATGCAGAGTGAGAGACAAACTGCCAAACACTCCAAATATATAACACCAAATATCTTGCATCTTATCAACCTGAATTTAAGAGTTAAAAAATGAAGTCCGAGCACTCTGCAGTTCCTGAGGTGATTGTATCTGTGTGTGTGTGTGTGTGTGTGTGTGTGTGTGGTGGTACAGATGAGGGCTACTGAAGGCACAGCTGCCTGAGTCAGAGCTAAAAATGTGGTTTCCTCTGACGTCCGGTGTATTTTGTGTCAGGTCGAACCTCCCTGCAGGCCAAAAACAAAACAAAACACAGTAGCAGTGAGGGAAGATGCATCAGCAAGTGTTACAGAATACAGCTAAGCTAAACTTAAGTTTATTACATTATTTAGAACATCAATATTTTATGAATATTTCAGTGTCAAGTGCATACCTTCCCTGTCTTCTCCTCCTCTCCTTCTTCTCCAAGACCCAATCTCGCCCCTTCTTAGCTGATTTCCCCTTCATGTTCTTGAACCGACATCTTTGCGAAAGACAAAATGTGTCCTCTTAAGCTCGTTTAAAATGAAACTGCATTCGAAACTGATTCAGAGAGTTTCACACATCCAGCCTCTTTGTGCAACCAGGAGGGGCAAGAGAAGCACCGCTATGTAAAAGGGAGGAAAAGCTGCCTGACAGGGTTTGAAGTCAGACAGGACGACAACCTTTTCAGATTTCTCTCGGCCTTTTGGCTTCATCAAAGCAGGTATGAATGAACCTGCATGCATCACGGCCAAGACCTTCTCGCTATCCTAATGTAAAGTAATAATACAGAATTTCTAAATGGCCAAAACAGGGATTATCCTAATCAGTGTATAACAGGGCTGCAACCAACAGTTATTCTCATTATCTATTAATTGTTTTGTCTAAAAGTAACTTTTTAAAAAAGGAAATAGATATAGCAGTTAATGACATTAAGAAAACCAAAGAAATGGCAAAAACATTTTAATAATTTTCATCTGATGCTCAAATGGCATCCTGTTGCATCTGTTTGAGTAAAATACATCAACAAACAAATAAATCCAGATAAACTCTGGTGACTGAACCAAACTGTAAACTTCCAACCATGTAAACAGATTAATCAAACTATCACAATAACCTGATTACTCAGACTGAGCGGTTCCTTTGCTGTGAGTGCTTTACCTTTGTCCTGAAAACTGGACCTGGTTTGAAGCAGCTCTGTCTGAAGTTTCTGATCCTAATCCCTGAAATGGATAAAAAAAAGATAATACAGTGATCATAATGTGGCTAAAATGAAATGCAGGCACCCATAATATCCCCAAACGTCTGTTTCTTACTTTGGGAAGAACTCCTGTTGTTCCAGCGAACAAACACAGGAAAAACCTGGACACAAACACGGTGTGTAAATGCACATTTTAATGTGCAATAATTCATTACAGGGCTAATGAGACAGTCGAGTCAATAAGAACGTCATCCTGTTCTAATTAACGTTGTGTTGCAAGTACACTGATACTAATTTCACAGGCCATTAAGAAGGAATCAATTGCAGACATCCGCAGCTGAACGTGTCAAAATAAAAGCCCAGCTTCTGATAGGTACTGACTTTTTAGCCTTGCTGCTGTTGGGGTAATCCACCACCATGCCTCCACCGAATCCTGCCCTCATTGCCTGCGTCGTGATCAGCTCAAGCTTTAGAGAGGGAAGAAGAAGACTGATGCTAAGTAAGAGAATCTGGAGAAAAGATCTGATTATACATGCAAAACTAACAAGTTATATCACCTGTTCTGAGTTTTCTGGATAAAGTTGAAAAATTGCACGTGAGCCTCTTGACTGAAAGACAAAGAGAAATGAGAAATCAAATAAGGTACATGGATGCTTGAATTCTTGTTGAAGAAGACAGCAGCTGTGATAAAACCTCACCAGAGTAGAGTACAGAGTACTAAAGAAGGTATAGAGTCTCTTTGGAGGACTATGTGTCCTCTTGTCTGCATTACAGAGCCACTGCAGGGCAGAGATACTGAAAGGGAATCAAAGAAAAACAGAGTAAGAAAAAAATGGAGTCAGAAACTATTTAAAATGAATTCAGAGAAAAAAAAATTCTTGCTTTTAACCATGTTTTGTCCTGCACCTGATACAGCCGTCAAAGGTGCCAGGTCGGAAAGGCATCCCCTGGCCCATGTCCCCCACTAAAAGGTCTCCTTCTACGTCTCTGTCCAGAGCAACATCTGTCACAGCGAAGCAGAGAAGAAAACATGAGAAATGAAAGTTATTTTATACAACGGTTAAAATGTCACTGACAGGGATGAGACACAAACCTCTGATTTAATCTGCTTAATATGCAAAACTGTGAAACATAAAACAAGACACACTTTTAATGAAAGATGAAGGCAGTGTTGCTTATATTTGTATTTTGGTGATCTATAAGTCATGAGGCTCAGCGTAACATTGTGTATAATGAAACCAGAAATTACCAGCACCAAACATCACCATCATGAAGAAGGCAGAGAAGCTGAAATTTTCTGGTGCAAAAAGTTCTGCAACAAATTTAAAGTCTTATGGACCTGCACTGAACCGGATGCTGGTCTGCACCTCATTGTGTGTTCTCAAATGTAGACATTAGTGTGCAAAACCAAGAAAGAGTCTGCAGTCTTATTTTTTTATTATTTGTAAAAGATTTGTCTGATTATGAGGTTTTATGGACTACAATCTGGTTCTAACACAATAGGAAAACACAGTGATTGCTTTCAACCAGTACTGATGTGAAGGATTTTGAGAAATCATCATCAGTGATATCAATATGAAAACACAGCAAGTGGAGTAACTACTCATCTCCCTCAGCTATGTTTTTGTCAGTCCATTTCCTATATTATATCAGATTTATATTATTATTAAGATCTCCATTATCGCCTAAGACATTTAGCATAATATTGTATCATCAACATTATATTGGTACATCATCCAGCTGTAGCTTAAATGTAACAATGTCATACAAACCCAGCATTGCAGTGCTGATATCGACTCCAACCCAGTAGTGTCCCTCCTCTGACAGGTAGTCTCCACTGAGACCAGAGCCGCACCTGAGAGACAGAGAGTCGTCTGAGTCCTCCACGTCACAAACACCCACGTGTGCATGTGTCATGTGTGCATGTCAACAAGCTGGATTACTGATCCAGCAAAATCCCGAAAATGTCGAAGTATTATGCATAAACATATCGAAAAATGTCTCAGTTGGCAACAAGACACACTGAACATCCGTTTCAGAATCAGAATTCCTTTATTTATCCCCGAAGGGAAATTTATACAACTCCTCATCTCATGATGATTTTACAGAAGACAATCACTGTATTATTTCTTAATGTTATCAAGGTTGCAGTGTAGTGCTGTATGCAAACATAGTCAGAGTCACCCACTCACCCCACATCCAGCAGGAAGCATGGCTGTCCCTCAGGCAGGTTTAAAAGCTCTACGGCTCTCTCTGACATCTGGGTCTGGATCTCAATCATTCGAGAGCTGTGAGGCAACAAAGAGAGATCTCAGTTAGAACTATATATAACAAACTCAAGCTTTACATACGTTGAATTTAGTACATTTTAATCCTTGATCTACAATTGTCTCTGTATAACGCAAACTGGAACTGATGATGTGATACACGTGAATTACTGGCTCAACATTCTGTGGGCTTTGATTTCATTTTCCACCTGAATAAGTTATGAATAAGTGAGTGTTTCTGCAGTGAATTAAATATTGTCCCACATCTGACACCAGAGTGTGTGTATTTTTTTATACTAAGGTAGACTTTCCCTCCAAACACAGCAAATTCAGTGTCACGTCAGGATGTTATGCACAAATAAGACTCACTTCTGAGAGTATTTCTTCGCCTCTTCTTCATTGTAGAACTGCGGGTATGAGAGCACACCAGATTAACAAAACGCGACACTGGCTGACTGCACTGTGCTTTTCATGAAACACTTTAGTTCCAAATGACTTCAATATACCACATTAAAGACACAAACTAACAAACCAGCAGCTAAGTTCTTTATTAAATGTAGAAACATTGATTACTGAGTCTATAATCCAACTAGCATTGGTGATTTATTAAATTTATGGCCAGCTGAAGGGACCTTTAAAGACTCAAAATACTCCAGGCAAGACTAGCTTTAGCTTAGGCTAGCAGCGAAAAACGACAATAAACCGAATCACTGACCACTTCCGGAGGAGCTGTGTGTTCAGGCCGTCGACAGCTGGAGGCCATGACTGTCTCTTTGTGTGTCCGTGTGTGAAAATCAACAGTTAATTTATAATATCAGTTCATAAAAAAACTAAATGTTATGATAGCTGAAGAGCCGCATGTGCGAAACAATTACGTCACACGCAAGCGACGCAAGAACGGCTTTCTTCTTCTTCTTCTCCTTCTCTTTCTTTTTCTATTCCGGCAGACGAAGCACCGACAAGTACTTTGCTGCCTCCCACTGTTGAAGTTAAGCGTATTTCCTATCCTGTTTGCATTATGGTCTCCTATGTCTCGTCTAGTTCTGCCCCTCTCTTCCCCCTTGAATGTCCTGAAGGCAGAAAGCAAATCAGTAGTCCACTCTTCTGTTTTCAGGATCTCTTGAGTCATTAGTATAAACATTTATATATTTACCCGACTTACTCTCAATGTGTTCTTAAACTGTAGGATTTCCTTTGTAACTCATCTCATCTTTCATTGAACCTCAGGGTATTTTTACACAACGCATTTAGCGAAAGTTTCAATTTATTTTCAAGAAGACGTTGTACCTTTCAAATGTGTGCATATAAGCGTAAAACAAGCCGATTCGAAGACTGTTGTTGGCTATCTGTCATCCAAGAAATACATTATTAATAGACATTATTTTGTTTTTTTCTCCGTATTCTTCATGGAGATTGATCGCGCATGGAAAGTACTTCCTATAAACATTGACTCTTATTGGCTCTTTGTTGTGTGACGTAGCAGGAAGCTGCAGTTGTTTTCCGGAATGCTTACCGGTGCGATCTTGGTGAAATGGCAGAGGTCGGTCAGCGGCTGGGGATCGCGGCCTGTCGTCTCTCGGCTCTCAGAAACAGACATGGACGACCGGTGTGCGCTGGAGAAAGTCCCGAACCCCTGCTAGTTAACTGCACCTTCACTGAGAGTCGGAGAAGAGATGAAACCACAAAGGATCCACGTCGGCCCGTGGCAAAAAGAAGAGCAACACAACGCAACTCAGCAAAACTTCCCAGAGTGGGAGCAAGTGAAAGTCAACAGGCAAATGGGACTTTATGTTGTGCCGTTTCTTTGGAGTTGGATCCATCCCGTTTTATTGGCTTTGTTCAAACCAGAGAAAGCCTGCAAGCTTATAAAACAGCCCTGTACCTCTCTGCAAGATTGCAGCCTATGCTCCAGGAGAAGCTGCTGCCTGGCAGGATGACGTCCTGGACCAGAAGAGCTGTTTCCATCCACCCTGACAACAACTTCAGCTGCCCTCAGCAGGTCAGAGCTTTCTGTACAGTCGTCTTCTTTCTGGCAGAGCAGGACTCAGAGAGACCAGGTCCTGGACTGAGACAGAGGTGTCTGAAACTGCATCACGATTCTCTGCAAATAGCTACAACTAGTAGAAGCTACAGCTGGAGGAGTGACAGCAGCTCAAAAGAGGCTCCTCCACTGTACAGAAGCAGGACGGCCTATTATGACATCCTCAGAGTGTCACCCAGTGCCACACAGTCCCAGATCAAGACGGCCTACTATAAACAGTCCTTCATCTACCACCCTGACAAGAACCCGGGTAATGAGGAGGCCACCAAGTGCTTCTCTGAGATCAGCGAGGCCTACACAGTGCTGGGAAATATCAGCCTGAGGAGGAAGTACGACCACGGCATTCTGAGCCAGTCAGATTTTCAAAGTGCAGGGAGACCATCCTCCAAAGAGACCACGAGCAGATCTACAGGCTCCCCGCAGCAGAAGTATCAACAGAGAGTCAGGCAGTTCTCCCAAACTGGGGGGAAGACCATGTTTGATTTTGATGCCTTTTATCAGGCTCACTACGGTGAGCAGCTGCGGAGGGAGAGAAACCTGAGAGCCTGGAGGCAGTACATGCAGGAGCAGAAGGAGAAAGATGCTAAAAAGTGGAAGCATGCTAAAATGTTAGAGATGGCTGTAGTGATGCTGCTGTCCATGGCAGGCCTAATTTTTTTTGGTCTCAATAAGCCCTGAAATATAAAGAAGCCACCGGACATGTCACCATAAGCTTCCAGGTGTTGCACAATTTCTGACAGTTAAATTTATTGTTATGGTGGCCTCACAGAAAGAGGGTTCCAGGTTCGAATCCCAGTCTGGGCCCTTCTGTGTGGAGTTTGCATGTTCTCCCTGTGCCTGTGTAGGTTTTCTCTGGGTACTCTGGCTTCCTCCCACAATCCCAAAAACATGCACATTAGGTTAACTGGCTACTCTACATTGTTCCTAGGTGTGTGTGTGTGTGTGTGTGTGTGTGTGCGCGCATCTCGCCTGTAGTCAGCTGGGATAGGCTCCAGCCCCCGACCCTGACAGATCAGTGGTATATAAAATGGATGGATTATAATTATTATGTTGTCAGCCTGCAACATAGTGAACTAAGAGCAAATTACTAGTTGGAAACTATTCTTACTATACTATCATTCATTTATTAATCATAATGTCCCAATTATTTTGGTCACTGAACACTTCCTTGTTCCAGATTCTTAAATGTAAGGATTTGTTGTTTTCTTTGACAGTATATGAAGAGTGTTTGGATTTTTCACTGTTGGTTGGACAAAAAAAAAAAATCAATGTCAAAACATCAGTTTGGGCTCTGGGAAATTGTGAAGTTTTCATTAAACAAAATGATTAATTGACAATGAAAATAATCGTTATGCAGGAAGGCTGTGTAAGGAAAGAAAACTGACCACATTCATTTTCTGTATTCATGTAGGACAACTAAAAACATAAAACTTTAATGTCAGTTAGAAACTGGAAATCTCTAAGCTACATTGCGGGATGTTGGATTAATTATTGCTGCAGCAGTTTGAGCATGTTGCTTTTTCAAAGCTTTCAAAAGCACCCAGTTTCTGGGTGATATCATAATTAGCATTTAATGGCTTTCTAAAATGTTATTTATTATAAAGATGGTGCTTACTGGCCCAGACTTTGCTGGAGCAAACCCGATGCAGAGATGTCATTGCAGGTTTAGTCTTTGTAGCATCGAAAAATCTTCAACCAGTTTTGACGATTCTGAGTCAACTTTAATCGACTCTTTGTTAATAGTGATAAGTGTGTGGCCAAAACATTTTTTTGGCAGCTTAAGCTCTTAATTCAGTTCATCCTAGCACTGCTCAAGGATGGGAAAACTTGAACATATTATGCTGAATACTGCACAATCCTTCTCCCTTCCGCCACTCACTGTAAGATTGTGCAAGATTATTTTTCAGTATAGAACTTTGAAGATGATTTATTAGGAAATGAATACACATTTTGACACCTGTGTATATGTTTATGTACTGTAAAAATAAGATGCCACATCATGTTGAATTGTGTATCGTGTGTAGGTTAAATATATTAAGAAAATGTAATAAAACCTTTTCTTCTGCAGCGTTATACGGTCTCACCTCTAGAGGGCGTCTACATGCATCAAAATCATCCCCGGGTTAACGCTGCAGGCCTGACGGGCTCAGTGGGTTTAAACTCTGTGGGATGATATTAATGCATGTCATGGAGGTCTCCGCCTGCTGAGAGCCGCTTCTGCTGACAGTGTGACTGTTTATTTTATCCAGTTTCACTGAAGATGTTGCATATTTGAAGCACTAAATCTGGTAAATGTCTGGCATTATGTCAACAGTCTTTAAACCGGCTGATGTGGTCAAAACAAGTCAAACACCTTAAAGACACTGAATGTACCCCAACTCAAAGAGTGTTTGTATTTGGGCCTATATATGGAATGTAGACTGACTGTTTAATATTAAATGAAACAAAAGAAACCCATGTGTAAAACAGATGAAAGAATAAAGGTGAGACAATCCCCACTTTTAATACTTTTATCAGATTATGTTTTGTAACGCCGAAGCTCTTGAACGTTCTGAGCCTTTAATCTCAAAACATATCAGCCCGAACCCCAACACTGTGACGTTTCCAAGCGAATAACTGCAGAGGACGTGCAGCAGTTTGTTCACATTTTATTCACAGAAATATAAAGTAGTATGTCAAGTACATCACTTTGTACAAAATTGCACAGACTCTTCAAAACTCAGTCAGACAACAGAAAAGTTAGCTTTAAGAAGTGTTAAGAAAATAAAAGGGAGACATGAACAATCTGTGATATGTGAGATGGGCTTTTGCAACAAACAGGTTCCACTTTTGAGGATTTTTCATCGAGAAGAATCAATCAATTGTACATAAATATGACTCGATAGGAAAAATGTAATTTACACCGGCTGAGGAATAAATACGTTTCAAAAATAGGATTCAAATTGGCACATGAACTGCTCCATCTGCTCCTCGACTTCAAGTGAAATTTCACCTTCGTATAGCTAAATGACCATCCTTGAAAAGAGAGACACTGACTTTTGATATGTTTAGTCCAGCTGAACAGAAGTGTTGCATAAGTTTGAAATACGGTGCCTGAAAGAAATGTTTGAAAGGTTTTTTTTTTTTTGGGAAGTACATCACCCACTGTTTTGCAGAGAGATGAGAAGCCTGACGCCACTCTAGTTTAAATGCAGTGTCTTTGGGGAGTGTTGAACAACATGCGACAACATTTAGCAGTGACTTGCTGGTAGATCAACCACGTTCATACAGTATATGCATAGTAATTCAAGTACTTACATTTTTTTGAGTGTGTTTGGAAGCTACAACTACATTTTGGAATTTTTTTTTTTGATTTTACCATTATATTTACTGTGACTGAAACTCTTTTGATCAGGCCCAACCCCTCTTCTTTCTTGCTGAGAGATTCCAAGAGTTTCCGCTCTGACAAGTAAAACGATTGTTGGTGCAGAAGTCAGATGTCACAGAACCGACAAGTAAGATCACAGTCTAAAAATGTGCAAGTTAAATAATTTATTCTTATGCTGTTTGTCGTTGCTAGTTGGACACAAAGTTCAGATTTGTTTCCAGCAAAAGTATAATGTGCTTTGCAACTGGTTTAGGACAGGTATACTTCTCAGGGGCGTTTCAAGAATCTGGATCGTCAGCTCTCTTTTGAACTACATGACTCTACTCTTTTGTTTTGAATCTAAATTTATAAAACTTAAATAGCTATGCTAGTGGGCAGTTTGTTTTTGCGATAAACTCAGTAAGACTCGTATTGCGTTTCATGATGATTTTGTATGACATATAAATTGTTGATTTGATCATTGTTTTTCACAAAATAGTTTGAACTCTGTTTTTTTAAGTAGCTCTAATTTACCAAACAGGTTTCCTCCATAGGCTAGCTTTGCTGCAGTTCAACTAATTCCAGTGTGAAGGGTTAGCTTAGCAAAAAGAAGAAGGAAACAGGGGAAACTGCTGGCCTGGCCCTGTTGGAAAGTACCGGTAATAGAATCTGCCTACTAACATCCCCAAAGTTGACTAATGAGCTTGTTGTGTGTCATTTGTTTTCTGCACATAAATCTAAGTGATAAAGTAACTTCATGGATCCCACTGGTTGCCTCGTACTTAAACAAACGAGATAAGAGCTGTAGAGGTGCATGTAGGCAGGCTTTTACCTTTGGGCCGAACCGGTCCGGCTGTGTCTTTTAGCCCCCATTTGGGACTGGCTCATTCACTGTGCAGGAGACTTCAAGGATGAAGACTAACTTCACTGGTTGGTTTATAAGTAAGACTAACCACACCGTCTCCATTAAAGAGCAGAACACAGCTGCTTCCCTGAGCTTTTTTAGTGGACATTTGGCGGGGGTGTTTACCCGTGTTTCCAGTCTTTATGCTCAGTCTGCTTGCATTATAGTTCCCCAATTTTATGTGTCATTTTGCATGGTTTGAATTTCCTCATTTAACTCTTGGCAATGAAGCAAATAAATGTATTTCCTGAAATGTCTAACTTCTCCTTTAATAAAATATTTTAACTGATTTTTTTTTTTGTATTATAATGAATGTGTAGGACCATGATGTACATTTTCAGAGTAACATGAATATTTTGTGGCGTGAAATTTAACCTTTCTTTTGGATTATTAACTTAAAAAACTGAAGTTCTGTGTCAAGTAAAGCGGCAAATATGACATCTTTCTGTTCAAGCATGGCCATCTAGTACCCATCTTCTTAGTGCCTGTACCATTCCAGTCCACACCAGGCTGCACAAACAGTAGGCAATACTGGCACCTTTCTAAAAAACAAGTCCCCAGTCCCCCCAGTAAATGCTGGATTTGGTATAATAATATCTTAAAGGCATTACTTCAAAGTGAACTCCTATATTAACAGCATCTCTAATCTACAGGTTATTGGTATGATAAGCTTGAATACAGAACCAGCACCAGAGGGAGGGACCTCAAAAACCATTTTTTAGAAACACTACTGCAGCACACTGATCATTGAAAAATATTTGGACTCTAACACACCATCACACACTCATAGAAATAACCCAGTATGACAGCAAAATTGGAGCCACCCTGTCATATTCGTACAGGCTGAACTCGTGTCCTTCATCTTCCATTTCACCATTTTTAAACCGATTAGTGACGCGACACATGACCATCTGTTTGTATGTTGCAGCCATCGATGATACTGTGATAACAAAACCATTTCGGTATGCAGAGATGCGCACGTTCGGGATGCTTTGAGCAGAAACCGATGGTTAAGTAATAACCTGCACTTAGTTTTTGTGATTATGCAAGATGTCAATACCATCCTCATCCTCGCGACAAGTCCAAGGAAAATGTCAGGCACTAAGACCCCTTAGGCTGTACACATTTAAGAAAAACATCTCCGAGCTAACACTAACACACCCAAGATCGCTGTACTGATGTTATTACAGAGCAGAGACCTAGAGCAGGACTTTGTGGGGAAACCCTGTAGGGACAGTGAGGATATCCGGGACAGACTCAAAGCAGCTTTACAAACATTAATGGGAGCTCTGAGGGGAGGGACTGTTTCTTCAAGGTCTTTTCAAACTCTCAGTTCTTCAGTGGGGTGGTGACACAGGCTCTGCTCCCGGGGAAATGTGGGTAAGGATGAACAGGAAGTGGTCAGAGGATGTGAATCAAAGCCATATGACTCCAGAGGATGACTTCCTCTTGCTTTCCCCTCCTACGCTTTTTTCACCGCCACTTTTTCTACATTTATTCTCATCTCCTGCTACACTTCAGTATCCCCATTTCTCTGTTTCACCTGACGTTCTCGACAACTGAGTTTGAAAGAAAGCCGCAGAGCCGCAAAGGGATTTATCGGCAAGGACACGTTGCTTGGCATGATCTCACCTTCCCTTTCAAATCAGAGGAACAGGAAATTGCCTTGAAGCAAAAACAAACAAAACAATGGGTGATCCAGTGATTTGGACCGTTTTCACCATTAACAGACTGTCCCACGTCACCTCCATCCTTCCGAAACTCAATCTCCAATCTGGAACATCCATGACTGAACACTGCACTGGGTCATTTAGTAGAAAGAGTACTGGTTCTCCACTGCTCGGGCCCTGCGAGTCCCATCAGCATCGTGATAGTCCTCAGATGTACCACTAGAGGCCTCCAGCAGGCGCTCAGAGCTGTTGCTCCTGCTCTGTAACCCCCCTCCTACTCCTCCTCCAGTACCTGGATCACTGCGGGAGAGGGAGGGAAGAGCGGTGGGTGAAGAGGAGGTGCTCGAGGATAGCGGGACATCAGGGGGAGGTCCTGCATTTGCTGTGATCCCAGGAGGGTGGAGTGCTGGCTGGACTGAATCTGTCCGGCAGCCCGCCTCCCTGGGTGGGGTGAGGACCGGAGGCACAGTCACATCTGTGTCAGATTGCGGGAAGAAGAAAAAAATTTTGATTAATTAGAAGATTAATAATATTGATTAATTCTTACTGCTGATAATCGTTTGTTGCTTTATGCTGGAGAGCTGCTGGCAAAAGGCTCCTTCTCAGCGCAGCATGTAAACACAGGCAGTGTGGGCTTCCTTTATTGTTTTTTCTCTTGGTGAGCAATAACACCGACAACACTGGTGCCAAAGACACGCCTGACCAGTGTATCAGTAAAGCCTTTTACACCCTGAATCAAGCCCTCACTCTGTGCGAGTTTGTGTTTGGGAGTGAGTGGATGAGTGTGTGTAGGTCCAGCATTTGGGGAAACAGAGGGCCTCTTTGTGACCACCAGGGTGGGTTGGGGCCAGAGTCTCGGCCTGAATGCAAAACTCTTGCGGTATAATCACCCCCTCACTCTCCTGTACAGGAGGGCATTCATCCCATGCCAGCAGAGTGGAGGGCAGGAGGAGTGTAGGGAGAGGAGGGCAGGTTCAGTGAATTTTAGTTCTGCTCCCTCTGTGTTTAAGGACGAATCAATGCTTTCCATCACCACATCTAACTTTCTGGAAGTATGTGGTCGCCCTCCGTTATCCTCTGATTATTCTTTCCTTCAAACAGGCAACAAATTTATTCCAAGCTGTGCAAGTCCAAAGTTTGAACATCTTAGATTCCGATTTTAGATACACGATAAATAAACGCTTAATAAACGATGTCACACCTTGTGTAACATCGCCAAAATGTCAGTGATCTGACTCAGTTACAATATCTGCCTTCATCAGCATTGGCCACCATAAACTACAGTTCAAACCCCTGTGTCTACTGAATTATTTTAGAAAAATTTGCATAGTAGTTAGTGGTGAGAGAAAAATAATTTTCGTGATCCCAATGATTGAATTGAGCCCTGAATTATACATCTGATGTCAGTTTGAAAGATCATTTTGCAAGTTAAGAAAGTTTTAGTGAACTACACCTCTCATCTCTCACAACACACCACCAACGTGGCCGTCACCTCGGCACAATCAGACAAATTCACAAGTCTGGACATGTCGAGAGCTGCAGCTATGTGAAAAGAGAGTTTGTCGCTAAGCTAGCTAGCATGTGTGAGGGCTCTACACGGCTTCAGTCATGGGTTTCCATTGGTGTAAATAGAGATAACATCACTTACGCACTTGTTGGGTGTGTAGTCTTTTACGTATTTTCACGTTCTTAGTTTTACAGTTTTACCACAAACTGTGACTGCGAGGTGAAAATGATCCTTTAAATTGTCAGATATCATATCTGTAACTCGTGGCACAATCAAAACAAGATCAAACAATTATTTGTCTCTTGCCAATGACTGCTGTACAGGGAGAGAAGAGGTCCAATATTTGTTCTTAGAAGTCCATAAATAAATATTAAATTGAAATACGTGTGTTGTCTGGTAGAGGTGCCTAATTAGAGAGGTTGAGGCCTCTCCATTCAAATCTACACTTGTGACCATTTTGAAGAACATGAGCATTTGTGCGTTTGGTACCTGCAGTGGAGTTTCGCTGCACTTGTACATAGGAGCGCAGTGTGATGTCAGCAGAGCCTCCAGACTCGAGGGGGATGGGGTGGGCGTGGAAGTGTCTCAACATGTCCGACACGGTGTGGAACCACAAGTGGTGGACGTGGCACTGCCCGTTCTCATTCACTGACAAACGCAAATGCTGGGAGGGAGAAGGAACGGAAAGAGGGGGAGAACAATAATCAGTGGTGGTGGGGGAGAGAGGTCCAGAGGAATGAGGAGAGAGAGGTAGATGGTGAGGGAGAGGGTATGGAAAGAACACGACACAACACAGAAAGACAGAGAATTGCAGTGTGAGACACAGCGAACATTGGAAATAGACAGAACAAGACAGAGGTCAGGACATTTCTGCTTGGCGTCTCGCTGTGGGAGCCAAGCGACAGAATGCCAAGGGTGACAGCAGAGGAAGAGGAAGAGGCGGAAGATGACACTTCCTCAACACTGCCGGCTGCCAGGATGTGATGTGTGGGGATCGTGTTGCATAAGTGCACACAAAAGGTTGACGTTACTTCAACTTTTCCAGGACCTGAACAACTTGGTCTGCTGTGAGCTGCTGTAGCTGAGATTCTAATGTAGGAAGTTCATTCATTATTTAAAGAACATAAGACCAATTAGGGACAATATTGATAACTGATTAATTGTTTTATCTTATCTTAAAGCATAAGTATAAAACTTTTTTTCACTCCAGCTTCTCAAATGTCAGAATTTCCTCCTCTTTTCCTCCATTTCATATCACTTTAAATTCAATACATGTGTTGTTTTGTTTTTTACTGTCGGTCAAACAAAACATGTGATTTGAAGACACAGGTTTTACTCTTCAACATTTTCTAAACTAAACTCAAGATGTAAACTAAACAAAACTATCAAAACAAATCGTAGAAATGACGATAATGTACACATACACAACACACACCCTCTCTTGGAGTTCACTTAGAGGCAGTCTAAAATTCAGTCACATAACATGACGCTGATTCTCCTCCCTCCAGTCGTCTCACCTTAGCTTTGCCCTGAAAGTTGAAGGTGAGGACGTACTCGCCAGGCCGCGTCTCGCTCTGACGAATCACAAAGAGCCCGTGGCTCCTGGTCCCTCCCGCAAGCACCAACTGAGCCGCACGCACGCGGGACAGTGTACCGTGGAACCATGGGTAGCCTGCCAGGCTGGCATCGCCATCTGACTCCTTCGTTCCTTCACTGCCACCTGAGCAAAGTCAAAACAAGTCAGTGAGGTTTTGTTTTTTGTCTCTGTCTATAATATTTGCTATGTGCTTTGATATTGAGTGTCTAGACAGAAAAGACAAAGTCTGAATAATTACTGCCAGAAGAGTTGGAGCCCTGGGCCTCTGGGGACTGGAGGAAGCGCTCTAAAGGCATGTGGGATGGGTGCTGAGTGAAGGGGGGTTCCCTGCAACGGACTGAGGGGGCGCTGTAATGCTCCGCTGCTGTAGGACACGACCTTTCTGGAGCACGATACACACCTAGAGACATTTTTTTAAACATTTTTTCATGCATTGATTTGAAAAGAATGAAAAATATTTGAATGTTATGTAACGGTGGGTGGATCTCTGCTCACCCTCAGACAGCAGCTCACAGCTGCA
This sequence comes from Scatophagus argus, assembly GCF_020382885.2. Taxonomy (NCBI): domain Eukaryota; kingdom Metazoa; phylum Chordata; class Actinopteri; family Scatophagidae; genus Scatophagus; species Scatophagus argus. Next base: position 16,548,122 of record NC_058497.1, on the reverse strand, counting down.
AGAGGCCACCATGGAGCAGTCTTTGGAGGCCTGACCATGAGGACACGACGCCAGCTCGATGTCATCGCCGCTGTCACTGTACACAAGCGGGCAGGTCAGGAGAACCGCAAGAACGTATACACACACGCATGTGCAAACAAACATCCCCAAGTCCTAACACACATACACATCCTACAAACATGGACACAAATAATCTTTCTGTTTACGTCCTGAGCTGCGCAGACAAGCATCCACTAACTCAGGAAACTGAGGAGGAATGTCAGTGGTCCAAGCTCTGCCCATGTTTGTGTTAACGCAACCTGTCAAAAACTCCACTAATTTGATGATTAATGACTGTGTGTGTTAGCCCTCCTACCCCTCCACCCTCCATCCCTCTCTTTCCTCCGTCTTCAGGCAACAGCAAATATTTATCCGGTGGTTTACCCAGGGTCTATGCAGTCCTGAATGTCAGCAACCCAGGAGTTTTTCTGTAGCGAGTCGATGGTTTCCAGGATGTACTCTCCCCCATTTTCCACCTGTGGAAGCAGCCAAACACTGCGATCACACACTGAGCTCTGTTCAGAGGACCACATCAGGGTACAGAACAGAGAAAACAGGCTTATTTTCCCACAATCTGTTTTTGTGCAACATTTACATCTAAAACTGTGGGAAGAGTGTCCATGATCGGGGCTCCTACCTTAAGAACAAAAGTGTTGTCCTTGTCAGGCATCTCCAGCGGCATGGTGGTCCTCACCTCCACGATAGCCGACAGAGGGATGCTCACTTTAGGCTTTGAGGACTGGAGTGAACATGCAAACAAACACAGCATAAAAGATCACATTTCATTAAACTGTAAAAACTAAGGTTTTTACTAGTGATATGCAATCAAGAGATAAAGTCAGCATTTGTAACTGCAGTCGGTTGTGGGCCTCAACCTGAGGGTTGGGAAGGTCATATGATGAATCTATGTGGCTGTAAGAATGAATAAAATTGTTTTCACTGTATAGTTTTACCTTGAATTCCTCTAAGAATTTTTTTTTTCAGAAGTCCAAAACTCTGTCTGTGTGAGCTGTTTGAACAACTCGGACTGTGGTGAAACGTCACAAGTAGACATTTCTTTATATGAACGGCTCTCCAAACATATCTTATAGTTTTCGCTATTTCACAGGGGAGATGTTAATGTTATCAAGAGAAACTCGAGATTTTAAATCACATTTTTAAGGAAAGCACTGCCTGTGCTTACATATGACAGAAGATTGAGAAACACGTGTAAAGCGGTAGCAATATTATTTTTATCACTTAGAAAACATAAAATGCATCACTGCCTGGGTGGTACCAGAGTTTTGCAACAGTGTAATCTCACCAAGAACCACAATAAGCAATGATGCACTGTCCAAAGTGAAATTAAATTCATCAGCACATCCTGTAGGAGGGAACTGCAACACTTTTAAAAGTAGAACTTTATATTTTGTGACGAAAAAACCCGACACAGATGTTTAAATTACTGATGCAGGTTCACAGTAAATGGAACCTCTTGGCCCTCTGTGTTTAGTGTGAAATACGCCCAACTTCTCCCAGCCCTAAAACTTCTCCTTCACACACACACTAATTATGGTGTAACATACAGTCTGACTTATTGGTAAAGCCCTTTCAGTACTGAAGCGCACACCAAGTCTCCTGAGATTAAATAATCTTTCAGATAAAATAATGCCATCATCAGTGTAAGGGAGAGTTCATAAAAGCTTGCACCATCTGCAAAACATGTCTCCGCAGGTCTGTTATTATGCAGTCTCTTATGTCACACTGCGTTTATTCCCAATTATTTCTGCTGACTGACTTTAACAAACATAAAACAGGAAGAGCTCACAAGAGGGTGAGCACAGAAAACATGCTGGCCCCCGTTTGCCCCCTGCAGAGAGTCAGATCCAGACGATAATCTCAACAGATCCAGTGAGTGTGTTTGAGGCAGTGAGTTCTGAGTATGTGTGTGTGTTTGTGTTATTTATTTGTGTGTGTGTCAAAAGAGGCAGAGCAAGAAGGAGGCTGACTGATGGTCTGGCAGAGACTTATCAGCTGATCTGTCTGGAGTAACACTGTTCTCATCTCGATCTGCCTGTGCAGCTGGTTGCCATCCACACCCACAACTTCTGTCTTTGGATCAGATGTCAAAAACCACTTCCTGTATTAAATAATTTGACTATTTCCTGTACCTCTTCACGGTGGAGAGCACCATTTACTGTCTGTTGGTGGAAACCGGGGTTTCACATGACCATTTGCACTGCATCCACACAGCTCGTCCAGGAAATAAGAGCGTAGTTAGTGTGTTCAGTCCCAAATAACACCACAATCATATCTCTGCTCTTTCGTGTTTATATGAGACCAAATAAAAAAGAAAAGATTGTTTTGCTTTTATTTTGCCATGTTTGTTGAAGTCATGTTTTCTTGTCCCTTGATGAACACAAATCAACATTCACTTCACTTCCGTGTTGGTCCTCACTTATTCCTGAGAGAAACGCTTCGATATATTCACTAGGTAGTCGCTAACTTTGTGCATCTGCCATTTGGTGCTGAGCAGGTAGCCTTTTGAGCTGCAGCTTTTATTATCGCCTGCTGTGTTTGAAAACAGTGCTGATGGGAGTTGCGAGAATGAAGTGAACCAGTCAACCCGGGGGACATGAAACCAATGAGCTAAAAGACATAATGAAGTTTAGAGCTGAGGGAAACTCCACAGTGAGGGGGTACAAGTGACCCCTCTCATGTTACACATAATATTTGATCTATTGTTAACACAAGATATTAATTAATCAGTTAATTTAATCAATTCAACCAAGGTAGAAATCTCAGAAATCTAAAACCTGGACAAAACAAAACAAAAACTCTCCATGGTTAAATACCACTAGTAAGTAAGTGACAAAAATGTAAAATAAGAGATTTATTTCTGAGTCATGATGTGACTTCTAATCAGTTTGAAGAAGATATATTGTGCAACAAAAAATTGCACAAAATTTCCCTTTTGTCCCTCAAAAAGCTCAACTCTTTGGTTGTTGTAGACATGCAACATTGTTATGAAGACTGCAGGCTCTGACACAAAACATTTGCCTGCTATCTTAGCACTTTGAGGGAACAGTTATTCCAGAAAATAAGAATACTGCTCCAGCAAACAGCAGAAATAGCCAATAAAAAAAAGTTTTTTTCAATCAGTTCCATGATTGTATTATTCTTACTTTCTATTTATTGCATTTTATGTGAATCAGGAATGTGTGTTGTCTCCAAACCTGCTGCTGTGTCACAACGCAGGCAGTTAGCGTGCTGCAGTGTGCCACATCTGCCACACAGGCCTCCCGGCAGACTGATGGCCCTGACAGGGATGGAGCCAGAGCCAGTCAGCCAGGAGTGAGATTTTATGAGTCAGTATATCTCTCCGACACCGTTGACTCTGCAGCGTTATGATTTGTAAGACCTGAATAGAACGGCAGTGATAAAACAACTCAGAGTGTCTGCAGGGCAGGCGTGTTGAGATGTGTATGTTTAATTAATGTGTCACTTCACAGCCGCTCTGAAGTCTCTCTGAGCCTCAGCTTAGTCCGTGGCTGACGACAGTTTTTCACACGTGAACTTAAAAGGAATGGGCCACCACTATTGAGTTTAATTTCGCATGTCACCCCTCGTGGTTCTCACCAAGTTTTTGAACGACTCACAGAATTAGTTGGGTTCCTGTTTTCAGTTTGTCATAGCGCACAGTTTGCCAAAGACGAAGAACCGATCAATATTTATTTTTTGCACATGAAAGGGAATCTTTGTGATCTGCTCACATTTACAGAAATCAATGTAACCCCCCTGTCTCAGTCTCCTGTTCTGTCTTCCAGCTCCTTCACCCCCCTCATGCCTGTCTCACACCTGTCCTTACCCCCCTCCCCCTCTTTGAGGCCTTATCCCCACATTCCCACCAGCCATGATCAAAGGACAGCAGCAGATTTACACTCAGCTGCACAGCCTCGTGGCTTTCTTAAGGTCAAGGGGGATGATCTGGAAATCCCATATCGACAAATGTGAAGTGTGCATGTGGCTTGTGACATCAGGCTGTGCCACTCAGGGTGACCATGAATGGATCATCAGGCTGAATTTACATCTGGCACTCAGGAAGGGCTGCAACAAATGATTATGTTCCTGAATTAATAATTTGTTGATCATTATTTCAATCTATCAACTTATCTGAAAGATTTTGAAATGCTCTTTCAAACAGCCGTTTCATGACATTAATTTCTCACCGTAACTGGAAAAAGAGTGGCTTGAGACAGATTTGCGATCTGGATAAAGACGTGGACTCTACACATCAATCAAAACAGAAATAATGCAGATTTTCCTGAATCACACCTTGTTTTGTTGATCAAATCATCCAATACTCAACTAGTCATTTTAGAACTAGATCCAGGTTTTCCGACTAACTGCGTGTTTTGTGTACCTTGGGTGGAACATAGAACTCCAGCAGGAACTTCTCGCCTCCTTCCTCCCTCTTCGTCTTCCTCAGTAGCAGACGGCACTTCTGCCACTGTGCAGCGCCCATACAGTTAGTGTCATCAGCCACCATGTACCTCAGCGCTCCCTCCCTCTGGATTTCCAGCATCTCAGCCTTGTGGCCCTGGGAACCCCTGGGAAGCCGCAGTTTTTGGGACCACTTCTCACCCACTGCAGCCTCCCCCCCCCCCTCCTCCTCCTCCTCCTCCTCCCCCTCCTCCTCCCCCATTGGCCTTCCTGGCTCCAGAGGGACCATCAGGTTCAGGGGAGGCTCGTCTGTGCCACATCTCCTTAACTCCATCCACCACACACAGGCTCATGTTCCTCAGCGAGAAGCCCTTCTTGAAGCGAGCCTTTGGGTGACTGACTGAAACGTCCTCTGAGCTGCGAGACTGTCCCAGAGCAGACACCTTGTGGGCCGGCTGGGGGCCTCGAGAGGCGGTGGTGCCACCGCCTCCCCCATCTATGCCTCCCCCTCCACTGTCCATACTGTCCAAGGATTCACTTGAAGCCCCGGCGTCCTTGCGTCTCTGGTAAAGGTCGTGACCGTAGGAGAGTGGACAGCCCTGGATTCCCAGGAAAGGGACAATGCTGTACTTTGGCGCTGCGTTGGAGCCGTCCTCCCCCGGTGAAGACGCTTGGTTCTCCCGAGCCTGCGTCAGTGCTGCAGAGAAACACTCCACAAAGTGATGGGCAAAGTGCTGTGAGAAGCTCACATCGGCGCCAGGCGAGTCATAGCACGGGTTCTCCGATAGGAAGCGCTGGAACTTGTCAGCAAAGTCTGCAGCAGAGGCTCGAGCATGGAGCTCACAGAACTCTCGCCAGTCAGGCAGTGGGCACGAGGAGGAGAGCTCCGGGCTACCGGGCACCACCGCTCCGTTCATCACTGGGCCATGCCAACCCACCGAGGAGAGGCTGGAGAGCAGGAAGAAGAGCAGAGTGTCAGTGTGGATGATAGAAAACATCACAGCATGTATTTGTGTAACTCCTGGCTTCAGATCAGATGTACAACAGCCTGCATGTGTGATGGTGCAAGGAATAAAAGATGTGTGAATGAAGCTGGCTGTCGAACCAGCTTGTGTCTGCGATTAAAAAAAATTCTCAAAATTTTCTTGATGATTTTATCATGTTATTATTTATATGATCTTCATTTTCAGCTACGAAAACAGGCCTTTTTTCATCCTTTATGACAATATATGTTTTAGGAAATCTAATGCTTGGATTCGCAGGAAAGAAACGATGCTATTTAGCCAAAGATGTTGAAGGATTTTCTCCACACATAATGAAACACTTCAGATACATCTACTTATTGGCCCTAAAACGAGCACAAACAACACCCTGTGAGTTTATACACTTTGATGCGCAGCACTGGAACGTCACTCAAGATTCGAAACCAACTTGTCAGATTCAAATTGACAACCATTGGAAAAGGAATCATCCATGTCACCATCGGCCCCCATCTGAAGGTTTCTGACAAGCACTCAGATTATCTGAATTATCTAGAAGTATGTTCTGCCAGAGCGACCGGGATTCAACACACGTCGATCTCATAGCTCCTCTCCTCTCACTGTCGTCTTTCTACATAATGACTATTTTTTTAAAGCCACAGTTGCTCTCACACACTCAACATGCGTGTTTGTGTGACTCATTCCTCAGCGCTGCCTCTGGCTCGATCAAGTGCCAAACCACATCACATCACTGATAAAAACTCTTTTCTCTCTCTGGTCTGCAGTGGGGATCTAACACACAGTCATACACTGTTGTGTCAGTAGCAACATCCAAAGCCTGTTTTCACCCCCCCCCATCTGTCTTTGCCTCAGCACATCAGTGACTAACACAGCATCAGTGAATAACATCACACAATCAAACACATGTTGGTTTGATTATTATTGTCTTCACATCATGCAGATAAAAAGGTATCATTTGAGTGAGCAGGCTGGGTGACACAGACACACACACACACACACACACACACACACACACACACACACACAGAGGGATGGCCAACAATCCCCAATCTGTGGAAGCTTATTCTCCGAGCTTCTGGGTTTCTCTTGGCAGTTCACTCACAGTATGTGCTCAGTGTTTGCTTTCTGAAATTGCTCTCTTAAACCAAATCACGTATACGTGCGAGCACTTGCGCTGCCGAGTTTGCTGGAGTTCCTCCTGCAAGTATCTTTATTGTCATTTTCAAAAGCATCAGTGTGGGATGTCTTTTCAAAATGGATTAGAGCGAAAAAACTCTCCACTGGAATTAGGTCTGACACACACATTCAACTACAAGCCAATCTCTCTCTCTTCCTCTCCCACAGATCTGAGACAAACAATATGCCAGATCAGAGAGAGGATGTGATAAGGCAAAGTACACAGGAGTCCCAGCTCTCAATCCCAGAGATCATCTCTCAGCTCATCGCGTCGACAGAGAGAAACTCTTGGATGCTGAGACCCGGTCTCAGAATTTCAGAGGAATGCTGTGATTAAGAGAGACAGTAGAAAGTAAAGGAACGTGTGGGATTAAAGAGAAATAATGAAAAAAAGAACAGCAAAGGAAATGGCGCTCTTATCTGTGTGGATGTCCCAAAGGAAGTGTCAATACTGTGGCCATTCAGCTGATTTCACTCCTTTACATCACAGAGTGTGCAGAAGTGGGTGATCAAGGTCTCAAATTAAGCTGTTAATTATTATTAAGCACAACATTTTTCTCATTGGGCTGGCTGAACACTGTGTTATTGTTGTTGTCTCTTCTGCTGTCTGGGCTGAATCACTATGGAAGCGAAGAAAGGTAAAAGTCCAAATGTTCCTATAAGCTGAATGCCTGCAGGACTTTTGAAGATATCTATATTTTAGGTGTTGGCTGTTAAACACAACTACTCAGACATATTTTACACATTACCTTGCTGTTTCGTGATATTGATACATATTGATACATTGATGATATTGCACATGTTCAGAAAACCTCAGCCTCAGGGTCTGAACAACCTCATAAATGTTTTCTTTATCATCTTCTTCAAACTTCCAGCTGACTAAATCCAGTAAGCCAAACATGTTTGCAGCCCTCTACATGAGGGAAGGAGGCTAAATATATTATATGATATTAACTTATTAAATAAGTGAAACAAGAACACAAACTGATCATTTTTTTCCTTTTCTGGGTACCATAAGGAGGATAAGGATAAGGAGGATTTGAACAAATCCACCAACTTGAAGGCTACCAAGGCTGAACAATCGAGCCTGAATGGAGTTGATCAGACCTCAGCCCCCTTCAGGTTACTGAATGAATGAAACAACACTACTTCAGACCACAGGAGTGCTTTAGTGGTTCAAATCTATGGAAATAAAAGTAAAATCACTTTTGACTTTCATTCATCAGTCTCTCACTTCATTCATCCAAACATCCATTTATTCATTCCCTAAAGCCACATAAGATTGGGAAGCTAATCACTGAGTGTTGTTGTAATAATTATCTGTGTGTGTGTGTGTGTGTGTGTGTGTGTGTGTGTGCTGCTGGCTGTGAGGAAGTCAATACCCATTCAGCTATTTAAAAATCTGCACTGGGCCAGCTTTCCACTCATTCAGCAGAAAAACAATAATACAAGATGAGGTGCATTTCTCAAACTTCTGCCCTTCCGCAAAGATGGGGAGGTGCCTCTCTCAGGGATTCTAACTGAACTGACAATATGCATCATCCACACACACACACACACACACACACACACACACACCGAGTCAGCATGAAACTTAAGCCATGAGACGCTGGAGGAAGTGGACAGCATAAAGGTTTTCTGAGGCTCAGCAGAATGAAGCAGACTACATACTGCAAAGTAAAAATGACTGGTTGAAAGTAAAGCGATGGAAAAAGAACATATTTACTAAAATACTGTACTTAAGTACAATCGATGATGACTTTATTTGAGTATTTCCATTTTACTTCTACTTGACTGCATTTTACAGAAATGTTATACCATTATCTACACACTGATATGCTGATATGTTTTTAAAACTGATAAACACATTTCTTAAAATTAAACCAGTAGTGTTTTTTTTCCTTATTTGGCTTGTGAACCCTGACAGGGTTTGGTTGGAGCCTTTTGTCATATTTCAGAAGTTGTTAGCAGTTCCACTCAACTTCTCATCATTCCCAACAAACTAAAACTACTCAAGCAACAAAACATGAAAAGAAATGTGTGTAGCAGAATTTATTTTTCTTAATCGTTTCTTGACCCCTCAGCTTCGTCTCGTGATTCTCTTGATTGCAGATCACTGGACTGGGTCACCTACTGTATAGATGCTGACTGCGGTCAGAGGTAAAATAGGATTGAAACCTTCAACCAGAGAGGGCAGCACGGTGCTGCTCTTCAGCTTGGTCTTGGGTTACTCTAATGACTTGTTAGCAACATTGTCATCCACTCTGAGTCGTGCTTGTGTTCACCTGGTGGATTTCAGCCCAATATTCACGACGTATTTCGGCTCTGGTTTTGGTCTCCACCATCTCCTGAGGGAATTAACTGGCACTTTGGCTACTAAATGCATCATGGTCACCAACCAATACCTAACCTCTATGTTTGGCGCTCTACAGGTATAGTGTACACAGGATTTTTAACGCTTTCTTCACTGAAAACATGAGCTATGAGAGTGAAACAAAGCGGGTAAATTTGCAGCCAGACAACAAGCTGAAACTCATTATAAAGCTCTGAAAGAATTATAACTATAACTTTAACTACATTACTTATCGTAATACTTGTGTACGTTCACTTTTAGCTAAGCATTGCAGCACTGCATTGTTATTTTTAGTTAAATAAAGGATCAGAGGACTTTCTCCCCCCACTGAAGGGGGCATGTTTTTGCTCCATAGGCCAGCTGCTAAAACAATCAGTGAGTGTGTGGAGGTGGAGGAGACAAGGGGAGCATAAAGAAAAGGAGCCACACTGCTGGACGAGGGGGAGCTGAGGCACCATGTCGAGTCTCGCATCGCCACAATTCCCCTCAGTCTTTTTTCTTCTCTGAGTGAAGGGAGTCAAGAGGAATCTAAAAATGTTCACCTCCATCCTTCAGGCCTCGGAAACCACCCCTCCCCTCCATCTCCTCCTTATCTGTTGTAAAAATCTCACCACTGCTGTGCCCCCTCCTCTCCCTCCTGCTGCTTCCCTGCCCAGGGGAGCAGGGCTGATATCTCTGTCAGATGGCTCAGAGTTCTGTCTGTAACAGTAAACTGACCGGGGAGGAGAGGAAAGAGACATTACTGTGCGGGGAGAAGCTATCAGCTGCAGCCTGCAAAACACATTGTACAAGATACGTCCTCGTCATGAAGCCCTCACAGGACAGAGCCGTGCAGAGCCAAGAACTACATATGCCTGGTTAAAACTGTGGTGTTGAGGGGTAGTAATGTAGAGCTACTGAGGAAACAATATTGTAGCCAAGCATAACGGATGTACAAGCATTTGTGTTTTTAAAGCTGTGTACACATACATCTGTGTACTTACAGAGATAAACACGGCATATATGTAGTTTAACAAACCCCTATATCCAAACATACACGCTCCTTCGAGCAGCAGTGTGACGCTCGGCGATTGGCTGATGAAGATGATTGGTGATGTTGTGCTCCCACCCCAGGGAGTTTTGCCATGTTTTCTAAGATTAGCCTGCTCCACAGCACAGCACACAGCTAACAGCACACTCAGTCCAGTACAGCGCTGTATACACACACACACACACACAACCATCAACGCTACGTGAAGCCATTAATTATGTGTTCTTATATAAGATGTAAATATTGCAACAGTTAGATGTGAAGTGAGGACATTTAAGGGCATAAAACATGCTGTGTTTGTCACACACCCTGAAGAGAAAAAAAAGGACAAAACAACCCGACTGTATTTATGGCCAGCTCACACATATTAAAAATTATTTTCACACAGTCGATTAGTCAATAGCCAGAAAAATAATTCTGCTAATCAATTAATAATCCAAGTCATTAAGAAGTTCCGACATCTCACAGGTATACATTACTTTTCTCTAAATTCACTGTTAGTTATATATATTCTAATTTTGAGCTGTTGCTCAGACATTTCTTTTTAAACCCACATGTCACTATACACATTGTCATACTGTGTGTATCCACTGCAGTTTTTAACAATTTTATAAAACTAACCAGACAGTTTAACAGTACAACTTTGGCTTTTAGTGTTTAACATTCTATCAAAATAACCAAAGTATTGTTTGTGTGGGAAAAAACAAAAAACAAAATGACGCTAACACTGAGTACTGTGTAGAGTTGACCCAGTATTACATCTACTGACATTTAACATGTGACATAAATCACCAGGACTGGCAGAAATATCCAGTTATTGAAGAACACTGAAACCTACTCACCTACAGAAGTTAAAAGACAGATTATTATCGCAGGCATCCTGCGTGTGTGTGTGTGTGTGTGTGTGAAGACTACATAAACCAGCTTTAAGACTGAACAAAAGGAAAGGTTGGTGGAAGTGAAAGTTAAATCAGAGATGTAGACACAAGATAAAAATCCCAGGAGGGAGGGATCGTACATGGTGAGGTTAAGATGAGGGTTCAGACGCTGCGGTAGGAGAAAGAGCATAAGTCGGCGTCAGCAGCAACAAACAAACTTTTAGATCTGTCCACTTCAGAGCAGCCAGGTCAGTAACCTTTGGCGTGACCCCTGATAACCTCGCCACTCCCTGATGCGACCGAACGCTATCTGGAGAGTTTGTATCGATGCAACACAGGACCACCAGAGGGGAGACCGTCTACGTTCACTGTCAGACAGACTTTATGAAAGATATGCAGTGCTGATCCAGACTCTGATACACCCACCTGCTTGAAGAAGCTATCTGTGTGTGTGTGTGTGTGTGTGTGCAGACAGATGCCAGAACCGGTAGAGCCCCTCATCACCAAACTGTAACTGAACACAAACTGCAGTTCTCCCCAGTCTCTCTTGTTTTCTATTTTCATTGTTTTTAACGACGCAGGCAGCAGAGTCTTATCGCACAGATATTAAACACATTAATTAGATAGTCCTCTGCCAGCAGGCTCTCTCTCTCTCTCTCTCTCTCTCTCTCTCTCCCTCTCTCTCTCCCTCTCTCTCTCTCTCTCTCTCTCCCTCTCTCTCCCGTGGTTTCTCTGGCAAGCAGTGACAATGTAAATATTGAGTGAGCTCAGGCATCCATATGGCAGTCAGTGATAAAGGACGGAGCGCGTGGGAGACGCACATTCTGCCACTGACTTCCATTTCCTGTCTCTCACCCACCAGGTCTAACTAATTTCACAGATGACCACAGGCCTCTCGCAGAGGAAAAAAAAAAACACTGTACGACCTGTGCGAGCATCAAGCGTGTCAGCGCCTGGAATAAACGTTTTCCTTTTTCTTATTTATTTATTTATGTATTTTTTTAATGCGACGCCACAGGGTGAAGCTGATAATCACACCGATGAGAGTGGACAACATGTGAGGTTCCATGTAACGTGACTTTCTCACGTCTTCACCGTGATGTATTTCGTTAGTCAGCTATGGATCGGTCATTGCCAATAACGCTTATGTATTTTCTCACATTATCACACTTTGTACTTTGTAATTTGTTTTTAAGAGTGACTTAACTGTTTGTGCCCCAAATGCCGCACGACGGATGAATAAAGTATTCTGGACTGAATGGAAATGTGTAGCTTTTTCACTATCGATTCAGGATTATTTTAGGATTATTATTGTTTGATTTGGTGACATCAGCCCAAACCCAAACATATTTGGTGTTTGCATTACTGGATATAAAACATCAAAAGGCAGCAAAAATGTAATTTTCTTTCTAATTTTCTTTTTGTTCACTGACAGATGAACTGACTAATTGTCTCCTTGAGGGAGTACTCTGTAATGGACAGTATATACTGTTTTGTATTTGCTGAGACCCCGTCAGACAGGTGATGATTTGACTGTAGGAAAAGCCTTTCTGTGATGATGTTGCTCTGGACTGCATGATATTATAACATGTTGTTGTTATATTGTCCACTCCTTTGCTGAACATATAGTCTGTCCTGAATGGTGTAACACGGCTTAGCTTGGGCGAGCTGTGAAGAGCTTATGTTTTACTTAGTTTAGTATTTTTGTACAATAAGATTTTAGAGGGATTTTGCTTGAATATCACAACAAAACAACATCCCTATGAGATGTGTATAGACTTTAGTTATACAGTAAGAAAATAAATACTACATAGTAAATCCCTGCCTTCGATTAGGTCTCACAGACATTAGAAAATAACATAATGTGGGCCCACGGGAGGTTTATCAGACTATTATGGTGACATAAACATCTTGAATTTCCCTCGGGATCAATAAAGTATCTATCTATCCATCTATCTATTTAAAATCCAACACATGTTGCAGTGATTTATTGGATTGCATGATACTGTAGGGCGTTCTTATTATTCTGTCCACCCCATATCAAATATATGTAGCCTGGGTGGACTGTATGAGCTCAGGGTCAGCTCTGAAAATGTTGACTTTACGTGAAACATTTATTGTATTTTTGTAAAAAAAAATTGTCTCTAAATGGATATTACAACAAAACAAAATTTCTGAAAGAAAGAGAGAGTTTATATATGTATATAACAAGCCATTTCCATTGATTAAGTCACCACAAAATCACAGCACAGTGCCTGCATGCCGTATGTGTATTATCAGAGTATTAGCAGACTGTATCCTGTTAAAATCAGGCTCATAAGGCTTCGCATTAACTGACTGTAGCCTATAAAAAGATACATGAGAGAAAGTCAATAACAGGCCTAAAACAGGCCTACTGCAGGCCCAGAGAGCCTATTTAAAGCCAACAGTGGACCGTTGTGCATGCTGCGTAATGGACTTCATGAATGGGCATCGGCAGCAGCCTCCTGCTGAATGGCTGACAGCTCCGGGTCCAGAAAGCAGGAGATGAATGGGAGCCTGCGTGCCGAGTCACGAGTCGGTACACTGACTCTGGATCATCTCGAGCCGGCCCACACATCACATCATATCACATCACATCACATCAGGCCCCTGAGCCGTCCTGTGCCTGACCAGACTTAACACCCTCAAGGCTATTAAACAGATTATCGGAAAAGCCCCTTTTACACCGCGACACTCCTCAAGCCCAGGAAGCCTCATCCTCCACAATCTCAGCGCTCAACACCCAAAAACGAGCCACTGCCACCAGCACTGGCTCTCCACTATCAGAAAAGACGATTCCTAACGCAGGATTCATCACGGAGGCTGAGTGTGGACATGATTGGGGGTTTAACACCATAACACAGCATCCTCCTCTCCCTCCTCCTCCTCCTCCTCCTCCTCCTCAGCACCTGGAGCTTTTGTTGTTGCTCTCCTGATGACACCAGCAGCACATGAAAAGCTCCTGCAAGATGCTCAATCAAACGCGTCAGGATGGCCCAGAGGCGCTAAATAAGAAATAAAAACGCAGCACCGGCGGCTCTCACCTCAATGCAGGACTGGTTTCATGACGCTGGTTGGTGTCTCCGGTTTGGCAGAGGAGATGTTGTTTATTCAGGATCAAACATGGTTTATTCCCTCGTCATCCGATGTCCTCCTCTCCCGGTTTAAACGCGCTCACCGCCGGCCAGCTCTCCCTCCATCTCTCCGCTCGACGCACTGTGCTGCTGTACCTTCGACTCCGCTCTCCACAGACCGCTGGCAAGTCGGAAAGAAACGGAATGTAACGCTACTTCCGCCCAAAACTTTCAGAATAAAGCCTCAAGGTGCCGAGGAGCAAATAGGAGGCCTGGTAGAGGCCTAGGTAGAGGAAATAGAGACAATATTCTGAGAGAGTTCAACCAGTTTAGCTTGCTGATTTTCATTTAAAGATTCTGTATTTTCCCCCCATTAATTCACCTTACTACATAATTACTAGGAAGCGTCCAACGAAATGAAGACGATTTGCCGATTTAAACCTAACAAACGCCAAAGGCTGTCCTGTAGAAAGGTACTGAATGAATTAGTATTAGTAATTGGTAATAATAGTAATTAGTAAAACTTTAGCATTTTTTTATATGGTTTAATCAAATGACGGCAAGCTGACTCAAAACCTGGTTGCCCTTTGGCTGAAATGTCATCTCATTATAGTTTCTGTCTCATTTTTTCTGAATTGCTGGACAGAGCAGAAATGTGGGGAAATTGCGTTGACTGAATGTTGGAGATTTTCACGTTCCAGTTTCATTTCAGGGATGGTGTTGTTACTCAAGCTCATGCGGATAGTTAGTGAACTGAAAATGCATTGTGGTCAAGATGAAAAAACACTTGGTTCCTAAAAACTAAGAATCTACAGAACCTCCATTCAGCACAGATTAAGACACCAGGGGGAAAAACACTTCACAAATAAACACAACATTTAACACTTAACATTTAACACTTTGCTTAAAACTTGAGTCACTTCTAAAGCGGCTCTGCAGGCTCTTATTTTGAAGGTACACTCAAATATTGGCATATCCTGTGTGTTTCTAGCTGAATTGACCCCGGTTTCCTTCACTGGTGTGTGTGTGTGTGTGTTTCACTGATCTATTTAACAGCCACCAACGACTGTCCTTAAAGGAGCCACCCACTTTTATTGTTGTCATAACTCGCCACTGACAACACAACTCTGTTCGTGTGTGTGTGTGTGTGTGTGTGTGTGTGAGAGAGAGAGAGAGAGAGAGAGAGAGAGAGAGTTGTAGAGAGAGAGAGAGAGAAAGAGTTTATGGAGTGTTTATATTAATGAATGAATAAATGTATGAAAGAAAACATTTGACTTGAAACTCAAACTGGTCTCTTTTCACTGGGGTTTGGGGTCACACACACACTAACAGGACCACATACATTGAAGTGTGGTGAGCAGCTGGTCCAAGCACACACACACACACACAAAGCAGTCTTGACTGAATGAATGAACTAGTCAGCCTCCTCGTGTGTTTTCTCTCTAACATTGTTCTTTCAGAAGGCCTGACTCTCTCTCTCTCTCTCTCTCTCTCTCTCTCTCTCTCTCTCTCTCACACACACACACACACACACACACACGAAGGAACAGTTTGCTTTTCCTCCTTTGTGTGCCATGCTGTTGATGAGATTAATGTAAATCAATTATCAATGTAGATCAAAACTTTCAGCCAAGCTGACTTAACCGTGGAGTTGTGCAAGCACATAAAAACGCTCCACTCTCCAACTACTTAATATGCACTCAAACTACACACATTGTCCACCATTTGTTTAAGACATTACATGTTTTTAGTCTTCACAGTTTCATCCTGTGTGCCTCCTTCACCACAGTGATCCAAAGAAAACCCCACACGGACACCAGGGCCGGGCTCATACCTGACCGAAATGTCCTGACATTCATTTCCTGTTGTCCTTATAAGTCAGAGTCCGCCATGCAGAAGTGGCTTTCAGATGACTCATTTCCTTTTTCCATCGCTCAACTGAAGAGCTGGGATACTCACTCTGATAACATGAATCTAGTTCTGGAGCTGTATGCGCTCTGTTTTGAAGAACAATGTCCATCGCTTACATATATATATATATACTGTATATATATATTTCAAATCATCATAGAATTTGTTTAATTTTAGTTGTGCTTTCATTCTGAACTTTATTGTACTTATCCTGACATTTTTTTAAGTATGCACACTCGCACTCAATGACTGAATTTTAACTCATTTTTTCTTTTGTTAATATTTCTATTATAAGGTTGGTGCTGTTACATACATGTTGTTTTGCAAAATGAGGCTGTTGTCGTGGCTTAGTGGTGTTTACAACTCTGTGAGTGTCTCCAGCATACCTTCACTACTAATCCTCTTTGAGAGGACTGACCCTGTGGCTTCATGGTGGGGCTGAGGGCTAAAATAATAACCTGGTCAGGCTACAGACAGGTGGCAGCAGGAGAGGACAAGCCGCCCTGGAAGGTCAGCATTTGGTCTGAGCGTTGCCTCGTAAACTGCTTGACTGTTTTTCATCAGAGCTGGAAGACTGCGTGATCTTCTTTAGCGAACTCTTTTCTCAGCTGTCTAAGCAGCTCTAACCGATCCACCTAATGATTAGCAGTAGGAGAATGATTATACAAAAGCATGTGATTGAAATGTTGCCAGTTGTTTAATGCCCTCTGCTAGACTCAAGCGTCTTTAAGGAAGCAGCTCGGGGATTAACAAATATTTTAAGGTAAAACAGATCGTCTGAAGATTTTAGCTGATTTGTGTGACTGTACTCTAGTGCAGACAGTTACACTGAAGCCTCTTGAAGGAGATTATACCACAGCCTGGTGCAATACTGATAAATAATTTACAACAACTATTTCCTGTTACTAACTTTCACATTTTGCCTGGTAACTCCCTTACAACCCAGCAGCTCATGGTGTTCTTTGGACCTCACATTAGAAACCATCGTACATTCAGTTTGTATGTGATGTAAACATATATATCTGCATGCATATTTTGATAACTACTGCTCCTCGTTTTTATTGTGAAAGATTAAAGTGGATACCTGCAACATTTGAGTCTCCTCTGATCACTTCTTCTCTCCTGTGATAATAAAATAATGACATGGGGAAAATAGCACAAAACATGTTGGAACTTCTGTTTTAAGATATAAAATGAAATGTAAAAACATTCTGACTGGAGCAGTAATGCGATTTTTCCTTGGAAAGGCTAAATCTAAAAGATTTTTTTAAAGGTCTAAAGACTTGACACAAGCACACACATGTTTCAGATGAATGCTGGGGGAAGATGTGAAGACTGTTTTTCACTATCAGCGATGACTGAGATGAAGACAACAGAAACATTTGAGCTCATCATTCTCAATTCAAACGCAAAGTGAAGAGCTACTTAATGAAACAAAAAGAGACCTGGGCCGAGTGAGGGTTTTCTCCGCGTCCGTCCCTCCCCAGAGACCCTCGCCTCTCATTGATCCTCACACACTTCCTGCCGGAAGGATGAATCGACGGGAGTCTCCAGGGAGCGAGGGGCCACTTCAACCTCCGTCACTGTCTCTCCCACATCACCTGTGTTTTAGTCCCTCCGCTTCTACATCTAAATCTCTCCATTCAGCCTTCAGCTTATCACACTGTTCCTTCTTCATTCCTCTCATAAAGGTCACTGTTTTCAGTCCTCCAGAGAAACTTTACCCTGTGCAGACACACAGCACAGTGGGATGGCAGAGCGGGGACTCATAACATAACACTGCACACAAACAGCACGGTCTCCTCGGTGGGCCTCATTGATCGGAAGTTCAAATATATACCTCGTTTAGACCTCGGAGAGGTGAGGCAGAGGAGGGGGAGCTGAAAGACAAAAGGGAGAAAGAAAGAGGGGCTTTTGAGCTGATTTCCTGTGAAAGCATCTAAAATGGAGATTGGCCTCCTGAGGCTGCTTGAGGATCAATGTGTCAGCAGGCTTTAATAAGATACTTCCCCTCACTGTTTTACTGACCAGGAAAACACACTGCTGAGGTCCACAGAAAGCTCGGCCTGCTTTTGAAGACATCACTGTATCCAGCGTGGGATAGACTTCCTACCGCAGCTACAAACCGCATTTTCAGAAATTAATTACTGATGGGAAGCACTTAAATGTCCTGTAATGGAAATTTTCAGATGTAGCATGGTCTTTAAATTAAGCTTAGCACTATGTACTATGAAATATCATACTTCATTATGTTTTATAACCACAGGTCAAGCGCTCATGTCTTCGGAGTCTATGTGCCTCTTGAGTTGGCATAACTTGTCACGTCTAAGGACAGGACAGATAAGGAGGCTCAAACCACCTTATTATTTGTTAAGATGACTGTACAGGGGCAGCACAGTGTGTAACTATGATGGATAAAATGACTCCCAGATACTGCATTAAAAAAAAAATGTATATGTCTCACGTGCATGGCTCATTTGCTTATCTCGTGTTTGGGAGTGCTGTGGATCGAAGTTACAGAAAGACAAGAGTTGACTCTGTCTTTCATTCAGCAGAAAATTACTGCTCTAAACTCAAGCTCCGTGGAAAACATGCAAGTGAAAGTGATGACAGCGGTCACAGATGAAGACATTCCACTCCCTTACGCATGTGTGGTTGGCTTAAACGGCACCTTGTTAATTTGGATCAACTTGACAGGGTGTCTGCATAGATACTGAGCACACCTCATAACATTTATGCATTGCTGGTGTACCATGTCGTCTACAAGCTCCCTATTAAATTAAGAGAGCGCACCAACCAATAACTATTTATATATCAAGAGACACAGAAACCAACCAGTGGCAGGTTTGCTGTAGGTCAAGTTGGTCTACTGTAATTTGATTAAGCACAATAAAGTAAATCAGTTAGATATAAAGGCAGAATTAATCAGATTTACATAAAATATTGGGTTAATCAACTCACATGCATCTTATTACATGCAGTGAATATTCACTTGGCCTGGCTGATCTTCCCATCCTTCCAGCGATGTGTACTCCAACAGTGCACAAGCTGAAGCATCTCTCACTGACAAACACAATGACATGACTTTCCTGTGCGGATGTGTTGAGGCACTAACTGGTTTCCCAGTTAGATCTCATCACACAGTGTCACAAGTGTCAGTCTGCCGGCTGAGTCACACCAACTTTCATTCACAAAACCGCTTCACAAGAGGCGACAAGAAATTAACAGCTCTGATCCTCAGATGACCTGCCGGTGAAACTTTGATCTGTGTGTGTGTGTACCTGAGGCCGCGTCTCTCCTGCGGAGCTGGCAGGAGATGATGCATGATGTGTGTGATGATGTCATCTGAGCCGCTCTGGAGCTCAGCCCAAGATAGCACAACATACCACACTATCGATGATGCTGTAAACAACTCGAGGAAACGACAACAGGAAGCGCGTCAGTCAGTCATGTGCTGGAGTGCTGAGAAGTAAACACATTTGATCAGCACTTCAATGCAGTTTTCAGGTATTTATATTTTGGGCAACTTTGTACTTTTATTCTAAATACAGCCATTTTTACATTAATATTTATGTCATTGTCATTTTAAAAGCAGATAAAGAAGTTAAAACCTGCTCAAGACTCCTGCTCGAAAATGACACACCCAAATTAAAATGAGTATATCTCAGTAACTGCAATGTGTATCTGAATCCCTTTGGTATTAAAATAAAGGTGACACATGTGAGATTACTGCAGAAGTGTAAGAATCAGTATATATGTTGTCAACAAACTTTCTGTCGCAAATTCCTCCCCAGATGTCTCACGTTTGGCTCATTCCTAATGTCGAACAGCTCCTTGTGGAGAAGGAAAGTGTTCACAGCTGCAAGGTCCATGAAATGGTAAAAATAAGTCTTATACCACTTCATAGATTTGTGGTGGACACTATAACGTCCAATGAGTGCGCTTGAGTCCACACCACCCTTGATTTGATTATAATCCATCCACCACCTTATCGGGAGCATATATGAATGGCATATATGCCTACTTTGTGGGTTCTTCCCTCATGTACTGTTGGCCTTCAATGCTACCATCCTTTCATCGATGGAAATGTTCCGGTATGGGTGAAAATGTGCCTTACATAGGGTCAAAGTCTCCGTGTAGTGTGCAAAAATAAGAGACTATAGAGAGTACAGAAATCCATTGCATTTAACAACGTTAAACTCCCTCCAACTGAGACACCAACTGTGTTGTTTGCAAGAAATTCTCATGAGATTCCAATAAGCCAACAAGTATCAAGCTTAGAAGCCAGTTGTTCGTAAAGCTGTTAAACAGGGTCCGGGTTCACCAGGAACCTAAACAGAACGTCAGGATTAATTCACTTAGAACTGTGGCTTTGATTTATATTCTTTGAATATGCTTATCATCTTTTTTTCTTTGCAGTGACTGTACAGTCACATCTTTTGTCTGTGAATTAATGTGATTTAAATCCACCCAGTCATCACTTCCTATCACCTTCCCCAGATGAGGTGAGGGGAAGGCAGGGTGGGGAGGAGTATTAAGAGCTGGGGGTCGGGGGAGTAAGGGTCATGAGAGAGAGAGAGAGAGAGAGAGAGAGTCCTGCTCCACGTTCAGCTTCCGGACTTGCTGATCTGAGATCACGTGGCCGAGTGATTCAGCCAGACGATGTCAGAGTAAATCAGCGCGCTGGGGAGCATTCAGCATGGAGCCACCTGACAGAGGAGGCCTGTTTCCATAGCAACGCCCGTGATGGGAGGAGGTGAGGGTGATATGGGTGGGGTGGGGTGGGGGGGATGAACCGGCTGCATGCAGTCAGGGAGAGAGAAAAGGGGAACATAGACATTTCCAAAGGGGATTATAAGAGGCCAAAATATGCTACTGAATGATTTATCCATAATGAAAATGAATGACAACACCCAAACACACGCACGCGCGCACACACACATAATAAAACAGGGACCAAACTCCCTTGGCAATCCTCCCTCTTTCACACACACACACACACTCCCACACACTCTTTGTATCCATGCAACAGTCCTCGGCAGTTTATGGTCTGAGCTACTTAGCGACACAAAGGAGAAAAATCCTGAATGGTGTGTTAGTCCAGTGAACGCACTGAATGAGATTTTCACAGTCACAGACAGATGAATGAAGAGGATGTTTCTGAATGGGGGGGAAGAGATCTTACCTGCCAAGCTAAGGCGGGATTCATATGGAGTGTTTAAAGAATTCTCCCAACCAAACTGTCTCCATTTTTGTCAGCATTTAAAGAAGATTTTGTTTAGTCATTTTACTGCTCAGTTCAATTTTATATTTCAATCTAAATATTATTCAAAGACCCAAGGAGGGACCAGAGAGGCTCCCTCCATGCATAATAAGAAAACATATATGGTTTTACATATTAAGACACAGATATATTGTTTGCCAACTTCCTGTTTGTTAGACAGTCTTTTGCCTAACTGCAACACCCCCCTAACCTTGCTCATATTAATTTACTTTTTCATTTTATAGTTTCTGCCTAAAAATGGTTGACAGAATCCACCCTGAAAAACGGCATGTGTAAACGTAGAATATAAGACGCTTCCTCGTGTGATTAAAACGCCTGAAGTCCTAAAATTATTATAGAGGTCATAACATTAGTGTCCACAGTGGGAGCTGCCTGCTTGTTTTCAGACATAACAAAGAATCTGAGGACGCCACATTGGGCTATAGGAACTTGGGACATTTTTTTAAAAAGATAGAACAATAAATCAAGTAAATGGAATAACAACAACAACAATAATAATAATGATGATGATAGGTCCTTTCAACCTCCACAAAGTTCCTTGATTCCATTCAAAGCCATTGAGGATCAAGAAAAGTTTCACAGCTGACGACAGAGGAGGACAACAGGAATTACATTTAAACAGATGTCCCATCAGGAGAGACACAGAAGACAAAACAGTAGGGAAAATGCATAAGGCAATGCAGGAAGAAGCTGTGAGCCGACACAGACGAGAGACCATAGCCACAATAGTCAGTTAAATTATTTATACTCATAATAAAGCATAACTTTACTGCCCTCTGCTGACCCCATGATGGAAATGAAAAACGTAGTCGATGAAAGAAAGCTTAAATAATCTAATATCCTCTTCCTTTTATGCTCCTACAGAACATTTAGTTTCAGTCGCTGCAGGGTGATATTGGCTCCCTGGAACAGTCTCAAAATAAACATGACGGTGCACAAATTAAATTGCTGAGCCATCAGTATGCTGTCATTAAAGGAAAAGATCAGTCCACATGAAATGACCCGTCCACTGCAGTAAAAAAATAACCTCAGGCCATTAGGCTTACTTAAGACTTTTGTTATTCCACAGATGAAGGTTGTTAATATTTATGGAGCTGTCGATGGGTGGCTGGAGAAGCAGAGACGAAGGACAAGGAGGGAAGAGGAGACCAGGGGTTGTGCATCCAGGTTTGGGGGTTAAAGGTGAATGGAGCTCTAGGGGGGCAGAATGAGGTTATAAATGTGCCGAGATAATTCAGTCTGCCCTGATTGATACGCAAAAAAGGGGCTTAAGATGGAGGGGGGAGAGGAGAAGGAGGAGGAGGAAGTTTGTGTGTGTGTGTGTGTGTGTGTGTGTGCCTTTGGCCTGCCAGTCTCTGTAGGCTTTAATGGCTGTGAGCTGAGGTGCTCTTTAAGAGGACGCCTCTCATGAATAATGCAGTCTAATTCAGCCAAACGCAGACAGCCATCAGTGGGACCACTGAGCCCCGAATCACTGATCAGCACATTCGTTCCCTCAGTGCGTTTCAGAGCAGACATTAGTCGGTTGCTAACCTCCTTCTTCCTCTCGGGTCAGCTGGTAAACAGACTTTTCCTCACTGAGTGCTCACCATCAGGTCACATTTGCCCATTTTACCATCACAACTTAAAGTGAAAGAGACTATTGTAACATTTAAATGGGAAAACTGTATTTTCCATATATTTTTCTTGCCATGAAATTTAACGGAAAGTCAAAAACAATGCATCAACTGTCACTTCACCAGCCTGTCTGTGGCTCTCAGTTCCAAGAGTATAAATCCCTACTGAAGACAAAAAAATGGGTCGTGCATATACACTTTCATTAAAACAAAAGGCCACGTGATTTCCATGCAGTATTGGCTACTGGGCAAAGATGTTATCTGACATGTGCAGATATCATCAGTCCACTCCTCCTTCCACAGTCTCCATCATCCTGCCTGTGCCCAGCTGATGATGAATGAAGTAACAAGACATAACAAAATAAAGAAATGACAACATTGGCACGTATGATGACAAATTAGTTCAGAATAAAGGCAAATACTTCTTCACTTGTGTTAAAAGGATGGGAACCACTGCTCTTTGGAAAAAGTTGTGTCTCTCTTTAGCTACACAGACAAAGCAGGACAAATTCGTTCGGGGTTTTGGCCTTTTCATGAGGCGGATGTAAGAAGAAATTTATGAAACTTGCTATAAAGCGCAAACCTATTTTCATAAACTGGACTGTGGGTAAGGAAGGTGTGCAAACCGGAAACCCAACATGTACTTATCAACATATAGTGATATCTTCACTGTTACATCTTGGCGCAATAAAATCTAACATGAAAATGATACAAGAAATTTTACTGCATAGTCTTTATTTGGAATTTATCAGACAGGAAAGAAGTAAGCAGGTAAACATGCACAGTACTTTGTCTTGGAGAAGAATATTAAGATCATAGACTCCATTAAAAGCATTAGCGTATTACTGCTGCGTATTAACACTCATCTATCAAGTGAGGAGCAAATGGTCTCCTAAAGAGTAACGCAACAGTAAGAAACAGTAACGAGGTGATTTCTGCCCCAAAAAACTATATTAACAAATAATCAGTTAAACTCAAGCAGGGAAAATCTCAGAGGAATGAAAAGTAAACCTATAACTACTGAGTATTTCGTTCTACCACCAGAACCTCTTACAATAACCCACAAATCACATTTAAACTCTCCAATCAAGCATAAATTATAATGCTACCGTATCACCTTTTAATATAATAATATAACTTTATCGATTTAATTCCTTTGTTGATTAATTTCTCTAATTATTATAAATTCCAGCTGCAAAACCCAGAGAAAAACATAACATGACACGAGTATTGTGGTCCCTTTGGTGTGGGAAGATAAACAGACTCTTAACTTCATGTATTATCAATAACTGGCTTTCATTGTCATGTTAATATACGACTATAAGAAGGAACTTTAAATTATAGTTTTGCTAGACTCCTAAATCAATTACAACATAATAAAGCTCAAGAATCTGGAAAAGAAAACAAGAAGCTATTTTGGAGCCAATCAACCGTTTGATTTACAGTTTACAGCCCTCAACTGCCCCCTACTGGACAACTTAGCTACTGCATGAAGAGGAAGAAATGCAAAGCTCTGCCTTCGTGAAGAGTGTAATCAGGTAAACTTATGACTTTTACGCAGGACATGCATGCAGCTGAACCAGCCTCATCTCAGTGAGACAAGGTGACTTTAAGTTGTGGGGCAGCTTAAAGGTTTTCATCATTCTCATGAAACTGGTGGAGGTGGTCAGCGTACCTGGCAGGAACAGAGAAATTAAGAAAATTAATAACTGCCATTCACACACTTTTAATATGATTTAAAATAGCATATTCCATGGATGAACTCACTTTTTAGCACAGAAAGCGGAGCAGTCTCTGCCAATGCTCTCGCTCCATGCAGTCTTGTACAACACCTGAAATGAAATCACAGCGACTAGTTTAGACCTGCTTCATTTAAACTGATGACACAGACACAAACCAGAAACCTACCAAGAAGACCAAACAATGCAGGAACAGGGTGTAGAAGAAGGCAATGGTTCGGGCCATCTTGTTGGAGAGGATCACACGACCCTGTGAAACACAAAAACAGGAGGATTAGTCAAGAAGTGTGTGAGTGTGTGTGTGTGTGTGTGTGCGTTTTGAAGCTTACCAGGCTCAGGGTTGCTTTATCCCAGGGGCTGAGGCTCAGGTATCTGCGCTGACGCTCCTGCAAACACAGAGAAATTGGCCTCAAAAAAAAAAAAACCCAATCTGCTTTAGAATTTATGAAAACACTCCAACGTAATATTAAAATTTAAATGATGCACTTCTGAACGTTTTTACATTTTACACACTGAACATTGGTGACCTTTAACTCCTACAATTCCCAGAATGACATTCAGTGAAGCCCAAAAGGTGAGGATTTATTTCTTATATTCCATCTTCACTTGTTAAAACAATTTCAGCTATCCCCTCAATCAAAACATATCATGTTGTGTTGCACTTTGGACTAAGGCGAATAAACTGGAATCTTATTGGTAACGACTGTTAATCATTTAAGTTTAATGTTATGCAAAAAGGAGAATCTGCGTGTAAGAATCTGCCTATAGGACTGACACCAGATCAGGCCCTGCTGTGGCTGTGCACAAACAATGGCGCCCTGTCGTCCATGTCTGGTCAGTTGTCATATATCAGAGCAATAAACCATGACAGTAAACAATAAAACGGACGTGGGAATGGCAGGTGGATTCAGAGAAGACTTTCACTTGTGTGTGTACTGAAGGTGTGTGTTCTGTCTGTACCTTCCTGCTGAAGGACGCAAACGGATCCAGTCTCTCCTCATACTGGGAGGAATAACGCATCACGGTGTCGTCACTACCTCCAGCCTACGGCACAGAGCAAACAGACACGTCTCAATTCCCTCCAAAATATTTTCGGGCTCAGACACACACACACACACATACACACACAGTGAGACGCACTCTGCCAGGGTAGCTCTGCAGAAACTTGATTTTCTCATAGAGTTTGATGTTGTCAGCCCTCAGGCTGTCCAGTTCATTCTGCAGGGCCTGCATGGTCTGCTGCATGGAGCGATTCTCCTGGAGGGGCAACAAACAAAACAAACACACAAGAAATTAGCTTCTGTCAGCAAAGGACGCAAAAAAATGCAGAGTGTGTGTGTGTGATTGTGACTCACGGCTTCCAGCTCCTGATTGCGGGAGCGAAACCGCTCCCTTTGGCTGGAGATGATGGAGAGCAGAGAGTCCATCTGGCCCTGAGGCAGATCAGGATGGGGGCTCACGCCTGAGCCTGGAGATGACACAGACGGTACACACAAAACAACACTCGTAATCCATTTCCTCTATTAATTAGGATCTTAATATTTATTATTAATAAATAAGAAATAAATATGAATACAATTAATTTGAATTTTGTTTTATGATCAAATTTCATGCTGTCATCTCCTTTGCTTAACTCCAGTGAACACTTCATAGATGGACTCCCTCTTGACAGTCACATGTAAGGGAGGAAACACTTAAATCCATTTAATCAGGTTAGTTTGGTGTATTTAAATGGAAAACCCTCCTGCAGAGCTTCAGCTCAGCAGGTTTATCTTATTTCAATCAGAGAAGTTGAGCTGTCGGAAAGGGAGAATACCTTCACTGTTCTGTCTGTGAGAACTGACGCTGGGTTCAAATGCTCTCAGCTTTTCCAAAGCAAAGACTTTTCGAGGTGGAAAATTCACACAAGTGTCAAATCCGCAAGATTATTTCAATGATCAGAATAAATAACATACAGATTGATCAAATGTTCAACCTAAATACGTAATCATTTTTAAAGAAATGTGCTTTTCAGGACAAAATCATCTAGCCATGAAATTAGTAGTCCTCCCCAACTGACATGCGACTATGGATATTTACTGTTAAAGACCCTGTCAACTTACTTGGTCAATCAGTCCCTGATTCACACACATGAAGCACATGACCTGAGATTTTGAGCATTAAACTTTTTCCAGTCTGCACTGATCTGCACTTACTTAGTTTCTGAGTTCGCTGAGCTGAACATGAACACACAGGTCCACTCCCATTGACAGTCTCTGCGTCTCTTCACTAGCTAACATCTGTACAGCTGATACATCAGCTGTTTGGGGTGAATCACCCAGTGGGCCATCAAGGTTAAAATTCATTCTGCTTCTTGTTTGAAAACTCCCTTAGGGTTTATATTAAAGGAGAACTCCATCCAAAAATGGAAAAAAATAAAACCTGTGCTCTCTTGATTGTGGCAATTTGAGGTATTGCAGAGAGGTGGCAATTTTTCTGTCTTTTTAGTGAAGTGCCCAGAGAGAATTTCTCTATAATTAAACTGGAGAGGCTCACTTGTGAGACATAAACTGAAACATAATGTTCATTACCATTTCATTTTTATTTTTTTAAAATCCAGGAACATACCAGTGAACATCGCAGTGGCCTCTTTGATCGGCTCTGGGATGTTACCCATGTCGCTGACCTCTGACCCGTCCGCGTCAGGACGTGGCAGGGAGGACAAGGCCTGGATGGTGCTCAGGTCATGCTCCAGCTTCAGGATGAGCGCCTTCTGCTCCGTACCGGTCCGCACCGCAGATGAAAACTCCACCTGCAGCTCTGCATAACGGCCTGTTGAGAGGAGATAGGAAAACTTAAGACAATTTGTAGATAGTTTCTTGTTTGTCCACATATTTTGTTTTAAATTCCCAAAATCACTCACCTGTGGAAAATGTAAATGGCAGAAGCAGTCCAACATCCACAACATCATGAAACCCAAGTTAAGACCCCCCCCCCTCCCTTCCAGTCTGTCCTGGCTCTCTAACTGATCTCTTTCTCTGAGAATACTTATTTCAGAGCATCATCTCAACATGATTTTTGGCAAAGAAAACAAAAACTCCCACAACACACTTTTAGTATTTGTATAAAAGAGATTTACTTCAATTATCACACCTAGGGTGCATGTGAATAATAATGATGATGAATCAAATGTCAATCATAACAAATACATTGTGAACGTTTCATACAGTGATATTGCTTTTCAATGTTGTAGAAGGGACTGTTTTACAGTGCTGAGAACAAACAACATGACTGATACGTTTAGTAAATAGAAAGATAAAGAAACAATGATACATGAGGAAAAACGAAAGGGAGGGAGACCCCAAAAGAGAAAAAAAGCATCTCAGGAGTGACAGAAGTGCTAGGGAAACAACTTTCAAAAAACATCTTAACCATCCCTTTACAGTCATGCAGCCTTTTGTACTACAACACACATGTACGCGCACACACACTCACAAAAAAAAAAAAAAAAAAAAAGCAGTGGGAGAAGTTATGAGAATTATTACTTCCACATTGTTGATGACAGGTTGGACAAAATCATCTAAAAACACTCTGAACTCGCTAAAGCCTCAACAAACACCTTAAAGCTTTCCAAAAGGGAAGGGGTTGGGGTGGGGGGGTGAAGATCTCCCCAGGTCATTTGGTTGTCAGACTACACTGTGATTTTAAGCTATGGATGAACTGAAGCGACGACACAGGGTAGCAACATTCAGAAAAAAAAAACAAAAAACAAAACTGTCAGCAACCTTTCAACAGAGGTGGAGAAATACTTCAACTATTTGGCTTTTTGCTTCCTCTTTTAAGTCTTGCGAGCAGTCATTGAAATGTTTTATTGTTCCAGAGTGGATCTCTGGGTGTTAAACCTGTACAACTACAGTTAAGAGGAAATGTTTTAAGACTTAAAATTAGCTGGAGCCAATGTGAGAGGTGGAAAACAAAACAAAAAAAGCAATTAAAGTGAAGGGGGAGTTTAAAGGATGAGTGTATTGTGCTGTATTATGTGTGTATGTATTACTGAGTGTGCTATGCATACAGCACCACTGATTCGGAAAGTGTTTCCTTACAAAACCCACTTCATAAGATATATTCTAAAAGTATTACAAAAAACATCTGAGGTTTTTCTTTCTTTCATTTTTTTTTCCTGAATATGGTGACCAGTGCTGCTGTTCGGGCTTCCATTACAACTAATATGTCAAATGAATAACCACTACTTCAACAGATCATACAGTAAAGCTTTACAACTTCAGAAAACATGATATGATATACAGCATCTGTTACACCTTTACAATGTTATTCAACAGTGTATAGAATCATCTGATTTAAATTTGTAGAAAAATATCTGTGGATCATGGAAAAGTCCTGAATCGTCCCTTCTCTCCTCCTGCCTTCAAACAAAAGCATACTGTGACAATAGTGAATCAATAGCTACTTGATTGACCGTATTTACACGTCTCTTCCAAATAACCATTAGAATTGGCACACGTCATTATCAATACCTGTAGTGCCATTATTAAGGTCACAGCAAACCTGACACAACAGAAAAATACAAAATGCCCTATGAATAAATTCAGTGTTATTACAGTGTATGCTGTTTCTGCATGCTTCCTCCTTCATTCAATGCTCTGGCCTTTGAATGCTAGTTAGGTTATGTACAACATAAGAAATGTGGGGAAAACAACTGTCTGAAATAAGACCCGGACCAGAACGCGTCCGCTGATCAGTCGTAAGAATACAAGAGTTTGTTTTCTCCTTTCGCTCTTTTACCGCACTCCAGCAGTTACACACAGCCCTCTCCAGAGAGCTGAGGACAAAGCCAAATTTAGAGTACCAATATGAAGTGGATGAGAAATAAATCTGGATCAAGATGGGGATATACTGTGAACATATCGGGTGAAAATCATCTGCATCTAATGACATCACTAGTTTGGTGCCCTGCTTGGCAGTTAAAGGCACAAATCTGATGATCTCACATGGTTTAGGTGAGTTGATGGATCTGGCTATAAAATGGCAAATGGGTTAAGTGCTTATACTTTACAGTAGCTATTCATCACCATAAAACATACCGTGGTTGTCCAGTCCAAGCAGCCCAACAGAAGGCAATGAGCCCTCAGCATTCTGCAGAAGACAGATGTTTCACATCAGTCGTCCACAGGAAGAGCCAATGTTTGTGGAATTTTACAATTATTAGATACATTAGAAAATCCAATTTTAGCTAATGCATCTTAATGCAGTGCAATGAGGTTATCTGTAACTTTTGACAGGCTGCCAATATATCTGGGTGTACATTCAGGGAGAGGGGAGTCTTAAGGATGGACTGAGGAGATTTTGGATAGAAACCAACTCATAATATCTACAACTGTACAGGACAATGGCCCTTTTTCTGTAGCAGTTACCTGTAGTTTGAAATAAGGGGCAGCTGTATAAGACTACAGTTTAACATTTAGAAAACGTGGGTATAGCTATCTTGCGTTTTAATTTTAGTGTTAGGGTGCGGAGTCTGTGCTTGGTTCACAACCACTTTTGTTTTTTTTTTTTGTTTGTTTTTTTAAAAGGCATAACATGTCCCAGGATCCCGGGATCGTACTCTGTTGTAGTGTTTACAGACCCTGTCCAAGGTAAGATCCTAATAAGTGCTTTGTTATGGACTGCAATATAAATTCTGCATAATCATAGGCTGGCTATCTGTTCAATCTGGCGTAGCACACCTGCTAGCTGGTACACTTCTCTAATCTCAATTTGGCAGATATGACCTCCTTCAAGTTAACATGTGTTCTCGAGTTTAGGTAATTTCATTTGACCTATTTGACAAAGTGTATACATTTGGACCTGTTAATTATGTTAAATGTGATTAAGGAGTGGGCGAACTCTAATCTAAAGAACGGGGCATGCCCTGTCAAGCGTTAGTGTTGAGCTTGCCCAAGAAACAGCAATAAAAAAAAACAAAACAAAAAAAAACATTATCAGAGAATAGAAAACAGAAAAAAAAAGAGATATGCTATCATATTTTCACCGATCTTGATATGTCCTTTGATTCTCTAGCTAGCAATTTAAGAGCATAACTGTCGTGGTAAAAAGCTTTATGCTTCCGGGAGCATGAACTGTAGCAAACACATCTTTCAAAGCTATTGAAATGACACTAAACTTTAGGATTCATGAATATACAAACAAATGAGAACTAGTACATCTTTGTAAATATTAACCAATACTGCCGGCAGTCTATACGTCTAATAAAAATGTTACTTGCCCTCAGGAACAGTATAATCCCTTAAAAAATAGACAACTCAAATGATAAGACATTAAATGAAAAATACAGCACCTATAAATAAGCAGAATAAAAACCAAACTATAAATGCAAAATAGCAATAAAACCAAGCTACAGTAAATCATAGTATTACACTACTTTGTGAGAAGATTAATGTAATGGTAACGCATCAAACAGCTTAAAGAAGGGTGTCAGTTGTGCACTAGTAGTGTGTGCAAGTAGATACGAAATATGACCCAACTCATTGGAAACACTGAACACTCCTCAATCGCACACACTTGTGCACACGCATGTATTGACAGGCGTGTGTGTTCATGCACCCGTGCGCGCACGCACACACACACAAAGGGGAGGCAGTAGGCTGACAGGCACTGAGGGCTTGTGTGGGACAGGGAGGAGGTGATATGCCTTATAATTTGTAGTGTATACAGTAGAATTCAATGCAAAAGACTTACATCCCTGGATACAGGATAGACTGGAGGAGAGTGGTAACTACTCATACCAGGGTTGGGGTGAATTCACTTAGACAGTAATCTACAGAAAGTATAGATTAATCAAGTACTGTACATTTGCAATGTATTCTCTAAAACCCACTTTTCCAGTCAGAAATGTCATTGTTGATAATCTACTTCTTAAATTTAATTTGGAGTGAATTGACCTCGACCCTGACGTACATGCAGGCAAAATACAAATGCACACGAGACACACACACGCACACACTCACACAGACAAACATAGACGCACACTCTTCCTGATTTGGCCTATAAAAAGACGTGTGTTTGTGAACAAAGGAAAATTTGTCAGTGGTGCAGACACACACACACACACCCAGCAGATCCAGTGCTGGGTAAAGCTGTGACGTGCACAACCTAAAACAACAAGAGACACATAAAGCATCACCATGTCAGACAGCTACAGTACTACGTGAATTGTATCGTATTTCAACAACGCAACATTATTCCATTCTAATTGTTTTTTTTTTTTTTTAAAAAACAGTAACTTGTTATTCTCTTATTTTCTGTTCTTATTTTGTACTAATTAAAAATGCTTCCTAAAATTCCCTATTTTGTACTCTTTAGAGTCAATAGACTGTGCAATCTCTTATTGGCAACCAAATTGCAATATGAAAAAAGAGATCATCCTTCATCCGTAAAAGAAGGGTTTAAGGAGACAAAAAAGAGGGTTCCTTCCTTCCTCTTCAGATGAGTGCGTGTGTTTGTGAGGAATTAAGAGATCCTTCTGGCCATCACATGGCTGTCAGCAGGATAGGATATGGGACACAACAGGTCAAAGTTCATTTTTCTTACATCAGTAACCATGGCAGCTCAGCCGGCAGGCCTTCCACTACCCTCTTAAGAGCGTAGGAGTGAGATAAAAAAGAAAACATGCTGCCATTGAGAAGAGAACACACACACGCAATTTTTGGGTGTGCACAAACACACACACACACACATACATACATGCACACTGACACAACCCCTAACATACAAACACACACGCAGTGAGTGAAAAAGGCAAAGGGTTTGTAACAGTCACTCTACAGTGTGAAAAATGAGGCGTCTCACTGAGTGAGGGGAGGTTTGTGGACACTTGGGAGGTGAGAAGAAGAGCGGAAAAAATCTCCTTTAAGAAAGTGAGAGTTCTTGTAAGAGAGTTCCTGTCTCTATCTATCATCTATCAGTGTCTATCACTGTGACAGCTGCTGTGTCAGGCCTTGCCTGTGTTACTGAGTCCAGGTTTCGACCCCAGCTGCGGGTCAGACCCCAGCTCAGGACTAACCAGTCTGGTGCACCAGTGGCTGGTGATAGGGGGAGGTACAGCAGGGCCAGAGGCCAGCAGGACGGCTAAGTGCTTTTTCTCAGTACAAAAACAAAACTCAGTTTAAAAAAAAAAGAAAAGGAGAGACACGCAAGTTCTCTTTTGTTCTTCTAAGTATTCAGTAAATCTTCTTTTAAGGGTTTTGCCAACCACTCTTTGTTTCTTTCCTCTTTTCGGAAAGCTTTTATGTAATAAAAATGGCTGCTGAGCTTGACTTTGGCTGTGTCCACTCTCCAACTGGAACAGAGCAGGAGGGGTCCAAGGTTAGAGGTCGTGAGGTTATGAGACAAGAGGGATGAAGGATGGTCAGGGGGAGCTAGAACTCCCACTCTGAGGGATCCTCTTTGCTGGCAGCCTTCTCCAGCCTGTGGATGATGTTATTGAGATTGGCTGCTTTCTTCTTGCGCAGATTGTTGTCCCTGGGGTTTCTGGCAGGGCCAGAGGCTGGGATGTTAGTACTAGAGGCAGAGCTACCGGGGGATGCCTCTGTGAGGCTGAAGAGCCCCAGTCCACCCTGTCCACAGCTGGAGCCTGGCCCGGCTAAGCCTGAGGTGGTGCAGTCTAGCTCAGCAGGGGAATTATTAGAGCCCCCTGCCTCAGACTCAACCTCCATGTCGTGGTCTTTGCATGCTCCTCTGTGATCCTCCAAGCCAATGCCCAGTCCCTGGCGTGTCTCCACTGTGCCCTCAGATTCTGTCCCATCACAGCTGTCCCCTTCTCCTGATTTGGACCCGCGGAGCGAAGGGGAGCCCCCCTCATTGCCCGGCCCTCCCCCTCCAGCTGCCTGGATCTCCTCTATGAAGAGCTCTCGTCGGATACGTGACCTAGTGGATACACATGAGTTCAGTCACGCAGCTCAAATTCTACAACACATCTTGAACTTTACTGAAGCCCTTCCTGGTTGCAGTAATATCTGAAACAAAGCCTATTTATTTAAGAACAGAACATGATCTATCATACATAGCCAAATGCAAAAAAAAAATCCATTTAAAAATTCACTTATACACATATAAAATTATGCAAAACTAAAAATTACATTCAGCAAAGCAAACCCAACTACCATCAAAAATACTGATTACATGGAACGGAATTAGATTTACTGAACAATCTCAAACAGCTTTTGAAAAACAACTAGCTACAACAGATCAATATTCAAGTGGGGCTCTTTTCCAAATGCTGACCTGTAATTGTGGAACCAGTTGATAACCGTACTGGTCTTCAGGTTGAGCTGTGAGGCCAGCTCTTCAATGGTTTTGGGGGAGGGATAGGGCTTCTGCTGGTAGGCCTTTTTCAGAGCCTCCTTCTCCTCGGGGCCCAACACCACCCTGGGCTTCTTCAGGTGCTGCTGTCCTGGGCTCTGGGAGCCCTGAATGTAATCAGACCCGACTAAACTCCCTTCCACAGAATGGCCATCACTCAAGGAGCTCAGCCGCCTCTTCATATAAGCTGAAAACAAGAGAGGGAGGTTAGAGGATTAACTGGCACCAATTTCAACTGTTTAAGCAGAATGAAAAATCTACTTCTTCCAGCTTCTTAATAATATTTGCCTGCCGTCCTTCTCTCTATGATACTAAATTCAATATTTTCTGGGTTTTGGACTGCTGACCGGACAAAAAGATCATCAAAAGTCATCATTTTGGACTAATGGATATTTTTTTTTTCCCTGAAATGTCACAAACCAGCCAATTAATGATTAATCAAAAAGTTAACTGGTAGATAAAGAGATAATTATGATTTGTTGCAGCCCTAGAATGACCTGCTCTGTTACTAGAGATTTCTGTGATTTTAATCGGCATAAAATACACTGTTGTGTGTCTAACGTCTGGACTAAGCAGACTGTACCCAGTAAACCTTTTCAAGATTTGGGTCAGATGTTCTTGTTCATTAGAAGTCGGTCACAGTAGATGTTTCATATTTAATGGATGCCTGTCATTAGGAAGTGTAACCTCTTGTGCATCAGACACAGTTCTTACAAAAATAATCTGGCAGTCCTCTTCAACATCCACTAGGAGGTGCTACTGTCTTTCTCAGGAATCATAACAATAAAAGCACTTCTTCCATTTTATAGGAAACAAGCAGCACCATTCACTCTGGGCACCAGCAGCTGAAAATGAACAGCTCGTGGCAGCTTTGCATGAGGTTGACATTTTCTCAACCCCAATAAATGCTGCCAGATATATTAGTGTTGCAGGGATAAACCCCTGAGAGCAAGGTTAGACCGCTCTGAAAGTTGTGTGCTGTCTCGCAGGCTTGTACCATAAGGGTGAGAGGTCAAATATGGTTACTCCGGACTAGGTCCATGTCTTTCCTCTGGGCTCCGCTGTTGGGCAGGACTTATCCCCATTGCTATTTGGATGCATTACTTTGGGGTCAATAATCTAAAATGAAGTTGAATAGAGAGTAGCCCCACCCATTCAAGACCCAAACGCACTGGTGCGAGGTCAGTTTTGTCGTTTGCCCTTGTGCATTTGCAGTATCAGGAGGGTAAACTGATCCTGGATGCTTGTGCCTAGGGCAGGTTCAAATATGCATATCCCATTTCTACAAAGGGAGCTTGAAGTGGGCAGTCAGGGGTCACTGTGAGGCAGCAAGGAGGACAGGGCCTCTTGGCTTTGCTGATTCTAAAAGGCATCATTCAAACAGAAGGGAATAAAGAATGATGGAGTGACAGAGCAAGCTATGGGCTAACAAATGATAAAAATACGAGCTTATAGACACTGGTGATTATTATGATGATGACGATGATGAAGAGGAGTGCTGATGACTGAGAGTAAGCAGGCCCCTGGCAGTCCCCTAGCTGTCACATCTAATACAGTATGTGATGTCTGCAGTCCTGATTGGTACTGACATCACACTAAGATGACTGTGATCTGCACAACATGCGCTGCTGTCCTGCACAAAGGATATTGTGTGTGCAGATGTGCATGTGTAATTCAAAAGCTGCTGTTTGTGTTATTTTTGAATGTATTTATAAAGCAAATGCACATTTAAGCAGATAACATGAAGGTTTTTGTCTTTTATCTCAGTCTTTTGTTCATTATCTCTGTAGGCATGCCGCTCTGTATGGAGTGTGCAGTTGTTTCTCATCATTGAGCGTTGACTACACACCTTTCTTCTCCAGGCGTTTCATGTCCATGAGTTTCTCTACACTGTGTGGATCCTGGAGCCAGAGCTGCATGCGGACGAAGGGCTCTCTGCCCTTCAGGCTGAGCTTGTGCCAGGGTTTGGGCCTGGCCAGCAGGTCTGAGACAGAACCCTGAGTCAGACCCAGGATAGTCTCCCCAAACAGACGCTGGCCTGGTTATAGGCGAGAGAAAGGGGAAATGAAATGGTCATTTCAGAGAACTGATTCAAATGCTCAATAATTCATCAGTAGAGAGGGAACGGGAAAGAGAAAGATCAACAAAACCACACAGACAGCATCCCCTGTGTTTCTTACCAAGGTTATTATCAGTCAGCACCTCCTTAACCTTCTTGGTGATGGCGTAAGTATCAAGTTCAGGAGACATTGCAACCATTTCCTGGATGCTGAGACCCGAGTGGCCAGGTACAGGCAGAGGGGTGCTGAGCTGAGACTCCCCACCTGAGGTGTCCTCAGACAAAGGTTTGAGACTGGAGGACTGTGAGGCAAGTGGATCCCCTGCGAGACCGTTGACAGACTCCTCAGCTGAACTGAGGGGCGACTCCGGAGCAGGACTGCAGCTGGCTGATGTCTTGGGAGTTCCCTCTGCTTGAGCAGAACACACAGGGCAAGAGAGATCATACAGGTTAGAAGACATGTTACTACGTAAGAAAACAGAGTTTCATCTCCTCTTCCTCTTCCTGCTGTGTTTGGGGGGACTTCAGTCATCCTACATCAATTAATTTAATTCCTGTTAAACAAACAGCAAAGGTGCTTAAGTTTTCAGTTTGAAGCTTTTTTGGCTTCCTCCTCTTATTCCTTCATCTCCCTGTCTCTGTCTGTGTAGTACCGCTGTGCAGCTCAGCAGGCTGGAAGAGAGCAGTCATGAGGAGCTGTCAGTGTACATTAGCTGCTGTTTACACCCCCAGAGAGAAAGAGAGACACGCACACATTCTCACACACATACACACACACACACACAGAGCTGCCATCTGGCGCTGCAACACTAACTTGTCTATGACATGACAAACCAGCAGCTTGCTGGCTGACACTGCCACAGCACTGAGGATAGGGGGATGGTGGGAGGAGGAGGCAGGAATAGGGGGAGGTGGTGGGAGAAGGAGGGTGGGTGGGGTGAGTGACAGACCGACAGTAGCAACTAGCCACTAGCTCTAATCAGGTTTTCAGAGTAATGCTCTAGCCCAAGGAGTGTGGTTGTGTGAATCCATATACTACGTGTTGCTGTTATGTGTTATGTGTGATTTGTTTACCTTGGTTCTGAGCTTGCTGGATGTGTGCGTTTTGCCCCTGGTCTCCATTGAGCCATGGCTGCATGCGGAGGTATGGCTCTCTGCTCCTCTGGTTCAACTTGTTCCACGGTTTGTGTCGCGACAGGCTGTCACTCAATATTCCCTGAAACACAGAACAGGACAATGGCTCAGGCATGCAACCACTGTAGAATAAAAACATGGTCAGAAAAAAGAACACAGAAACAAGCTTTCTTTCCCCTCCTCTCACCTCTTTGGAATCCTCCTGGTTGTGGTTATCCTCTCCCGTCTGGCTGGCTATGGCCCTGCGGTGGTCTGTAGGCATGTTGCTCCACCACTGCTCCCTCCAGTAACCCATTCCTCCAGAACTTCCAGAGCGGGTAGACCCCTCAGAGCTCCGACCCAGCCTGAGAGCTCCTTCAACAGACATGTCCAGCCCTGAAGAAGCCCTAGCCTCTCTCTTTATGCTGGAGCTAAAGTCCAGTATGGGAGACGGGGATGAGGGGGAGGACATGAGGGAGCTGGGAGGCTTCTTGAGGGAGAGTGCCAGGGGGTTGTAAGGGGCAAGGGGAGCGGTGAGCGGGGAGCTCAAAAGGTCCCTCTGAGAAAGTGATGCCGTGGAGGACGAAGAGGAAGAAGAAGCTTTGAGTATTGGCTCCAGTGCAGCCTGCTGGGCCTCCATCTCTCTGCGAGCTTGCTCGAGTATGGAACGGATAGCCTCATCTGATCCGCTGCCCCCTCCACCTCCTGTACCACCTCCGCCCCCTCCCTTCAGTCCTGCATACGAGGGTTGAGCATGGGACAAGTCTGTTGAGGGAGGAGAAAAGGGCCATCACGAGAGACGCCAAACAACACTCACAGCCACAATGCATCATCGTCAATGCTCTGAGTCCTCTGGAGAGGAGAAAAAAAACTACGACTCACCAGCTTTCTGCACCTGCAGCTCTCTTTTGGCCTGCTCCAGAATTGACTTGATAGCTTCATCTGAACCCGCCTCTGGGGTGCGGACACGGGCCGTAATGTTCCCTGGAAGGAGAGGAAGAGGGAATGGGAGGAGATGAAAAATTGTGTCAGATTAAATAGCAGAGATAACAACAATAATGGAGCCTATAAGGACATCAAGTAATTACACCATAGCACAGCACAAAGAACAACATTGCCACCACTGAGCTACAAGGCAACTACACTGGAGGGATTGTCATAATTTCCTCTGGTCCCTCTGGAGCGCACACATGCACACGTGCTACAGAGTTCGTACAGTAAATGCTCCCCACAGAATAACAACTACCAATAAAATCCCTAAATTCACATGCTGGCTTTTCCTTTGACGCAAGTCACTGGAACTGTGCGGTTACCTTCAAGGCACATGTATGTCTGTGTGCCTGTCTGCAAATTAACATAGGCCAACTCACACGCACACACACACCATAGATACAGTTCACGCCAACACAAACATGCCACACAGACAGAACGTGCTACAATCTCTGTGTGTGAAGGGGACAGACCTGTGTGTGAAGCTGTATTGGAGAGGGTTCTCCGCTTCGGAACATCCTGAAACACTCGGCTAAGCTGGGGCTGGCCTGAGCCCTCTGTTAAAAACAATATACCACACACTATGTTACACCACTTGTGTGTTGTTGTTTTTTCTTTCCTTTAACAGCTAGACTATATCGTTCCCTATCATGCTCTGCAAACATATGGAATGTGTGGACACTTCCATCCAATGCCCATTATAGTACCATAAATGCATTGATCTCCACCATCTGTGGCCCCAGTAGAAATCAAACCTCTTCCTCTAACAGGAATATTAAGCAGAGTAATGAGGAATGAAATATTTAACAGTATGTATTAAACACAGGCATGCTAACTGCAGCCTTATTTTCAACGTGAACTATGGACTAGGGTGGTAGACCATTTTTTTGTACCACTGAAATCACCTCAGAAATGTCCTGATGCGTTAACAAAAGCAGGCCCAGGCTAATCGAATCTACCCGTAGTTAACAGTACCCCTGCCTTCCTCCTAGTTCCCACCGATCAATACTATTGACGTGTGAAAGGTTTCTGTATTGACTGCGATAGCTAGGATAGGCTCTTGGGAGCTGTGTGTGACTAGGAGCTCGCTCAGAACACACAGGTGTGGCACAGGATGGGAGTTACGGAGGAAAAATAAAAATAAAAAGCTAGTCCATATTGACAAGCTAATCAATGGCTTTGTGCAGGGCTGTACACACACACACACACACACGCAAGACACATACAAGCACACTTTCACGCACGCACAATCAAATTAAAGATACACACACTCACCTCTCTGTCTTCCCTGGATGCTGCGCAGTGCAAGGATGTTCTGCTCATCAGCGAGGAACTGCCTCATCTTGTGGAAGGGCTCCTTCCCTCGGATGGTTAGCTTGTTCCACGGCTTTGGTCTGGCCAGGATCTCGCTGACTGAACCCTGGGACAGTCCCAACACATAGTGGCCAAACACACGCTGACCTATGTTGTGCTTGATCAGCTGCTCTTTCACCTGCCGGGCGATCTCTGCTGTGTCCATGTCCTCCCCGTCCAAAAGACTTCCCGTGGTGGCGTCAGAGTGGCTGGGTGAAGGGGATGGGGCGCTGCCAGCAGTGCTGCTCCCATTAACAGGAGCCATGTCTGGACTTGCTGGAGGTGGCTGAGGGCTGCTGGCTGCCAGCGGGATGGCAGCAGACCCAGACCCGGGGCTGGAGGTAGGGATAGAGCTGAGGGTTGGGGTGAAGGGGGTGAACAGTAGAGCCCCACTGGGGATTCCAGATGACTCCTGCAAGGCTTTGGAGTAGAAGGTCTGGAGCAGCTGCCGTTGAATCAAGGAGTTCAAAGCCAGTTTACCACCCACCAGAGGGAACACAGGGGAGTAGAAGTCCTGCCCAATGCCTGTAGGAGTGAAAGGGTGTGTTTCGCCGCTGCTGGTAGAGGTGGCAGTGTTGAGGGGGTCCGTATGAGTGCGAGACAGGGGGAGCTGGGAGGAGGAAGGAAGAGAGGGAGGGGGAGGAGGGGACGAGGAAGAGGGGTCGCTGGGCATGGTCTCGTCCTTCGGTGTGGACTCTTCTGTCCCTTTTCGGCCGGCTGACCCTACAAGAAAGGTCAAACACACCATGCATTATGGGGGGAGTCAACAAAAAAGGGGTTCCAAAAAGAGAGAGAAAATAAATTAACAAAGTTGAAAGTTATCTTAATCAAGTCTTTTTCAAATTAGTGAACTTTGTTTTCCTTTTTTGCCAACCCCCCCAGACAAAGTGCCCATGCATTTGTGATTTCAACCTTTCTTGTAAGCCACAGCCTGGAAGAAAAGAAGGACAAACAAAACAATTGACACTGTGCCACTTAGTCAGATTAGCTTGGCCCAGGGCTCAGTTGCTCTCGCAGGCAAAGTGGAAGTAACTGGACAGGGTAAAATGATGTCCTTAGATAGCCAATTCACCATGTGAGTCCTCTTCCACGCTGCAGCAGTGTGTGTTCCTAAACACTGATAAATTCCACTGTAGATGCAGTATCATAGTCTTTAGGTCTTAAAAAATACATCCAGGAAAAAATTGGAGCAATAAATCTCTTTTGAAAACATGTTTTTAATGGCTGAACACAAAACAGATGAATGTCACACAATAAAAAAAAGAGACCGTGCAGCTCTGCTGACTCTGAGCAAAAGCTTTGCTTCACTTCTTTCCTGAATAGTTAAAACTGATTAAATTTTCACATTCACCAAAACAAATAAAGAAATAAACTGTATACTCTCAGTTTTGTAACTACTAGAATCCATATTGATGATAAGTGCTGGGAGAAATATTATTCTAATGCATAACCATTGAGACTTAACATGATTGAGTAAGACAGTAAGCTCCCCTTACTGTGAATGTTAATCAATTCAAAGCTATTCAACTATTCAAGCCTAAAGCCATGACATTTCCAACACATAAACACTGTTGCAGAGGGTAGGAGTCCTGATGTAGGGGCAATAGTATGGTGTCCTCATTTTTGTGTACTGCAACTTTGTTACTGTTCAGGCTGACCAGACACCAGATGTAGATTTTCTTCCTTTCCATGAAGATTTGGAACTAAAGCAACAACATTTCTGTACCCCGATGAGGCATTTATTTTGCATATTGAGGCCCCAATATTGCAAATCATTCCACAAACACAAAGAAATAGTTAAGTATTCTCAGAGAAAAAGAATCTAGTAATATACCCACAGTACATATGCACTGCCCTGATATAATCTCTTCCCAGCCTTACCTGCACCTGAGCCCTCATCTAACCTCTTGTGATTACCTTCACTTCTGTAAGCACCCTTTCATTTTTGCAGGTCTGCTGAGTGAAGTTTTTTAAGGAGACAGACTGGCCAGCGTTGATGAATCCAGCCATTACTAGAACTTTATATCTGGACGGACTTACCACTGAGCTCAGTGTTGGCAATGCGCAGAGCGGCGCTCTCGGACTGAAGACTGCGGTTCCTCTCCAGCAACAGCACCTCCAGAGGTTTGGTTGAGTCCTGATGAAGGGGACAAACGGAAAAAAAAATTAAAATGAGACATTTCAAAATAACTTTGCCCCGGCCTAAACCTTCAAAATGTTCACTTTTTTTCTGAACTAGTTGAACAACTTTGTTTTATCAATGACCTAATTACTATTACTGCAACATTATGTGTCGGTCTAGTGCTAAATTTAGGTAAGCAGACTCTAACATTTACCTGCACAGAGTCAGATGTTCCAAACTCCATAGACTTGAGGATACTGAGGGGACAGAGAGATTCATTAAGAACACATTACAAAGACACATGCACACAAAACACACATATACACACACAGACATACAGATACTGTGTAGATTGCTCGCATTCCTATTTCTGTCTCTTTAAGACAAAAAAAAAAGGAATAGAGGGGCATGAGACACAATGTACAGCTACAGACATAAAAGATTCACCTTCATAAGAGACCTGAATTGAGTTACACATCTTAAAAGAAGACACACGGATCTTGTTTAACATTGTTAAGGATATCAAACACATGCAATAAATAGACCTGTACTACACATACACACAGACTCGTGTGTGCTCCTCACCTCAACTCCTTCTTCACCTCCTCATAGTCAGCTTGCTTCTGCAATTTATCCTCCAGTTCCTGCAGATTACAAAGAGATGAAATGACATGAAACAAATAAAATAATAAAAACAATCCTTGGATCTTGATGTGTCCTTATATCAGATACTTAACTGTACATAAGAGAGCATAGGGAGTAAATGTGTGAATATAGTTACAGGTGTGATCAGAATACACAGCAAGGCAGGAAAAAGACAAGAATACAGAAATGGTCTTTTTGGAAATTACTAGCTAAAATCTTGGGGGGGCGGAATTTAGCTTTGTGTTTTGGCAGTACCTTGAGAGTGGCAGTCTTCGTGCTGAGCTGCTGCTCCAGCTGTGTAATCTGGGAGCTGGTGGTCTCACGGAGTTTGGTCAGGCTGGCCTGCAGTCTCTGGACGTCCTCCACCAGCTGGGCGGTCTCCCTTTCTTTGGCCCTGAGCTCCGCCTCCAGACTTGAGTGGGATGCCACCTCTGCTGCCTGTTCCTAAAGGCCAAAGAGGATGGCAGTTTAATCAATCATTTCATTTACATTCAATTAATCACTATAGCAGTCCGTATTTCCTCAAAAGACGGAAATTGATCTATGTTTTACATATTATTTCAAAAGGCCTCCTCCTTTACCACAAGCCATACTTTGGTGTGGCAGTCAGTCTCTTAGTTAAGTCTCACCTATGCAGTCTGTTGTGCAAGTCCAACACATCACTTAATCAATACACCAATCACCTATTGATCTACTGACTCCAATGTCTGACCTTTAAGATCAGTGATCCATAAATTGAAGCTCAAATCAACTGATTGCCTCTGGCATAAAAAGGCCAAGCTGATCTTTAGCCCATCAATACCTCTTTGTCAGCCATCCAGTAAATTAGTGGAGCAGTAAAACGTGTTACCGTGTCAGGGTCGGCCTTGGTTGGGCTGCTGAGCTGCTGGGATTGGTTACTCAAGGACAGACGCTCTCTGAGCAACTCCGCCTCTCTTTGAGCTGCTTCTGCTCGCTAGAAGGAAAAGAGAGAGAAACAAGTTGAGATTCTAACATTGTCAAACACGATCACTCTAGTGGTCAATTCAGTGTTACTGTGTAATGTACTTCCATGGCGTATACAAGTTTTGATTTTAGCACTAGAGAACAGCTGAAAACCTACATTACATCTGTAGCTAGGGAGAGCAGACCAATTTATTATTGTTAACAAGTATAAAGTGTTGGGCAAATGGCATTCCAAAAGACTTTGCAATATACCACCTTCTTCTACCAGCCAACGTGTGATGGTGAAGGAGGAAGTCCACCCCTTTACAGCATAAACAAATAACATATTCTAAAGAGTGGAGGCAGAGCAAGCAAAGTACATGTGTAATGGTGGCCAGCACGCATTAAATTAGCCCAGAGAATTGACATGATATGGGATGCCTTGAATTTACGGTCAAACTTCCGCACTCAAGTTGGGAATCATCTGCAGCACTGGCCAACTTGCCATCATTAGGAGTTACAGGGAGTCGATTCCACAGTGTTTCTAATTGCAACCATATTGGGAGCTGTTATTGACTGGGTGGGAGTTGGACTGCTAGTCGCAAAAGAAAAATTCTGTTTTCCATTTTCTCCTTATAAAAGCACATAAAAAAAGTCTGTGACTGAGCTGGAGGCCATGCTGTCATCCTCTGTAAAGCTCAAATCAGAAGTGTGAATTGTGTATGTGAGTGTGTTTGTGTGTGTGTGGCATTATAGTTGGAGAGCTACCCTTCAGGCTAATATTAACATTACATGCCTATGCTACCCCCTTTAGCCACAAATCATACTCTTGGGCTAATAATGAAAGTTAACAACAATGACATTAACAGATACCACAGGAATATTTACAACATAAGGGCAGAGGGCGGGCTAAGGGCCATATTTCAGCTGGTTTAGTAAGTGTGTAATAAACATGTAAAACTTACAGCAGCCCTCACATTAATAAGCTTGTCATTATTTGTTAACATAAGCCACATTTCAAAGACTCTGAATAGATAAAAACATCTTGTATTTTAAGAGGATAGTGCTGGCATAGTTTTGGTGAGGAAAGCTGAACAAGAGAAAAAAACATGGAAGTAAATTTATGTTTATTTTAATTATGGATCATTATAAATGATAAAACATTTACATTATTTATACATAAGAAGTTAAAAATACATTAACATAAGAAGTGGTAACACAGAAATTTTGATTCATCAGCACCAATCTTATTGATTCCCACTGAAGAATTCAAATCTTTAAACAGTGTTCAGAACATTAAGTTTAGTATCGTGAAAAAGATTAATCATTTCTAAAACAGCTGAATCACTGTAGTTTTAACAAATGTTACTCAGACAGGAGTAAAAAGTGTATTTGTTTCAGACTAACTAATATTCAATTAATATTCAATTGGCGCTCTT
This sequence comes from Scatophagus argus, assembly GCF_020382885.2. NCBI lineage: Eukaryota > Metazoa > Chordata > Actinopteri > Scatophagidae > Scatophagus > Scatophagus argus. Next base: position 16,503,576 of record NC_058497.1, on the reverse strand, counting down.
GTGAATATTTACAGCCACAAGGCAGTGCATGTGGGATCAAAATTAACTACAGTGTGTTGCTTAGTGTAATGTTTATTATAATAAAGGAACATGTCACTATCTTTGTGATTCATTGAGGTGTTTTTAATAGGATACCTGGACAACAGTAGAGCTCTATGCCATAATAATATTAATAATCAGGCTTTGTATACAGAGAAAATACTCATTAGTAGAATAAATTCATTGCTGGTGTTGGTCTTTTCAGGACATTTGCTGATGAGAAGATAAACACAGAATATCACTAGACTAGATCATTTGATCAAATATACTAATATAATTACACACCTTTTTCAATTTTACTCTAATGATGTCAGTCAAAGAACTCAGCTGCTTCCTCTGAATTTTTACAACAAAACTTGGTGTGGCAGACAAATGGGACAACTAGTAAAAAATGTGCAGTCAGGAGGTCGAGGGGGTTACCTGATTGGCTCTTTCCAGGTCCGTCATCACCATCTCAATCTCATCGGCCCTGAGAGAGACATATATTGTTACAACAAAGGATGGGACAGTGCTTTTAAGAGACTCACTGAAATATAGGACACAAATAAAAACAAGGAATGGATGAATAGATAGATGATTCCTGGGAAGGAAAGTACACTCTGCACACATCACGTGTGTGTGCCATTGTTTGGAGAGAACACATTTAGAGTCAGTGTTGTGTCCATTAAGCTACTGTCTAAATTTCACCTTAATCCATTGATTGTGAACTGCATAACCCAAACAGCTTGTATGTGTGCGTGCATACATGTATTAAGTGTGCGTGTGTGTGTGTGTGTGTGCACATGTAAGCCCCTAAACCCGGGCCACACTAAAACAGAGGGATTACATTAATAGAGCTCTAAGTCCTAATACAGCAGACTAATCTGCTATGAAGCTGTGTGATTGTGTCTGACTAATGGTCTGGATGGGGGCCATGGTTCACCTCTCACTTGCTGGAGGTCAGGCAGCAGGAATACATCCTCATAATACTGCATATCATTGGACTTTGGAGAAACAGTTTAACAACAGTCTTTCATCAGCAATGTGAATATCTATCACTTTTCTACAAAAAATGGGTGAGATGCTGGAGAAACCTCAAGACAAAACAGCACAGAGAAACAGTGAATGTAGTGGGCGTTTGGTCAAATAGCCTATAAATTTTAGATTAATTAATTCACCACGTTTTTGGCACAAGCTCCTCATCTGCCATGCTGTTAGCTGTAAGTCACATTGCATTACTTACAATACATCACTCCAGGATGAGCAGTATTAAATAATTCGTCCAGTCAGCATAACCATCTACTCTCTATGGGTTTGTTCACATAATGCGGATATGCTTGTCACTGAAATATCCCATTGCCATTAGTATTCAGACTCTTTATTAAGTATTACATCAAAGCACCTCTGGCAGCAATGACACCCTCAAGTCTTCTTGGGAATTATCCTATAAGTATGGCATACCTTACTTTTGGAAGCTTCTTTTCATTCTTGGCAGAATCACTAAATCTCAACCAGATTGGACAGGGATTGTTGGTGCACACCCATTTTCAGGTCTTTCCAGAGAGGACCTGTTGGGTTCAAGTCTGGATTCTGGCAGAACCACTCCAGGACTCTCAGAGTTTTCCAGAAGTCACTCCAGTGTTTTCTTGGTGGGATGTTTTGGGTTGTTGTCATGTTGAAATGTAAAGCATTCCCCCATCCTGAGCACTTTCCCTACTCTATTTATTTCTGTACCCAGCTTACCCTTCCTGGCTAGTCTATTACTTCCTGTTGCAGAAAAACTTCATACAACATAATGCAGCTGTGATTATAACAATGATATTAATGAGGTGATGTCCAGTGCCTGATTTCTTCTACACATGTCCTCAGGAACTGTGGGCAAATCATTTAATCGGACCTCAGAATTTTTCATTGAGAGTCCTTTGGGTGCCTTTTGGCAAACTCCCAGTGTGCTGTCATATTAATGAGGAATGGGTTCCATCTGGCCACTCTACCATAAAGTCCTGGTTGGTGGGGTGCTGCACTGATAGCAGTTCTCCTTTAAGGTTCACCTATCTCCATAGAAGAACTCTGGGTCTGATTCATCACAACCACTGAGTTCTAGGTTGCCAGTCTGTGCATGGGTTTGAAAGACAATTCTGTGGCTTGCTTTTCACTCCATACACCATCAACGGTAAGATTTCATACATAGAGGTGTGGGCAATTCTTAGTTATGTCCAGTGAATTCCATTAGGTACTGATGGAAATCAATCAAATTGCAGGAGATGAGCTGTAACAATGAAAGGATTTTGTCAGTCGCATCGGATCTGGTTGTTCAATACAAAGATTCGACTGTTTGTTCCTCTTCTTGTAAACTCAGATCTATCTATATCTGCCAATCAATGTCAGTCTACAGAAATCAAATGCTTTACCTGCAAGACTCACATTTTAATGCCTTTCTTTGTCATCTGTGAGGTCAAAACATCAAATATCCACACAGTCAAAGAATGCAAAAATGTACACCCTGCTCATAATTCAGTTATAGAATCCCAGCACACTTCAGAGGATCTTTCCTGCTGGGCTGCTGACAGCGCTGTCAGCCAAAGAATCAATCACAGTGGACAGCAGTAGAGAAGCTGAACCACTGTCTGGTTCAAAAGTAGTTTAGCCACCTTCACTGAGAGTCATCACTGGAGTAGCCAGCAGACCGGAGGTGCACTGTCCTACATTTCTGTCACCTTTCTCCACTTCCATCACAGTTAGTTGTGTGGTTTGATGTCACTTTGAGACTTGGTTTGTGAAGTTTACAGCTTGCAATTCTGTTTCTCCTGCATTGCTGGGTATACACCGACACAGCGAAAAACAAAAGTGCTTTGATTCCACTGACAAAACGCAGGTCGACTTGTGGTCATCTTGACAAATGACTTGTTGACTTTCTTAGAGGGAAGCCTACATAGAAGCATGGACCACTGATAGAAGGAGGATGCAGCTCAATTGCAAGCGTCATAGCAGAGGGTCTGAATAGTTATGTACATGTAGTTGTAAGTTTTTCAATTTTAAGAAAGTAACAAAACAGTCCAAAAACAAGTTGCTCTATTTTAAGATAATACTCAACCATAACAAAATGTGGAAAACTTGTCTGAAAACTTTCTGTATGAACTGAATGATTACCCTCTCTGTTGTCAGTGTGTGTGCACATGCACCAAGATACATTTTACGACATCAGGAAGTTACAATAAACGAACGCAATAATTTCAACAATCAACCATTTCCTGCGGGATCAATAAAGTTCTTATCTTATCTTAATAAAATTATCACAAACTCTGTTGATGTTCAGTGCAGTGCAAAGACGCAGCGTGTATGCATGCGTGCCTATTTAAGACATTACTTGCTGATAAGAATACACAAGCAACATAAAATGCAAAGATGTGAGCACATATTGCGCACTGCTGCATCCATTAAGACCTTTTGATTTCACGGCAATCTTTTGATAGTGAACCCAATAACCCACGCAGCTTTTGTATTTGTGTGTCACGGTATGAGAAACAGTGTTAGGTCCCATAGGCTTGAGTACTGCTGATTTGAATGTGTTTAACAAAACAGACACAGTTGATATTAGGTCAACATTGTGCCACAGGCAATGCAGCAAAAAGAATCTGATGTGGGTGGGAGAGCTTTTCTCTCTCAGCTTTTATTCTTTCCCTAACAGTTAAAAGGATCTAGTATGCATTTAAGCGACATAATAGTAGACTACCTCACCAGCTTTTATCCTGTCTTAAGCTATAGTGTGCCGGACTCACGTGCGCACTCAAAACGTTCCCGTACACACCAATGTGAGGTCAGAGAGCCAACAAGCCAGAAAAGCTTGTAATGGAGAGCGTTTATGGGTAGTAATGCAACCCAAATACACCACCACTCCTGCTCCAAATGTGATCATTTAATCAAAGTACAGATGCACAAAGTCTTCTTAAATAACCTTTGGATTTGGCTGTATTTGGGAATTATAAAGGCAAAGCTAGAGGCTGAGGGCCAAAGCAGATCACAGGGAAGGGATTTTCTGCATATCCTGATACAGTCAGTCAGTCTCTGGGTAGGGCAGGACTGTCCATGGCCAGCCAATGCACCCAGTGGAATTAATTCATCAAACACTGAACACTGAAGGGAGGGTCCTTCAAATCCTGATTTTAAGCCACCAAAAGTTATCTAAAAAGCTCTATACAGCAGCCACAGGGAGGAGCTACAGAGTAGATGCACAGCTGCACTTGAAATCGCATACACAAACAACACACTGACGCACACTCTTTTGTACCATGAAAGCCAATGGGTGCACCCAGTGACATCAGTGGGTACTGTAGGACTTCTGAAACAAGCCCAGAGCCTCTAAACCCCTACTGTACTTCTTCGGTCTCAGACAGGCCTTTTCATCTCTTATCTTCTCTCTCTCTCTTGCCCCTCACTCAACTGGCTCCTTTTCTTTTTCCACCCTCAGCCTGCCTCTATCCTTTTCCCTCAACCAGTTTCCTTTTCCATTGCCCTCCACTTTTTCTCCTTTCATCTCTTTTTCCCCCCCTTCCACCTCCCCTCTCTCATCTTTCGCCCTCTCTTCCTCGGCCTCTGTCCTCAGTGCCAGCAGGATATTCCCCTGATTTAGATTTTCATTTCCCTCCTCTATCATGCTCTTATCCCTTCTTCCTCACTGTAGCCTCCAGCCCGACTTGCTTTTTGCCCTCTAGCTTTCATCACTCCATTCCTTTTCTTTCCTTGGCTTTCTCCACATTGCATTTTCACAGCGTGTTACCTTGGGGATTTCAAGGAGGCTTAAAAAGAAGCTAGCTGCAAGAGTGTGCCTGTGTGTATGTTGTGCACCATTTTGTTTTTGTGTGTACTTGAGATGGACACAGGAAAAGCCTATTGAGTGTGGCTTAATTATCAGCAATTAAATGCTTCTCCCAAAATGGTATCAAAGCTTTATACACAGACAAAGATACACAGAAACATACATACATACAGAGAGGTGCACCCACCCACACACCCGCACACAGAGACACACACACATATACACAGAGTATCCTGTGGGGCCGGAGATCAATATATCATTAATCTTTAACAGGGACTAAACGGGTAAAACGTGGCCAGCCAGACCCTCACAGCGCTAACACAGAGAGGGGGCCACACTACATCTGCAGGCCCACCTCCCGCTGAAGCTCACACACTCTGGGCGCTGCAACATCGACCAAATTCTCAGGGAGTGTGTGTATGTGTGTGTACACCCCTGTGTGTGTTTGTGTGTATTTTAAAAGGCAGATTACCCGAATGCAGCAAGAGGATGGGGGATTTGTCACGCAATGTCCTCCTTAGTGGAAAGTTTAGAGAGTGTGTGAATGCGTGTTTGTGTGTGTGTGTGTGTGTGTGGAAAAAGTGCATGATATGTATAGCGTTTGTGTTTTGCAGTGCCAAAATATATGCAGTCAAAGGGTTAAAAGTTGTGTTCAGCCAAACACTGGCGATTTGCTCAGCCAAGCAGTAAACGGGGGAAGGACTCCAAGGACTGGGAGGGTGCAGGGTTAGAGAGGGTTTGTGTGTGCTTTAAAGCGTTGCATTAAAATTTCAGATCACAGCACGCCACATAGTCAAGGACCCTGACTGCCTCAGGCTCACGAATGAGTGTGTGTATTTGTATGTGTGTGAATGTGGGCCGGCATGTGTTTATTAGCTTCTGTAAGCAAATGGGGCCTGCAATACTATGTGTCTTTTTAAAATGTGTCTTCTGAATAAAACAAAAGGGGGAAAATAAAAGACGGACTCTGACAGACTGTGAAAACTATTGATTAGTGGTATTAGACTGCATGTAATATTTTACTGTGGCCGTTCCTCTTACACTCAAAAACGCACAATGTCTGAGATAAAAGACAAAGTGTGGCAGTGAGGGAGGTAGAAAAGAAAAAAAAGGCTGTGAGGGAAAGAGGAGGGATTGATCTGTTTTTAACAGCCAATCAATTTAACAAGTCTGTTAATGGATAGAGACAGTGACTTTGGGCCATGGTAAGTGGAGTGAGGGGGGTTAAGTTAAAATATTCTGCTGTACTTTGCATACGGGCTCCATGCAAGACACCCTTGACCATTTTTGGGCTCATTTTTCAAGAAAAGTGTGATCTGTATTTGCAGTGCACCAATTACCAAAAAAAATATCATGAAAGGCTTTGTTTATTTCCCCTCAAACTTTTAAACTTTTCTGAATGGCTCCCACAACCGATCCTGAGGGAAAAGTGAGTGTGAATGTCATTAAGTGCCACTTCACAGTGTGGAGTGCTGACATGAAAAAGCTTCTGTTCTCATCTTCACCACCACTATGGAATCAATAATGATAGATGCCAACAGCTCAAGTAACTGAAGCTACCTTATCTTACAGGCCCTGTTGGAAGTGGCTTTAAGTCAGAAATCTTATAGTGACACTCGTCAGCCTCGCCTCTCTGTCATGACTCTGATGATGAATCACAGTATGCTTTAGCCTACACCAAAAAAAAACCTCCATTTTAGGGCTGGCGTGGCAACAGACTGCATCACAATCCCTGTCAGTATTTACAGTGCATGGGTAATGCTGGGATTTGGAGGCTGCTGAGCGTTGTGGGAGACAATCCAGCTGTTAGGGAGAAAAGGGGGAGTTTCCAGGCAAAGGAGATGCACTAAACAGGATGATTATGTCAGGCTACAGACTATGGAGGAGCCAGAGGGGAGAAGTCACCCACAAGCACACACACACAGATCAGCAAGACACATACTTTGCTGTGGATTCCTCGTCATACTTGGTCTTCAAATCAAAGAGCTCGGCCTGAGTTGTTTCAAGTGCTGTAAAAGATGGGGAAAGAGTCAGTTGTGAGTCAGCTTCTTACTGTGAGCAAAAATTGGTTTATTTCACATGAAAAGATTTCTGTATTTGTGTTTTTGCTTGAGCTTTTCTCACTGATCTGTAGTGACAGTTGTGGAGTTATTTGCTCATTTTGCCTGGTCACTGTCAATCTGATCAAACCACACCCACACAGTCCAGATGAAGCATATTAAGTTTTTGAAAGCTAAACTTCACTAGGGATGTTTTTTTTGGGGATGTTTTTTTCTCCTCAAACTGTAGCAGCAAATAACCGTGTAATGAGAAACACTTTTCAGAGCACTGAAAAGCAGCACCAACTCATATTCAGTGGTAAGGTTGCCATTTTCTTTGAGCTGGTTAAAGCAGTTCCCAGGTGTGTAAAGTGGGTTGGTACCTGTTTGTAGGGACTGGGCCTTGTGTTCGGCCTCTTCCAACCTTGAGGACATGGAGTCTTGGCTCTCCTGGAGTTTCCTACAGAGGCAAGAGAAAGAAAAGCAGAGAGCAGAAAGCCACAGATAGAGATACTGAGTCAGTAAATCTTGAGTTCACACTTTGTGGCAACTATTCTCTATTTTCCCACCATTTCTGAAGTGTTTTCCCCACTAAAATCCTCCCAACACAACCCACTCCTCATTAAGCAGCCCTATTAGGCAGGAATGTCTGGCCACTGGGGCAAACTACACTCGGGTGGGGTGGGGGGTTGAGTAAGAGGGGGGAGGGGAGGGGTGACACAAACCACAAGGATAAAATAGATTCATTCTTAGCATATAAAAAGTTGGGCTCTGCTGAGAAATTGCCACTGCGTGTAAAAACATCAATAATCTAGCACAAAGACGGTCTTTATGGCACTCTTTGATGCCCCCCTTCTCCGCCAATCTGTCTCTCCTGTCATCTCTATTTTTCTGCCCTCTACTTCATCTTTTCATCTCTCTCTCTCTCACTCTCTCCCTCCTTCCCTCACTCCTTGCAGGATAAAATGCATCAGAGGTGCCATCCATTTACTGCCCCTCTCAGACACAGGAAGTCAGCGCTCGGCAGACAGGAAGGGGCCTATAAAACACTGACGTAAAGGAAATACAGTTGGACAATTGATCTTCTACTGTACATCTGAAAGGGGCAGTGAGCCTTAACACAGCTTAGCAGCAAACAAGATGACTGACATGAGGGAAACTATGAGAGCTGTATTGTACAATTTCAAGAAGGGCAGCGACTTTCACCAAAACAATCAGTAAGAAAGATTTCTTCTTCTGTTTTAATTACTGCAATGGAGTATGAAAATATCAGCAGGAATAGCTGGAGCTTCATGCTTTGGAAGGAGAATATGATGCAACTGTAAGGAAGTAAATCTGAACTGGTGACAACTTTTCTTGAGAAAAATTATGACAAGACTTTTCCACCTGTTGGTAAAAGCTGCTGAAAAGGCATGCAGCATTCAAAACAATTAAAATAAACAAACTAACTAATGTAAGGGAAAAATAAGAGAGTATCTCTCACCTTTTTAAAATTAACAAAAACTTCTTTCTTGTGAAAAGACCATCACATCTTTTATAAATCGTTATTACAACTGCATGGCGAAGTGTGGTACAACATTAAGGATTCTACATTAATATAATTGGAGAGGCTCTCCATTCTGTGTTGTAAAATGCTAAGACTGAATTCAATCCTGTGCTTCAGATTTCCTTGTTTTCAAACATTTTGCAATGTGTCATTTTAGGAACGCATAATATTAAATTTCTTGTCAATATTCGACATGCCAATTTCCCAGCTCATTTCAGCTGACTGCTGATATATACGTAATTCAGATACATTTTCTCGTTAGATTTTTATTCATTTGACTTATTGGTTACTTTATTTGTCAGGGACAATGCAGGAAACATTTTAACATGTTTCAATAACATGGTACTGATGTGTTACATGCAGTGTTTGTAGCCGAGGCTGATGCATCTGTCACAGCCTCTGACGCCTGCTCACCCTCAGTAAACATGTGCTGTCTCTTTAAGCCCTGAGGCTGTACCAGCTAATCGTATGAGTGCTCATCATTTCACCTCTGTGCACATGTTTATGCCTTTAATTCAAAGTAGGAGTGCATAATTATCCAAGATAAGTACATTTAAGATTGACAGCTCAATTCTCCAAATGCATCTGAAAAACTGAACTAGATTCACATTTTAACTGGCTAACGTCATATTAGTCCGGACTTACTAAGCGATGTAAGAGAAAAGGTGCCTCAGTCTGTTGTTAAGCGAACCAATTTTAGGGTTGCCTGCATCTCAGGCAATTAGTTTAATTATCTTTATGTTGAATGGGCTCCTTCCTGGGAGAAGACAGTATCAGAGTGACTCATTCTAGCCTTGATGGGAGTCAATAACATCATTTTAGTAAACAGAATTGCATTCTCATGTTGCTAAAATATCTGGCAGCAACTTTGAGCTCATTTATTGCTGCCACAGCTTTCCGGCATGTCTGAAAATCACACACTTTAAAATGACCCGAAAATAGGTTTGAGAAAGAAATAACCCACTAAATCAAAGTATATTACTTTGTGTCAAAATAAAGTGAAATCTAGGCACCATTTTTGCCATTACACTTATTTGGTGGGTTTCATTCATTTATAGCATATTTTCAGACACAGTAGAAGGCAGCAATTATTCAGTATAAAATGGCTGAAATATATCTTGGTACAGAAAGAAAACTGGAGTGTGCGGTGTTGATTCCCATCAAGACAAGAATGGCAAGCACCCACATGACAAAAATGCTGGCATTGTCTTTTATGTAGGTTATTTTCCATTCCTGCATTCGTCTGCAAAAGGAAGGCAATGTCAGGCAAGCAATACGCAACAATTTGTTGATGAAACTGATAATTTTTAGAAGTCCAAGAAGTATTAGCTAAGAAGAAATTAAGTCACGAATAGCTTTGCTAAATAAAATCATATCTTAAACCTATCACTCAAAGATTAGGATCATAGTAGCCCTGCCCGAGGGCGCAATGACCCAAAAAAAGGCAAAATAATGCAGAGGCTGTTACTTGAAACACAGCTTCTGCAGCACACACACACACACACACACACACACAGTTATACCTCTCCTTCTCTGCATAGTCGTTGTGTAGCTGGAGCTGCTTTTCTTGGGCCAGGTTCTCAGCTTGATTTTTTAGAGACTGCTCATACTCGCGGATCTTCTCCTTCAAGGCTTTAATGGTCACCTCTGAAGGAGGTGAAAGCAGAAAGAAAGGCGTTAGAGAAAAGGAAGGAAGGGTTCAAATGTGGGCAATCTGCAAATTATGTAGAAAACAGACTACAGCAGCTTCCTATTTGTGATAAATGGCAGTGATGGCGATAACACTTTCACGTGGGGAGGGGTGTTGACCTTTACTTAAGGAACAGAGTTTCATATCCCACATTCTTCCTCTGTCAGCACAGGCGAAGGCCATGGCTTCTATGGCTTCTACCTAATCTTTACATCCATGACTATATTCAACATTCACCAACAGTAGATATGTTGTATTCATTAGGGTTGCATTAGCGCTGAAACCCCATAACCTGCTGACGGCTGAGCTCTGTATGGGGCAGCCTGAAATAAATCTAACACATAACTGGGGTAATAAATAGGCATCCGTGAGAGAGGGACAGTGTGTGTGTGTGTGTGTGTGTGTGTGTGTGTGTGTTTCTCAGAGAAAGATATAAGTGAGTGAGACAATGATAAAGAGCATTGCTGCTTGCTGCCTTTGACTGAGGGCTCTTAGCACTTTGTGTGCATGTCTGTGTGTGCGTGTGATTTAAACTCCAGTCTCACAGCCTTGACACATAATCAATAGAGGAGAGTCCCCTCAGAGCCCTCTTACCCCTTAACTGCTTAACTGAACTTTAAACATTTAGGTTGCGGGGATCAATGGCCCCTGCGCTCTTTGAATGCGTGTGTGCGTACGTGCATGTGCAAGTGTGCGGGCGGTTCCGTGTGTGTTTAACAGGAGTGGGAGTTCCACAGTGTGTTTTGGGGTTTAAATATCCCCCATCTATTGAGGCAGGAAGGAGGGATAAAGGATGAGGGAACAGGAAAATCAATGGCAGAATGGAACCCTGCCGCTATCGAGCTGTTCCAATTAACTCTCACTGAGGAAAGGGGGATTCCAAAACATCCCCTGCTCGCTCACTCACTCCTCCTTTTCGACTGAAATTACACCACTTTTATTACTGCTTCTCACTCATCTCTCTGTCTCTGTCAGTTTTTCCATCTTTCTTTACCCTGAGGTAGCCTGTCGTTTTTTATTCATGAAATTGTGCCTCATGTTTTTTTTCCCCTGAAAACCTATTTGAAAATGTAAAACCTTGTACATTTTTTGTGTTTTTGAAAAATTTATGAGGCATTAAAATATCTTGAAATGTGGCCTCCTCCTCTGAAAAGGGCTTCTAAATGTGTTTCTTTGACCTTATATTTGTATCATGCAGACATAAGGAGGTTATCATTATGCATCATTGAGGCAAAAAAGACCCAAATACTTTTGCTAAAATTCGAAAATTATTTTGTCGCAATTTTGCAAAACCGGCACATTTTACATGTGATTACTTTTACTGATGACAGTGTGTAATTTCTGAGATTAACAGGACATGTTTTATATTTACAGTAAAAGTACTTCTGTTGTCGTCAAAACCCAAATTGAAAATTTGCAAACTGTAGTTCAAAAAGATACAAATTGATTATCTAAAACTTCCTTTTTAATGCTCACATCTTGGCAAAATCTTTCACCCTGGGACTGCACATTCAGGTTTTGTTTTTTTAATGTCACACGAGGTCTCTGTGTTTTATCACTTTTTCTAATTATTATTTATTAGTACTTTTTAATACTTAACACTGATCAACATCATGCAAATGTGCCAGCACTAGCCAAAAGAACAAACTTCTACTACTGTACTTTGCCAAGGCCTTTTTAAATTGTCATTCAGATGACACTATGTATATAAGTTCTCTTATTCTTACTGAAACTGCCTCCTTCACCATATTCAGTGATTGTAACTGCTCAGAGTAAAAAGAGAGATCCAATATATGAGAAAACGTAACATTAAAGCATGTACACAAATACCAATCAAAAGTGTATGAAATTTTGGTATGTAATCATCTGTGATTTATCGTGCAGCCTACATCCACGCCCCTCTCAAAGTCAGGAAAATCCCAAAATGTGTGCCACTGCATGTATCCCATCTCTAACCTTGGTTTTTGACCTCTGCAAACTCTTTGTTGTAGTCCTCCAGTGTCTCTCGAAGTTTGGTGTTCTCTGTCTCAATGTCGTGCATCCTCTGGAGCTTCAGCTGCAGCTGCTGAGCCAGCTCCAACACAGGTACAGGATCTGGCAGAGACAACACACACTATGTTAACACACTACAAAGCATATTACACAAACAAGGGCGGCAGGGTGGCGTAGTGAGCTAGGAATAACTACGTTCAAGGCCCTTTGAGAGCAAAGCGTTTGCCCTGGTGAAGTGTCCTTGAGCAAGGCAATGAATCTCTAACGGCTCCGGGAGAACTGTCCTAGAGCTGATCCTGACCTTTGAACTCCCTGTGGAGAAACTGTGCCGACACACACATACATACATACATACATACACACACACACAAAAAGTTATGATTAGGCGAGTTATACGTACAGTCACTGATGCATCAGACAGCTAAAGGTCTGTGCTTGACTGTATATGGAGATCTAATATCATCAGTTAAATAAACCTTTTATTTGTATTTCAAATATGTGTATTAATTATGTGTAATAACTTATTTCCCAGCTAGATTTACTACCATCTTAGAGAGTTTAGTGTTCATCCAATACCCTACTCTGCATGTCTTTGTCATGAACCTTAAACATTCAAATTTGGATCTGAATAATATACAGTCATTTTACTTGAACTATTCTCAAATATTGATACAGATATACAAAAACACAGAATTGGTCAGGGTCTACTATAAATACTTGCAAACTGTTAGTGCACTTCACTGATTAGGAATAAAAGAACAAAATAGAGATTTGGCCTCCCATGAAAGGTCATGGTTCGTTTTCACGTTCTGTGTCAACAAAACCTTATCCATAAAGGTTATTGAATGACACATTATCAGCCATTGTATCAACAGGGACTATTGTTGGGTTTTGAGATAAACTTTTGGTTTTGTATGGGGAAAAGAAATAAATGCGTCATCCAATACTGCTGACACAGCAAGAGAACTGGATAAATGATACTTGTGGAGTGGCACGTACGGCACCATAGATGAGAAACATTAACAACAGAGATTACTTGGCTATGATTAGTTAAAGTATTCACTATGATGTTGCTTGAAAGCAAGAAAAAAAAGGGAAATATGGGAGCAGACAGATGGACAAAAGTGGAGCAATGCAAAAGGTAAATAACAGATTAAAGAAACAGAGACAGAAGGAAGAAAGACAACTTTCTGGAGGCATTTTACCAACATCTCTGTGAACACACAGCAGGGTTAACTGTCAGTGTGATGAAGAGAGCCCTGTCAGTCAGGCCAATCACATCTGATTGGTGCTCATGGGTGGCAGACTGGTGACAGGCAGCCAAGAGACGCAGGCGACGCTCATCAGCATGCCAGCTAAAAGAGCAGTTTGTGTGTGTGTGTGCATGTGTTTATGTGTGTTGTACAGATAAGAGGAACTGACAGCTTACAGCTGGGGGTAAGGGCTCTGTGTGTGTGTGTGTGTGTGTGTGTGTGTGTGTGTGTGTGTCTCATGTCTGACGCAGTTAGATATCTTAACTATGCTAATGAGAGATCAGCAGAGAACGATTGGGGAATTTCATGCTGATTTTGTGCTGTCAAGGTGACACACCATACAGGGCTAAGCTCTGACAAACACACACACATCATACAAACACACATGCACTTGCATAGTCTCATGCAAATACACAAAGTACAAACAAACACTAAGGAACATAACTGTATGCCCTGAATTTGGACTCCTATGTGCCTTGGCACCCTTGAAAATCAACTTTTTCTCCCTCTTATCAAACCTTTGTCCTTCACACAGACCTGCCCAACTCCCCTCCAAATCTACTGTACAGCATGTTAAAAGCAGTTTGACTTGTGGGCCACTGGTGCTGAGCGCTCTCGCCAGACACCTTTAATCTAAAGCAGAGCACGCTGGGCTGACTAACCAGGCCTTCAGCTGATAGAAGACAGAACAAAACACACTGTTTCCTCTTTCAAGACTGCTGCATTAGTCAGGCTGGTCTGTGTCTATGTGCGTGTGTGCATCAGGCATTACATCATTGTCTCGCTGCAAGTTAAGAATAGCCCCGTCAGAGCTGGCGCTGACTTATTGGGAGCAGTACAATCCAAAGATATTACTGTAGGTCTATCCATGTGGGAATATGATGACCTCCTTACGCTATAGATGAACTCAACTCCTCTCTCATTCCTACATACAGGGCCCCTCCAGGGTTCCCATACAGCTGAAAATCTCCAACCAGTAGCTCTATGAAAGTGTGTGTGTGTGTGTGTGTGTGTGTTCTGTAACACTCTGTGCCGTGCGTTCCTCCTTGGCCTCAGTGCGCTGAACGTGACTGCTCATGTGTGCTCTTCACAGCAGCCAATCGTGGGCACACTTGTCATCCATATCAGGACGCACCTTCTGTTAAGACCCTCTAAAGGCTTAACCAGTGGGGATGAGATCTTGTGGGGACATATTAATGCGTTGCACCCGCCTGGATGCACAGTGAAGGAGCACCAGAGGGATGGTGTCATGCTTTTTCTCTTCCCCTGTTGGTGCTGTCTACATGGATAAGGGGGTCTCGTGATCACAGTTTTTTTGTTTTTTTTCTTGACTCAAGACGTGTCTAGACAAACACACTTGCACAGACAGACATACACACGGATGATTGTAGCACAGATACAAAATGTGGTCTTACCTGGGACATCGATTATTTTCTTGTACACGTTCAAGAAGGCGTTCTCTGCTTCTTTACTTCTCTTACTCAACGCATCGATCTGCAAGGAGAGAAGATGGAAAACAAAAAAAAAACAAACAACATTTAATTAACAACGGTTAATTGTCAGTTACACCTTCTGATATCTGACCGTCACATCCATATGCTGCAAAAGCAGGACCATTAATTTCACAGTAAGACAAGTCTTCATACTGTATCCGTCTATCTTCACCATGTGTTGGTATGTTGCATATGATAGCGTTTGTCTTGACAGTGGCTGGGTTGGTGTTTCCTTCCCGTGGAGTCAGTTCAGCTGTTCAGCTGATGACGGATGCGTTTCGTTTGCCGTCTGCCCGTGCGTGTCGGTCTGTCCTCGAGTGAGTGTGCCTAAGTCCATCAGTCGGTCTCACTGCGTGTGTGTGTGTGTGTGAGTGAATGTGTGTGTTCGTTTCCCCCTCCAGCACGCTGACATCATTAAACAGCTGGCTCAGTCTTTCCAGCCACAGCAGGGGCAGATTATTCAGTCAGCTCTTAGCAGCAATACAGCGTGGATCCATTACTGATGCAGCCATTAACACAAGAGGGCACGGCATGCATTCCATCACTGATATTATTGAAATGGACAGCATTAGAACGGATCCATAAGAGATTAATACCGAAATCATTCTGGGGGATGACTTTTACACTGTTGTCAATGTTGAAACATGAGACAACAAGCTCTACTATGGTCTGTGTGACACACTTCAATATGAGAAGCAGACAAGAGTAGGCGAAGCGCATCTGAAATCAAGTCTAAATCGAGGGAAACACATGCCAAATAAAGACATTCAGAGGGTGCTACTGTACTGGGCAGAGCTACAGCTGACTACTCTGGCTCACGCACTCAGACTAAACAGCCATGTGTTGCTCTTCCAGCTCCTCCAGCACACTCACTGAGAGAAAAGGAATAAAGACAAAAGCCTATATAAGTCCAAATATAAAGTCTTCACATTCCCAGCCAAGCCAGTAGTGTAGTTGATGGGTGGTTTAGGGGTTCTTGCCACTGTAAACAGAGCAGGCTACATGTAATACTGCCTGGGCTCCTATGGGAACCTAATAAATCTCTTCACATGGCTTTGATTCATCTCTAGTTTTTTAGCCGCAAAACATCTGGCCCTGTGTAGACTGGTGCCAGCACCCCCCCTCCCCCCTTTATTTCTCTCTGTCTTTCTCCCAGTCTCTCTCTCTCTCTCAAATTCTCCTTCTCGTCACTTCCATGTTCTCCGACTGTTTTTTTTTTTTTCCCCTCAATCTTTTTCAGTGTCAGTCGTACTCACATGCTTCTCTGTCACACAGTTGGACAGTCATGTCTAACTGGCATGCACGAGGTTCCTGTCTTGCTCTGTGGCTCTCTCTCTCTCCCTCCATAACACACACACACTGTCCCACTGCTATATCTCATTCTCACATCATGCTGTATCATGTACTCTACCCTCTTCACGTGTGTGCGACACTGAGATCGGGATCCTCAAATGCAAGGCCACTAATGGGAGATTACAGATGCTGAGCACTAATACCCCTCACACACCAGCACCAAACCTGTTCAGTGTCGAATTTGTGTATAAATAAGAGTATAGAGAACGTAAGAGTATGAGATCAAAGGCTCAGAGGAACATAGCACAATCTCATGAAAAAGAAGAAACGCTCACACACTAACGCAAAAAATGATCTGCCGGTGGCGGTGAAGGAAGCCGGCTGCGTGACTGTACAATGACTGGGCCAAGGTCAGTGGTACAGCAGCTTTATATAGCCCAACATGGGAGGCAGGAAATAGACATTTAATGTAGGACACACCCTACAGTTAGAGGCAGGTTAACTGCAGGACCAGAGCCATTAGAAGACCACCCAGGATTTGCAAATACAACCCTGCTGTTCCAAACTGCAGCTCTCTCAACCAATCCCAATGACATCTGCTATTACATGCTCTCCTGCCCCCAATCCCACACACACACACACACACACGCACACACAAAGCAAAACAAATGAAGTGACATAAATGATACCTCACCAGTATCAGTAGGTTACCGATGAGAAGTGCTTGCTATTGCAAAAGGTATCCCTGACACATCCACACAAACACGTACGCACATACGTCAGCAACTTGTGCCACCATCACTCAGCACCGCCTCGCTCCCCTATCTAACCCATAGTGTGTGAAGGGCATCAGGCTGACCTGTGTATGCATGGGTGGGGGTGGGTGTGGGCGTGCATGTGTGTATGTGTGTGTGGCCCCAGTGGAGGCCGATAAGGGGAGGCTATGGGAAGCAGAGACTGAAGCCTTGGATAATGGAAAAGCTTATCTGATCGATGGACCAACAAGGAACACTGAGCATGCAACATACACACAAAACACACACAAAAAAACACACACACACACACACATAACCCGTTTACCAAACTGAGGCCTTGTGGAAACAGTACTGTTATTGGTAATAATTACGACCCAAGGGCATCCACCTTTCAATGACAAAGATTAAACAGAGTATCAAGACCTCCAAGTTCCTGGGATAAAACTTTTTATTGTTCTGACTGGGTTTAACATTCACTTAGTAAAGATTGGGGCTCCTGGGTGAAATGCTTAAGGATGAGTTACTGTGGGACTTCGAACAGGAAGACCCTCTGGTTTCTCGTGCTGTCTTGTCCTTGATCAAAGCACCAAGGGGTAAGCAAACAAAGCCAGGCTAAAATTACACATTCTCAGAGCTACTCATGTTGTGGCATGCAAGTGCACAGAATAGTCGACTGATTGATGGGCTGCTCCAAGACTGGCGCGGGTGTACAGTATTATCTCAATAATCATAAGATAATGTCTTTCTCAGTTCCGCGACCACCCACTGTGCGCCTCAGCGTGTTCTGGTGTGCACGCCATTGAGGTGTGTCAACATGAGGATGGTGGAAACAGCTGACAAAGCCCCAATTATATTGCTGCTGTTACTATCCTCTAAATAGACTGCGGATCATCAGCAGAACATAGTGGAACCACTATAAATTACAGCATTTTTACATAACCACTGGCTGTGGTTACTGCTCTAACACAAGAATATGGAAACTAACCCAGTGTTAAACTGTAATATTCTATGGCCAGTAGCAAAGCAGCCCTGTCACTATCCATTGAGATGATTTTGTTTGTGTTTGTGTGTGTGTGTGTGTGTGTTTGTGTGTGTGTGTGCACGCTAGAAAAGAGATACTGTTGGGCCGAATGTCCACCCACTCCAACCCCAAATAACGCCCCAGTCTAAACCAACCCCTTCCACTCCTACCCTCTGACTTTCACATATGGGAGTGAACTGGAAATCTATGGCTGCCAGAAAGGAGGAGTCATGATGGAAATAGGCCAAAATGATGGAGGACGAGATAGAGGGGAACAGTGGGAGTACGATATAGTGCGCACACAAAAGTCACCTCTTATAGGTCATGGAGCAGGAAAACCTAGGTTGCAAATTGAAAAGCAAATAAATGTGCCACAAAGAACAAAAATGGCTCATGATTCACCAGATCAACAAAAAACAACAACAACAACAAATAACCCCACCGAATCATGTCATGCAGACAAACAAAGTCTGAGGAAATAGCATTCGGTGAGTTGTGACTGGCTAGAGCCTGGGTTTTTGTGGTGTCTTTTTTTTTTTTTTTTTTGCAGGATGCAATTTAAACACACCCTCGGGCTACAGGACTTCATGAATAGGACAGAAAATCAAGAGCAGAGCAGAGCGAGGAAAAGAGGGAGAGAGGAAAGAGGGGAAATGAGATAGTGGCGAGAGAAAGAAAAGGAGATGGCAGAGAGAAAAGAGGAGAGAGAGAGAAGTTGGAGAGAAGACGGTTTAAGAGGAAAAGACGAAGGCAGAAAAAACAAAAAAGAAGAAAGGACACAGAGGGAGTGTGAGACCAGTCAACAAATGTTAGATGGGCTGTTGTTGTTTGTTGGAATGCAGGGCTTGAGCATGTCTGTGTATCAATATGTCAATATGTATTCCCAATAACACACTCACCTCTCCTTGGAAGCTCTTGAGCAATGGGGCAACCTGTTTCCGTAAATCCTAAAAAAAAAAAAAAAAAAAGAAAGAAAAACAACAGTATGTTAGCGAGTCTCAAAAAAACAGATCAATTTTAATCCTAAAATAATACCCAGGAATATGTAGCAGTGATGTTCAGAGGCAGTACAAACCTACCGAGTTTAATACTAACAGACAGTGTCCTGATCAAATAAGTTGCTAATTGAAATCACGTAGTGACCATTCTTGCTGAAGTCAATGAATCATGAGTGATGCGTGAGCGAGTGATGAACGCGGGGTTAGGGAGGAGGCCAGGTTTGTACCCTGAGGTGCTCTGGCGGACTGCGTTTCTCACCAGAACAGGTGCAGCACCACCTGGGCCACCCAGAGGCACCACTAGTGCGTGTGAGATGTAGAGAGAATGAACCATAGAGCAGTCCTACAGTTAATGCAAATTGTCTCCACGCACCAAGTTTTTACTATAAAGCAAATGCTTCTCATCCTGTGAGTCCCATTGCATGACTTTCCAGTACGAGTCAGCGGTTTCCGATTAGATAGCCAGTCGAGTATGTATCAGGGGAACATGCAAATCACCATGCTGTTAGCTGAGCCTACATCCTGACAAACTGAACTGGAGCGTACAGTAAAAAGCACGGCAGAATAGGACATTCTGTACAGGAACATTTGATTTGCACAGTTTGTGGACACACACATACTCACAAAACTGCCTAATGAAGATGTGAAGTAGGGCACTGACAGATGTGTACTTGGAAGACTCTGCGCCTTTTAGAAACCTCCGCCTAAAAGCCTAACCGATGCTACAGGGAGTGTGCATCCCAAACTGACCTGGGACCAGTGTCTGGGGCTGGACTAATCCCAGGTTGGTCCAGACAGGCCGCTTGTCTGGGGCTGAGGACAGGTCATGACCTCGGTGACCCTACCCCATTGTTACCTCATCAGGGGTCATTGTGGCTGTTTGTCTGGGCCAATTCAATACTCCCCTGCTGGGGATAATGACCTCCACCCCGCCCCTGCCCCTCCTCCGTGCTCTGACTCCCCCCCCCCACACACACACACACAGACAAGCATGCACAAAAGAAGTGGCAGTTCCGTCATTTGCATTAGATTTTGGTTATATCCTAATTTTCCACTTAGGGATTCAGTTTCCTTTCCATTAATTTTCAGGTATTTTCAGCGATTCCTGTTACGATTAAGAGAAATAAGTTTTTCATTTTTTGTTTTTCAGAGCCATGCAAAATCCACTCTGACTGTATCAGTGTAGCACTTAAAATGTATGTAAGTATTTATGTACACCCAGTGACCGAAAAAAGAAGCTTCTGTACAATGCAATACAGCCTAGTCTAGTAGTCCTCCAATAATTACTACCTTGGTTCAAATCATAATGTTCAACATTTGTTGAGACTGCATCTGCACGAAGAGGAGACGCCTCAACACTGCCATCATTTTGTAAACAACAATTTGAAGTTGCTGTATTGATCTTTTTGAATTTTTAGGCACAGTGAAATAAATTCCTTATGTTATTTAAATTATTATGCTCTCATCGTGCATTTTGGTATTGTCAGGGTTGCAGCTTGATAAGCTTGCGCGCGCGCACACGCACACACAGACACACTCCCCACAAGGAACACATACAGCACCAACAAAAACAAACACATTCAAATAACATGCAGAGGCAAGCCCCTGCTTTTTGACGAAGACCCGAGGCTCTGCCCCTTTGGTCCACTCTCTGGTGCGCCGCCCACCCGCCCCCTCCACTTCCAAAGATTTATGACCATATAACATAACAATGCACACAGACACCACGGTCAATCTGTGTGTGTGTGCGTGTAGTGAAGGGAGTGGAGGGGGGCCAGGCAGCGGGAGATGGATGGCTGGTGTGTGAGCTGCCGGCAGACAGCAGACAGGCCAGCCCAAGGAATCCTCCAGGGAGTATGGAACTCCCATTCGCTGTCTGTCTGCCCTGCAGCTAAACACAAACGTGTGTATGTGCATGTGCACACACACACACAAGCACATACAAAAGTTGTTTTACTACCACTGCCTCTGGCTAGCAATCTTTGGGACATTTTACAACCATTCCCACCCTCGCCTTTATAACAGTGTGGTAGAGGAGTCTTGACTAACTAAAAGGAAATTAAGAACTGGATGAATAATTCAGGCAACTTAGGAGGCACAGTGAGATGAAGTCTCAAAAAAAAGAAAAAAATTCAGTGTGTCAGTCCTAATGAATTATGAAAACTTTGTTTTCACGCTGCATTTCTTTGCACTACTTTCAAAATGCTACAAAGGCCTGTGTGTGTGTGTGTTATTATGCAGACCATGAGTGCAGTTCACGCCGAGTACAGCTCAGCAGACTAGACACAGTCAACGTGGGCCAGTCTCTTGGTTGTTGAATAATGGATCAGAGAAGGACTCCCGCTCAGCCTAATGCAGTCTGATCTGATGTGACTGTGATCTCCGCTGACTGGTGCAGACCACAGAGAGCTGACAGCCCCGCTCTATAGGCTGGTCAACCACACACACACACACACACACACACACACAGCTACGCAAGAGACACAAAACACACCTTCGCGACTGCACACCAGATGATCGGGGCATTTTTAATCAAGCGCAGGCCATCACACATTATGGACCAGTCTATTTGCTAGGCAGGCTTGATGCTTATACACTTCCAAACGTCGGGAGTTTTAGTGCTGATTCCTATTGAGCCTGTTACAGCCCTGTAATGAATCCTGTCGCTCCTCTGGCCTGGCTCGGATTCCTCCTCCACATACCAGGGAGATGCCAGGGGCCACACAGACGCCAGAGGAGCCTTCCTAAATCACAGCCTTGTTACACTGATGAATGTGTGTGTCCTGTTCTGTGATCTAGGCAATCTTCCTCTGTGTTTGTGTGTGCACCTCTGCTTCTCTGCATGTTTTCTTTGTGTGCTTTCTCTGCCTCTGTATGTGTGCTGCTTGTTATGTGGTTATACTTGAAAATGAGATTAGAGATGAATGTAAAATTATTGTCTTTTGTATGCAGGTACAGGTTCCTCTGGTGCATATTCCTCCGTACCGGGTGGGCTACAAGCTGAAGTCAATAGTCACAATGCTCATCCTGTGGTAACTATAATAGGCCCACTGTCAACTCCACCGAGAGTTGACAATTTTCTATCCACTGTCTACTCCATTCATACATAATTCATACTACCATCAATAATTCACCATGGTGACATTACCAATAATAACACAACAATACTTTGTTTTCACTGTGTGGTTTAAAATGTGTTGCCTTGGTAACAGAGATGAAACAAATATTCCCAGGAGGGGTGATGGGAACACAGGAACAGGACAGAATTCCCTCCTGATCCCACTTAGTAGTGTTGTCACACTCTCTTTCTTTCTTTCTGTCCCTCCTGCTCTGCTGCTCTCTCTCTCTTTTACTGTCTTTCTCTTCCTCTCTCTCTTTCATACACACTCACGGACCACACTTTCTGCACTCATAAAAAAACTAGGTCAGATAATACAAACTCCTGAGGGGTTTTCTGTTTTGTCTCTTTAGGATTTCAGGGAAACTAATGGAGAGACTATTTTTGGGAGCCAAGCCGGCATCTCTGCACCGTCTACTCCTCCCCTGCTTTCTGAGTAAATAATCACCGCTACATTTACGAAGAGGAGACGAGACACAGAGAAATACAGAGGCAAACCACGGTTGTCAAAAGAATCGTGGAATATATGCGTGGCCGTGTGTTGGTGCGTGTTCACGAATATGTGATTTTCTCACCTCTGGTGTGTTCTTCTTGAACTCGCGGCTCAGGTCGATTAGCTTCTTCCTGGTCTGTTCGCTCTCGTCTTGTCTGTTGGCAAGCTGTGTGGCGGTGGCGTCTAGTTCTTTCTGCAATACAAACATGCAACTTTCTTTTAGTTTGCGAAGGAGAGAGCTGCATATTTTATCATACTTATTATAACTGAAATCAGCATCATAGTTATCATTCAAGCTAAAAGGTCAGGAGCTGTTCTTTGACTAGACAGCAGACTCCTTGACCCATCTGGCATGCTGCAGACTACCCATCCTGCCTCAGCTGAACTTGGCCGGTATATTGCAGAAGCAGAGAAGAGAACCGCAACACTGATGTCCCGCCAAGGAAAACCCGTCTACACCAGTAGTTTGATCTGCTACCAGTGCAAGCAATGTCTGAGCTATTCAGGCTGTCAGTCAATCAGTCACCACTGCGTCAGGCAAGACAACCTCTGAAGCAAATGGATGACTACAACAACTACTACTCACAAGGAGTTCACAACAATTATTGACTGTCTGCACCAGACAAACCCTCCCCTCCCTACATAACAACAACAACAGCGCAATTATCAACAACAGCAGTGTTGTCAAGGCTGAGGCAGGGGCCGCCTTTATCCACATCCATTCTGCATTGTTATTAATAGCTATTTATGGGACTTGTTCCAGATGATGGGCCAAGTGCTGACATTAACAAGACATTCAGGCCTTGTAAAGATTGTATCTCTCTCTGCTGAGTGTGTGAGTGTTGCTGGATTATGTTTCTGCTGGATTCTTGCCCCCACCCCCATCCCTTCATTTTTTCCATACTCACTACAGATCATCCACTTACTTATACAACCAACAGTACCTTCTCCTCCATTTAAATCTCTCTTTTCTCCCTTTACTCCGCCTTTCCTTTTTCTCCCCCCCACCACCTCCCATCCACCTCCTGTGAGGCCGCCCACCCCTGAGAGTGATTAAACGCTGCTGAAGGGCCGTTATGCTAACTAACACACTAATCATTTAATACACACATTACCACAGGGGCCCTCGTGGCTCAGGCTGCTGACAAGGTCCCAAAACACACACACATCAGCCCACTGCCTCACATCGCCCCCCCCCCAACACACACAAGAAAATACAACCCTCTAAAGAAATAGTGTGATCAAGTACTAATTAGAAGATTTTTTCCCCTATCAGCGTTAAGTTTAATTCCCTGACCAGGCGTGATCCCGTTTTATCCACAAACCATAAAAAAAGACAAATGTTGCGACTGTCCTCAGCAATGGATTTTATGCAGTAGCACAGGACGTTAAAAAAAAAAAAAAAGTAAAAAACTGCTCACTTGCTTACATGCCATCTTGCTCTTGCTGCCCATGGAGCGGCTGATGTAGCAGCCTGTCTGCCCGTGGCCATGGAGCAGCTGCACTATCTGTTAGTGAACTCGAGCGTGCGCAGAAGCTTGTGCAATGCTTGATGAAAGGAGGAACCTAATAAATTTGAATCATATTAAATTAATTGTCAAAAAATTAATGCTCTAGTTCATGAATAGGGCTCTAATTATTAGTTATATCGGTAAAGATTAGCAACAGCAACAAGAATATAAGGAACAGTTTGTTAAAGATATTAACAGATAGCAGTCACTGACAGATATTAATTGCAATATAATAATTTAGGCCACAAGCTTCACTTTCCAAAATCATTTAAATAAATCAGTGGAACACTTCAGTTTAAAGCCTGATCTGAAATCAGAACGCATAAGCAGCGAGCAGGACAATTTTAGGTATCCAAAGAGATATAATACTGTTAATCATGCACGCTGTACCATTAAACAAACATTAAAATTATTTTTTAAAATGGAGAATCTCCATCTGATCATAATCAGAATCAGCAGCAAGAGAATTTTTTTTTTTTAATTATTAAGAGAGAGTGTATTTGTGTGTGTGTATGTGTGAGAGACGCACCCCAGGACACAATTAAGTGCATCCACCCTGAAGAACAGTTTGAGTAAGCTAGTTAAAACTTACTAGATTGAAATGAACTTTGGTTTGTATTGCACTGTCTGCATGAGGGCTGTAGTTAGCACAATCACAGTATCACAATTTTCCACAAGCAGAAGTGAAGAAGCAAAACCTTACATTTAGGATGCTGAACCAGCAGATATTTTACATCTTTATTTATTTGATTAGGGTTTTCTTTTTTCTTTTGATGGACTAATCAATCATCAACAGTTTTGCTTTCTTTGGCTCTTAATTTTATTCTCCACTAAGCTCTAACTTCAGTTAAATCATTTTCCAGCTAAAAAACTTATCCAAAAGTCAAGAAGAAATTAAGCACAACAAGCCAATCCATTCATATAAATTGATTAATAAGCTCTGTTTTTGCGCAAAACTGAAATAACCACACTCCTCCACCAGGGTTCTGCTTTAAGAGGTCATGTGCCAATCCCTGGCGCCCTTGATTCTGTCCAATCCTTTTCCAAAACCCTGCACATATGCAGGGTTACCAAATCTCCCATATCAAAAAAAAAAAAAAAAAAAAATCACTACCAAGCTAAACAAACACATCACACATGAAAGAGGCTTGATTCAATGCCAAGTGGTCAAGTAATTATGGGCATGGTCTCAGAAAAAAGACCCTCAGACACAGTCAAGTTTTGACTATGCAGCAAACTCTCTGCCCACCTCAGCAGACACAGGGGCAGACTTTACCCTCGTCTTGCTGATAGAGCGTAACATCCCAAAGTGTACAGCTCATGCTGTCTGGCCCTTATTCATACACATCAAGTCTTACTGGCCGTTGGTAGACCAATACTATTCCCATTTTAAGCAATATACTATAGTCATGATAAGTTGCCATATTAAAGTACCTTAAGTGAAACACAGATGAAGTATGTGAGGATTTCCTCTGCTATTTCTGTTCTTAGCTAAATAAAACTAGACTGAACTGTGGTTACCAATGTGCTGATTAAAGACAGAAAAAAAACAGAAAAACAGCCTTTTTTTGTTTCAATAAAAACACAGATTTTTTTTTAGTTGAACTGAATTTACTAATAGTTTGACATGAGCTTTTTTCTATTTTTATTTCAACAACTGAATCAGTACTCCTGGTGACAAACAAACTGTGTTTCAGTGGTTTCAGAAGATTTACATGGGGCCAACAAATGCTACTTCCTCACAAAGTTTTCATTCTGGGGTACAACTGCATGGCTCACAATTTAAACTGGTAGATATCGGACTCAACATTATAGATAATCTGTTTGAATTCTTTGCAGTGAGGACTGTCAGTGCCCAATCGGTCCCGCTACCTGATCCTTGCTAACACCACAGTTTATATTACTGTTGTGACTAAAGATAGCTGATAGGCAGATTAATAGATTGCTAAATAGAAAACCTTTCATTTTTATAATGACTGGAACGGTGACATCTGTCACTATCCATCTAAAGTCGTGACAGTGAACACAAATGGCAACACCATGTGCAGACTAAACAGCAAAAAGGATTGGTTACAGCCTCTGCATGTTTCACTTTAAACAAAGAGATCAGTAGTATAAGCAAAACTTGTAAAACATCAGAGAACAGTTTCAGAATAGAACTTTAAAAAAATACATACCAATACATCCTGAATTCAGAATTTATTAAGAAGCATCCACTACCGGTGAGTCACTTCTGCTATTTTGTTGGCTTTATCAAGCTCCAAACTTTTGGAGGAGAGTGCTGTTAACTTTAGGCAAGGCTGCTCTACAGGGGCTCGGCCATCTGGCATACCACTGGGATTTTCTTTCCGTCTTGTTTGACATCATGTTAGTTTGATAAACCTTCCAAATTAACATGTTTGACAAGGAGCCATGATATGAATGAAGAAACTCTGAATTAACAAAATACAAAAACATACTAATTAAAGGAGTCTATATTTCACAATGTTTCATCAATGTAATTAAAGGAAATATAATTAATTACACTGGCAAAGTGCAAATACCAGCTCTTGTGTTGATGTTTCACTGTACCGCCTGCAGAGCACCAAACAACAAGCATGAAAAGCTCTGCGCTTTGGCCTTCAGGCCGTCGGGCTCGGTCTCTGAGGTCAACATTCTCTGGCTCTCCTTGGCCTGACTTTGAAACATTTTACTTTTCAAAAACCGTTTAATTGACATTAACTTGAGCACTATTTTTAAAACCTGGCCATGGCTGGTTAGGACTGCAGACGATGGAATATGGTGTGTGCAGGGGAGCATTAAGTGGGCTGTAATGTCTGTGTGATTGCTGTAACAGCCCTGCTTGGCTTGGCTGGACTGGCCCACAGCAGCAGTCCCTGTCCTGGTTCATTTGGTCGTCTGGTCAGCTGTAAAGACGATTGGAACAGATTGCCAACACTCCCTAGAGAGACTTCAACACCGACTTGGCCAAGAAGCCTCCCGCACACTGCTCCACACGCGTGTGCTCTCACATGAATGCACACACGGGCCGCTGCAGTAACTTGGGGAGCCCAGTCTTTCCACATTCTTTTGAACTCTGATTCAAAAAAGGAAGTCAGCTAACATGGTTGCCCAGTGAATGCTGGCATGGTGAGCTATGTTCGCAGCTATAAGGTGAGACAGGGCCAAACGAAAATGAGTATCTCTTAGTTCTACCACTGTGGTAATAATACTAATCACCGATAACAGTCACGGGTAAACAAATCCTATTACCACTGGCCATCAGACCCAAGGTGTATGTGTGCGTGTTCATCTCTCCTAATGAAATTCCTTCCACTCGTCTGCAGGCAGAGAGAGGCCTTCTATCTGACTAATTCACTCTAATTACACTAATGAGCCACAGGTGATGATACAGTGAGACTGATTAATTAAATGGGAGGCACCAATCAGGCATGTCTGATTATGCCAATCATATCGACTACAGACTAAATGAGATAACAGGAGACAGACGCACTTTAATTGAGGTATCAAAACTTCATGGAATTCCTTATGCCCTCACGCTCCGACGATGCCGAGACAGATAGGCTGGTGGAATGACAACAAAGTTATTGTTATGTACACAGTATGAAGTCAATCTGACTGCAGCTGCCGTCTGTGCTGCCACGGTGACCAGAGTGCACACGGGAGGAGAGAACACCACACAGGATTTGCTTCAGATCTCACTCTCTGTAGAATAATTGGGACTGTAACTGCTAGAAACACTTTGTTTACACCTAGTCTGCAGTCACACATGCCAAGTAGTCTGCCACTACTCTTTTAGTCCAAACACAATGTAGGTTAACTGTTCCACATTCGGCGCATGTTTTACACATTAATCTAATGGAGTACCACTCCTGAACTGAAGCCAGGCATAGAAAGAGACAGACAAAACTACATTCACTTCTTCTCGGTAATGCTAACACCATATTAGTCACACCACAGAAGGGGCTAATATTTTAAAACAAAACTCTTCTGTGAGCATTACAGAGTCTGTTACAGCCTCTGTACTTGGCAACATGACACAGATGTTGATGAGATGAAGTTTTCTGTCCTGCCACTGCAGTCACTAATCTTTCCTTTTATCTCTGACATGTCTGAGGCTGTTATGTGGTTATGATAGTAAACAGTAAAGGCGTCTGGAAAGATGTCTTATCTGAAATCTACGAGGCCTACCTATGAAACTCCCCCCTCCATCTCCCCTTACAACCTTCCACCTCCTGTGCGGCTCACTGTTCTGTATGCCAAACCTACTGTGTGGGGGTGGAGTCGTGGGGTGGCGGCTCAGTCAGGAGCGACAGCCACACTTGCTACAACGACATGGTACATGATCACAGATCACAGGCACGCCCCCTCAAAACACAGCACAACAGCAGCAAAGATAAGAGACTACAACCCTGGCTGCTTGTCTGCCTTCCTACCTTTGACATAGCATGGTGCAGAACTTTAAATGTGCCAGCAGATGCTGTTTTCTCAAACCACACAGGGTTTGAAGACGCATATCCTCCCGAATCTCCGTTTTTGCTTTTCCTCTCACCCACTGGAGCCAAAGCCGCAAAGTTTTCTTCACCACAAGCTAACACAATAGTTTCACCGTGACAACTGAGGCCTAAGCACTTGTGTGTGTGTTTGTGCAACTGTGTGCATCTGTGTTGGTGTGCAGAGTGGTTGGGGGCGGGGGGTTAGCCTACCACTCTCCACAGTCTAACAAGACGCTTGTGGTCCCTGAGCGTTTTGCTCCTTTTTTTGAACACAGATCCATATCTACCAAGAGCACAGGAGCTGTCAGGACTCACCTCACTGACGCTGACGCAAGCCTGGATCAAAAACAGCCTTTTTACACCGCAGCCTCGTTTGTATCGATCCATGTTTCTCTGCTGAGAGACTGGTTGTTGTTTTATCTCCCAACATCCAAGTCTGAACTCTCCTGAAGCTTACTGAGAGCTAGTCATTATTTTGCCCGACCTATTGTCTGACAAAGGGTTTCAGAGGCTAGGAGTGAGCCTAAATACAAATATAATGAGACTAAGATGGTTTCTGGCATGGAGGAAGTGCAGCTCACTTGGTCTCATTTTGCAGAGTTCGAATTTAGCTGTAGGCCTGTGTCACAAAGGGTGAGTGGTGTGGAGGGTGCAATGGGAGGAGAGGGGTATGCGATATGCTAGGGTGTAATGCATTGGCGAAAGGGCAAGATTTTTCATCCCTGCGTTTACAGGGTGGAACGGCTAGGATATTGAGATCTGAGATAGGATCAGAGGGTAGTGAGCTGTTTCAGCTACGATAAAGGCCACGCATTACAAACAGAGCACAGATAGAGAGAGAGAACCAGAGAGAAGAGAGTGAGAGAGTATCACACCTCTCATCCCTGAATTAATGCTTCCATTCTGCCAGGAAGCCATTCTGTGCCAGTGAGAGGAGATTGGGGAGGGGATGAGTGCACAGATACGGACTAAAAAATGGAAACTGCGATCATGGAGAGGGGCGATAGGGATTAATCAAGTCTAAGAGAGCAGTGGGCCTCCCCAGGCCCTGAAGCACATATGCACATGGGCAGTCGTGGATCAGCGGTTAGGGTGTCGGACCCGTAACCGGTGGATCGCTGGTTCGATTCCCCGTCCCGGTGTCCATGGCTGAGGTACCCTTGAGCAAGGTACCTAACCCCCACTGCTCCCCGGGCGCTGCACGCGGTCACCCACTGCCCCGGGTTTGCTGTGTGTGTGTGCACGTCACTTGGGTGGGTTAAATGCAGAGCACGAATTTCATTGGAGTGAGTTCCCTCCAATGACGAAATATGTCACTTTCTTTCATCTTTCATATACAAGCCTACAAGTCTCAAGGACTCGGTCAACAATTGACATCTCCGCCATTAGTTTATATGACATCTAATGGACATACCACTAACCTTCGGTGGATAGTGACAGGATCACAGGTGGAGCCTAGCAATGTTATAATGCTGCAGAGAGCTTCTCACTGTTCTAGACTCGTATGCAAACTAGACTAGAAATTCTACGACTCTTGAAAATGGAGAAGTGTTCAAAGTTACTATAATTTAGTTAAGATTTGATCTGTTCTCCATTCATTAGCCTATCTGATTTGTAGTAATTCACTTAGACTTCCATTTAAGGACTACAAGCACCTTCAAGCTATTGGCACAGTTACAGGACAGTGGAAAAAAAAAAGGTCTGCATCGCTCTCATGTGCCTCTGGTACATTAAATGCCTGCTCCACATGATGCCCTTTTCAACATTTTAATTTAGCTTGGTTTATCTGTTGTATGCAGTAATTTTGTAGACGCCTGATGATGACACATCAGCAGTAGTTGTGCCATGGCCTATAAAAGTAACACGTTCACTTCGACGCATAAATCAAGAACATATATCAAAAGCATACCAAAACGCCTCATTACGTTACATCTAGACTGTTTAATCGGTCCGGCCCACGCTGTCACTGTCTTCTAGCATGGCCAAGCCTTCTGACTGAGTTTGACACTCATGGTCTATACGATCAACGTCAACAGAGCATGTCCCGGGGCTAAGTCTTACTCAGACTTTATGAGTAAGAGTTTTCTGCTCTGCTTGCACGACTTTTGAGAGGAAAAGGCAGAGAAACACAGTGAGAAAGAGAGAATGAGCATGGCTAATCCTTACAGTAATGACAGAATAATTAGCTTGCATTAGGCTACGTAATGGGTTGTAATTATATCATTTATTCTGCGGTGAGAGAATATGATATAAAGCCTGCACAATGAAGGAAGAGGAATTGAGCTCAGTGGGAAGTAGGATGGAGTATGTGTAAGAGCTCAGGCTCTTTCTATTGATTGATCCAAACATCAAACGAACCACTGGAGTAATGGGGGGAGTGAAGGACAGCTAAAAGCTATTTGGAGCCTTCACTGCATAAAAGACTTGACCTGTTCCACACAGCCTACATATCAAAACCATCAAACAGCAATCAATAGACCAAAGCGGTCAACTCAACAAACCGTCACCCTACTAAAACATCAAACCCCCGGCCCAAGCGTCAGATGATAGGCTACACTCAGCTTATCCATTACCATCAGATAAAGAGGAGATAAAACACAGAGCCTAATCCTTTCATGTGTCGTGACAGCCACAGCAGCCTCCAAGGCATTCCTTCAGTCTGGCTCTCAAATAGTTTTATGGCGGAAGGCAGCCATTCACTCAGCCAGCCAGCCAGTCAGGGCTGTTCTGGTCTGTTTGTCTTATTTCACAGTTTACACGCTGTTTTATAGGTAGTTATTATGGTCACCATGGTGATGCCATACGTTTTTATGGTCTTTTGGTCTTAGGGCAGAGAGCGTAATGAACGAAAAAACACACACACACACAAAAACAAAGACTCACAAAACACACTCCTGCTGTGGAAAGGTCTCCTGTCCCTCCCTTCCTCCCTCCCCCACTCTTTTATCAGTCTCACCAAATGCCTATCTCCCTACTTTCTGCTGCATGTGAAACATGGATAAGCTAACGTAGAATTGTCCTCTCTCATTCCACATCTGGAGCTGATCAGAGGGCCTCCTGGAAGTTGAGGCCTCTGGGCCTATTAATAACCATACCACTGAACTCAGGGTCAGACAGCAGTCAGCGGATGAGCCTGTGTCTACTAAACACACAGTCCCTTCCCCCATTCCTCAAGAGGACAACTCTCACTTTTAAAAATGAGACGGCAGGCTACAGAGCTTAGTAATGTACAGTTCAGTTTTAAACTTTTAAAATTGGGGCGTACAGAGAGTTCTCCAAGAAATTATCCACAATTAAGTACATAAAGCCTAAAGTCTGAAGCTGTCTATTCATTCAGATATCCATTAAAAATAAAAGTAATACCTAAGCACAAAAAAAAAAGAAGAGGCTGGGCTAATTCTTGTGTTGTTGTTTTTTTTTCCTTCTTCTTTCCACATCCAAACAAGTTCAAGTTCAAGGAGGCTAGACCTGTTAAAGGCAAGACAGATGGTAAAATCATCATCTGTTAGCTCTAAAGGTTAGGCCAGTCAGACAACCCGGGTCATAGTGAGTTCTGTGGGGTCAGACCACCTCTGAACCCTGGCTCCAGTCTGACAGCTGCTCAGGTCAAACGTCAGGGAGAGGTTAAAGTAATGTCTGAGGACGTCCAATGAATTAAACCGATTCAAGACTGTGTCATTTAGGTGGAATTTCCCACGTGCTGGCAGACACAGTCATGGTCCAGTCCATCGTTTATTAATCACACATTAGGCAAAGCCTGTGGCGCAATAACAGCAGGGTGCAAGCAGTTAAAGCCATTTAATCTGATTTTGGTTCCCTAACCTTAAATAAGACTCCTGTTCCTTCCTTAAATGATTACACCTCAAAAACGCATAAGCAATTCAACAACTATTTAAGTTCTTCTGACAGAGCAAAGTTCGCCAACCTACAACATAAAACTAGACCAGTGAATAGCAAACCGACTGCAGAGAACAATTTGTTAAGCATAAACCACCCCCCACCCAACACACACGCACCTGTGAATACAGGGTAGTTGAATCATCATAATCGGTGGTAGTTTTCTGCTGAGCCTAGCCAGCAGTCTGTGTTATTTTTAGAGGGCTGACACAGAAGCAGGCCGTCCATTTACTCTGTGAGCTGGCAGCGGGACCATCACAGCTCTGGTTGCTTTTAAACTACCAAAATGGGAATGAGCTCAACATAAACACTGCAAAGGTGTGGACACTAACAGAAACGAAGTTAGCTCAGATTCGGGGCCATTACAATTCCATTACTTTAACCCTAGTCTCCTTATAAACACATGGTGGTGTATGAAAATGCCAAATCCACACACACATTAACCCATCAAACACATCATCACCTCAAGGCTTTGAGAACAACATGGTAAAGTTTGTTCCATCCCTTATTTCAAAGCTCTTTATTTTTCTTTAAACAGACTAAATGTCCTGCAATAGCAAATCATAAACTCCTGGATGGACTGAATCCAGGACAAAAGCAAGTGAGAGACAAAGACCGGACTGAGAACTGAGGCTTAGGGTTGAAGGCTGTTCCTATCTGATGTGACTGATTGGCTGAGCCTGAAGGCCAGCTATGGATCTAGCAACTCAAACCATGAGTGACATTGAAAATTACACAGAGTGAGCTATTAGCAGATAGCCAGCCATATCATAATTCAATCCCTGCACCATCAAAGTGCACCAATATCATAATTCAATACTAAGAACCATTAGCCTGCACCACACCAATATCATAATTCAATCCTTAAGCCATCAGCCCATGCCAATATCATAATTCAATACTTGGACCATTAGGACACACCAATAGGCCTATTAGAATTCAATACCTATGGTCAATGATCTAACAGGACACTGATACTGGAGTCATGGGTTGACATGGGATGAGATCTGCACATAAGGATCCCCAGGTCTTATTTAGCCCAGACTCCTTGATAACAGTGAGATAAACAACACTAAAATTAGGTAGGGCGAGTGCTTCACCAAAAAGCTTGGCTATACCAAAGTCCAAAGGCCCTGAGTATTTGCTGCAGGAACAAATTTTGGCAGGCCTGTGCTGAGGGGACAAATTTGTCGAACAAAATGAAGTGCTGCATTAACTTCAAACTCAGCAGTGCACTCAGCCAAACTTGTCAAAAATGTTTCGAACACTGGCCCCCACTGTGTGACCGTCTGCAGTTGATCTAAATTATCACATTGCGGTACCTTGTGGAAATAGGACTCCATTTCGTTTTCTGGTCTATTGCCTCTGTTTATATTTCCATCTTAACATCTTGTTTAACTCCTCAAAACACTACAAATCTTGTCCAGGCTCAGCTTGCTGGTTCATCAGAAATCTGCACCTTAACAACCAATCAAATGGGTCCTAAAAGCTCAGATTTCCTTGGCTGCTTTATGTCTCCTTTTCACCAAAGTTGTCATTATTCAAAGTTATTTCCACCACATATTTCTTAGGTTTCCTCACTTAACTAATCCTCATGTACCGTATGTATAGTGTAAAGTGACTCTGGAGAATGCAATATACAAGACAGAATGATGTGTTACTGAAAATTAAATAAATAATTTGAATGACAGAAGCTTGTTCACTAATTATTGTGACATCTGATTAACTGTTTTTTTGTAAAAATCTCATTGGTTGCAACTCCTCAGTTGCTAGGATTTCTGCTTTTCTTCTTTCCACTGTAATTGCATAACATTCACTTTTTTACTGTTGATTGGACCAAAGATAAGAAGACATCTAGAGAATTTAGCAACTGGTGATTGGCTTGTGTAGTATTTTCTCACATTTTGAAGACTAAATTATTATTTGATTAATCCAGAAAATAAATGACAGGTCAACCAACAATAAAAATGATCTCCCATGGCAGCTCTAAAATATTTCTTAGTCACAGCCCCTACTTGAGTGCACAACACACTGCGTATGACAATTATCGATGGAAAAAAAAAACGAACAACAAAGTTTAATTACTTATAGGTTTTATACCTCTGAAAATCAACACATACAGACTATCAAAAACATAGTATTTCAATTTAGATCACTTTGTTGAGGAATGGTAGGAAGGTGAACAAACATGGCAGACGAGTATAAAGAAAAGAACAGAAGCAACAAAACAAATCAAAAAAAAGAGTGTTTGACTGGATTGTTCTTTGGCACGTCTGAGACTGAATCTGAGCCCACTGCTGGTCTGTACCTCTTACTTTACCAGTTAACTATGGATGAGAAAACAGACATTTCTTTCCCTTGGGAATGCAAGTTCTTTGTTTACTGAAAACCGTAGGCTTAATATTACGAGATGAACAATAGACTATACAAGATTACATCGGCCTTGGAGGCACTGCTTCAAGTGCACGCTTGATTTTTAAATAACGTGGCCATCATCCTCAAACTTACAAGAGGAAACAACCAGTAAATTCCAAAGCAAGCCAGAAAAAAAGAAGTGTCCAGTCACCGAAGCCCAAGCTCTCTCCACAGGAATACAGAGCAGCAGAATAATGGATGCTTCTGTCATGAGATACGGTGAAACTCTATGATGCTGTAGGTGAGAGAGACTCCAAGTGGGTCTGTAAATAATGCCTGCCACTTGAAAATAGGTCTCTAGAAAGTCCCCCCCCCCCCCCCTTGCTGGTTGTTGGGTGGAAGTTTTGCCTGTACCGTCACATTAAAGTCTTTCAGTATGTTTGTATGAAAGCAAGATTTTTTTTTTTTTTTTAACAGTGATTGTGATCTACATCAAATCTAAATTTCTGTCACATTTTCCTGCACAATAATGTTTAATGGGGTATTGCCATAACTAAAAGCTGCATTATAATATTTTTGTGTAACGAGGGTACAAGTTAGTGGTCCCGGTTGGAAAACTACACCCAGTCTGGAAAATGCAGCGCACATGACAGAAATTAATGAGATTTTATTTAAGCATTGTTCGAGCATGCCAACACATAAAAGATGTTTAGAAATATTTGCAAAGACATTTTATGACTTCTTTATCAGGTTTACCTTGAATACTGAAACTGAAGGGTGAAGCATCAGTATGTTTTAGAGTAGCAGGAAAGAAAGTAAACAGTTATAAAGTTGGGTGTGATCAGTAAATACGTTTTAACAGAAGCCAGACAGAGAAAATTCACACAGGCTGTAGGCCTCTATATTATATTTTAATGTTCACAATCGGACTGCGGAGGAATAAATTTGAACTGCTTACAATAAGTCGGGTCTGAAATCTGTTATGATTCATTTTTAAGTGTAAGAACACATAAAAGTTACTGCAACAAAAAGCAGCTCTGCTGTCTTTGTGGTGTGGGATGACCCAGTTTTTTCAGGCATATATCAATATATAATCTCTGTATATTGTAACTAAATGTTTTCAACTCACGAATGAAATGAAAACAAATCTTAAGCCTTCACAGTAATTCAGTTATAACATTATATGTATAACTGAATTATTGACCTGGATTTCTATTAGTGATTTTACAGTTGGGAGTGGTTACTATGTTGCTTTATCTTACAATATTTACATTTTATATTAACATTTGGAACATTTTAACTACGGGTGATTGAAAAGAAAAGCAGCCACATTAAAGTGTTTTGTACTACATAATCTAAAGTTATAAATGGTGAAACCAAAAATAAAAATGTGATAGGTTTAACATAAGCAGAGGCTTACACACCTTCAGGTTTTATAAAGAAACATGTCTGTTTGTCACACACTTTTGCATAAAGCCTGCATTAAGAGCTGCTGACTCCATCTGTTTGGGTATTTTTAGACTTCTGTTAAATGCTTTTTTATCTTTTGTTCAAACATCAGACAACACTGGTCAAACTTTCATTTCACCCTGCACAGTAAAACAGTTTCATTAAATATTCTGATACTGACTCTCACAAAGCAAAAAATATTTACTCTTTGTATTAAATCGGATAAACCGAGGAGACACTCCTCAAGGCCGAGGGAGGGGGAAGAAACCAAGCCCGAGTGTGACGTACACTACATCACTGAAGAGTTTGGGGGAGTCTGGCCTCCGCTGAGAATTAGCCCCTGATAAGGCAGATGAAGAGAAGTTTATTTTCCCCAGTTTTTTGAGAACTGCATATTCCTCTCAATCCTATAGAGTGTATCCTTCACGAGGATGCACCATAACCTCTTCGAAAGTAGAATGACAGAGCTCTGACCAAAGTAGACCGAGGGCAGACCAAAGACCTGACATGCACTCGTCCCTCTCTCTGACTCATGCTTAGTCGCTCACCACCCACCAACACACAGTGAAACCTCAGTCCCAATGCCAGGTTTTGTCACTGGGCAGAGAAGCGGTTGGCTACAGTAAAAGCATGACGTGATGCCCCTTCCTCTATGCTCCCCCAGCCTGTGCAGCAACAGAGGGGTAAAAATATCCCACCAGTGAGTTCAGACAACCAGCTCATAAATTAACACTAAAACTCCTACAGACAACAGTGGGCCAGTCGCTGAGAGATTTAAACCACTCAGGTTGCCACTGACCACAGCTCCAGGATCACTTTACAAAACCCTTTTCCTAAATTTACCCATTAGGACGTGGTGAATAGGAACAAGCTGTAGATCAGTTTTCATCTAAGTCACTATTTAGCTGAACACTAACATAGTGAACTATTTTTCAAAATGGCTCTGGGGTGCATTGTTCCAGGAAATGTTATGAGGTGAGATGTAGGCTATTAGACCTTAATTGGGAATTGTGTATAACAGAGAGGTCTGTTCTTAATTTTCAGAGTTTACACAGAAAATATAAAAGTATAGGTTTAGGCTCAGCTATTCACTCATATCTTATTAAGGTCTGCCCTTAATGAAGCGCAATCTCACGTCTCTCTCAAGTAGAAACACAATGTTCCAGCAAACTGCTTGACTGGGTCAAAAAAAAAGGAAAGAAGAAAAAACAACAGGAGAGAAGAGTGATGATCTCTTCTAAAGAAACTCAACTCTGTAATGGACGGACAGGGATTACAGACGTTAAAACCTCCTCCATCTGTAATTCACTGTCACCCTGCCATCATCTCTGAATCACTGATCCA
Organism: Scatophagus argus; assembly: GCF_020382885.2. Classification (NCBI taxonomy): domain Eukaryota; kingdom Metazoa; phylum Chordata; class Actinopteri; family Scatophagidae; genus Scatophagus; species Scatophagus argus. The sequence goes on along the minus strand of NC_058497.1, from coordinate 16,465,999 downwards.
TTTTGCAAGTGTTTGAGACCTTGCTAAAAGCATCACTGTTTGCGTTTGTAGTGGTGGGGGGAGGGGGGGGGGGAGAGAAGGGAAAAAAAGCATGCAGAAAAGACAAGTTAACAGCTCGCTGTGCTGTTTCAAAGCACTCTCTGTCCTGTAACAACCACCTAGCTAGCTCCTCACACAGAGAATGGGACACACTGATCAAATAGGATTTTAATGAACATCAGCAGTTGGAGCCTGAGGAATAGACGCTACGATGGCTTAAAGCTACTGACATCTAACTTGGGTTGGATTTTCATCATCAAAAGAAACAAAAAAAAAACAACCAAAAAACATTTCTTTGCTGGTGCCTCTCACACAGACAACACAGACTGTGAATCTAAGTGCTCACTGTCCATTCGATCAGAACATGGAAGCAAATGAGAAAGCAATTGGCTGACGAGGCCATGTGTAGCCCATGATCATATCATGCTAACCCCACATTATCCTCAGAAACCGGATAAGAAAAAAAAAAGGTTCTTCTCTGAAGGCTTTCCTCTTGGAGCCTCTCAGTGGGAGGGAGAGTAAATAAGATGTCATCAATAATAGACAGTGAATGTTCTGAGCAGTTCTGTGTGCACAACACACACACACACACACACACACACACACACACACAAGCTCCGACTGATTCCTATCCTGCAGACAGGCCTGCCAACCGCCAGGCTTTTTGCACACGCTCAGATTCACTGTCCTGACTAATCGCTTGTGATAGGGGCCTTTGCCATAATTACCCAGGGCCTTATCACAAACTTATGCGATGCATTTTTCATGTCCTGGCTGCTGGCAGTGCCTTCACTGTCCGTGCTGGCAGTCAATCTACGAAAAAGACTGATCTCAGACAAATTCGCACACACACACCAGTTCTAACAGGGCGGAATGGGTGAAAGCTGGGTGAAGGGCCAGGGAGGAGAGAGGAAAAAAAATTAAAAAGGAGGGGAGGGGGAGGCGAGGGGAGAGAAAGATGGGGGGGGCAGGAAGGGGGTGGGAGATAGATAGTGAGGAAAGAAATGAGAAAACAGTCTCAATTTTTTTTACATAATGCATGAACAAGGGGGCACGAGTAGGAGGACCAAACAGGATCAAATAAATAGGAGAAGTGAAGCCTTGATGATGTGGCATAAGTGAGACACAAAGCCCGCTGGGAAGACTTGTTCACTGTCCTTTTGTCTACCCAGTCATAGGGGCATCATGACCTATATAAAAGTTTAAATCCCAAGCCCGTGCAGTTTACAAAATAATGTATGAACAATTAGACTAGCCTACATACCCTGCAATCTTATGCAAATGACGGCGGCGACTGGGCCACTAATATTCATAAATTGTGATTTGAAATTCAGCAGTGCACGTTAAATGCCACGGGAAAACACAACAGTGCCATTGTGTACATGTCTTGTGATAGGTCAAACACGCTCCAATATACACAAGCTATATTCACACACTGAACAGGCCCAATATTTTGCTCATATCCTTTACTGTGCCATGGATCGTCTCCGCGCACGCCAAGATTAGTCGCGTGCGCGAGGCTGGGACATACTGGAGTTCATCACAATCAACAAGGTCATGATCTTTCATATTTCACATTTTCATTTTTATTTAACTGCATCGCGGCAACAAACGCCGTCCCGTCCCGTCCACTTTCACAGACGTGGCAATGTCTGTAAAAATCTCAGTGTGTATAATTGCCGTCAGGGGAAACCGAAAAAAAAAACGGCCGAGTTGATCAACCGTAATCACGGAGAATGACTTCAAAAACTGCTTCCAACCCGTTAGCCGATAAGGTTGCTAATGTTTTCATTCGCGTTGAAATAAACTTGCCAAATTGACAGTTAAAAGCAGAAAAAACACACAAGCAAAAGCGCTGTTGTCTGTCTGAGCTGCCCGTCTCAACGGTTGGTGTCACCACAGCGCCACCGTATAATGAGTCGCACTTATTTTTCCCCCAAATTATCCAACCTTACAACGGCTAAAGCGTCGGGCTAACTACGGCTACTCGTTCCAGTAAAAGTTGTTGAACACGCAATAAAGATAGCTAACCGAAAGCTTTTCGCCAAAGCCCCGCTGTTTTGTTTTTATTTCGGCGCATCCCCACGGCGTCGCCCCGGCTTGCCCAGTTGCAGTGTCCGATCGATGTTGAATTGAACAAAGAGGATCAATTTCTGATCAGCGAGAGAGCCACTTTCATCAATGTGAGGAAGAGGTCTTGAATTCTCTTCCGAAACACCTACGAGGCGCCCCCCGAAAAAACACAAAATACAGCGTCCGAAAGAGACAAGACAGCCGAAGCGAACAGAGGGTAGACGATTTAGGCAGAGGTTGAACTGACCTGTAGTTGTTGTAAGTCAAAGCGCTTCCAATATTGAAACATCGATCCTGCATTGGCCGCCATCTTGAGACATATTGAGACAGGAATGAGATGCTGATAGAGAGCGCGGGGGTTGGAGTTCAGTGGAGAGGACCGGGCGGCCGGAACACCCGGACCGGATCACCTCCAGTACTCATCCCCGGCAACAACTGCTGCACGGAACGGAGTCACCGTACAGGAGTGTTGCCTTAATAACGCCATTATAATTGCTTAAATAGCTTTTTATCAACATTCAGATATTACAGGTAAATAACCAAACTGGCGTTAAATCACTTCTCGTTTTATTACGTTAAGATATACGAAACAGTGAACGCCGGGTAAGACCACGTTTGATGTTGTAATTTATGTGATCATTATGTATTATGGAGACCAAAGATCACATAAAAATAATGCCAGGAGGCTACTTGGAAGCCATATCTAAAAAAGAAAAAAAATCCCACCAGGGCAGCATTCAGGACCAATGTTACATTTGAGCTGTGTGGGATTATGCACTAATTCAACTAATAATTTATTGCATCAATAATCATTACTAGTCTACTCTAAAGTCAGAAAGGAAGTCTTAATAAAGAAAAAGATTTTAATCTTAATCTTAATTAAATTTGGTTTTTTTTACCTGTGCGTCCAGGTTATTTGGATATTTCTTTTCCTAGACTGAAACTAATTCTCAATTTTTAACTGCTAATTTAAACCTGCCACTGTTACTGTAGAAACGACACAAATTTAACCAAAAAGTTAATTGGATACTACATTGTTTGTGTTTTGTAAGGCTTTTTTTGTGAGCCAAGTGAAAGGTTGTTGTTTTGGTCCATTATTGATGAGTATGAAGGACAGTTTCAATAAAATATAATAAAGTTGAGTAGTACTTTAAACCAAATTTAATTAAATAGGACTATTGAGAATATAATTCAGACTATAAGAAAAAAATCAACTCTCAATCAATAATAAAAAAAAATCCAAAATAACTTGAGTTTGAGGATAGACCTACATGAATTTTATTTTATTCATGTATTTTTATTTTCTCAGTTTATACGACAAAGCAGGGTTGCTGAGAACCTGCTGAACTTGGCCATTTAAGAAAGGTAAAAGATGGAGTGGATTCAGACTGGCACAAGGTATCACCAAGATCACAATTTTCTTCTTGTACAATACTGTGAATAAGAAAGCAAGCCTGATTCTTTTGCAACTCAAATAGGCTACTAATCATATTAGTTATTCAAATGTTGTGTTTTTTAATCCGGTCAAGTCATATCTGCAGCAGGGCAGCCCAGTGGTTAGACTGTCAATGTGCATACATATCTGTGGCTGAAGTGACCTTGAGCAACACGCTTGAACTCTGGTTGCTCCTGAGGCGTCACTCCTGCTGACCGTGTCCTCTGACCCCCTCGGCTTGTGGATACGTAAAGAATTTCTAATTACACTGTATGCATGGAGTGGCCTAAATTCCTGTGTCAAACTGTGCACCTTAAAACACATCACGCCTCAGCTTCAGCCTCCAATTGCTCTGCACACCAAAGCTGGAGCCGAGCTGCTCAGGTTTTATCAGGGCAGCACATCTGTTGTACACGTCGTTTTTCATTTTTAGCTTTTTGTGGGTTCCCAAATTTGACTTGTCAAGTGTGCGGCCTGAAAAATCCATGCCTGCATTTACACTTAGGAGAGGGGTTTTTTTTTTCTTGAGTGCACAGTGCCTACAGCCTTTAACAAAAATATTTAGCTTAATTTTTTCCCCTCTCCGATCATTTTCATTTCTTTACAGCCACTGCACTTTAATTGCATTCACTAAAAATAACGCAGGAATTTGCCATAGATAATAATGCCTCTTTCACTGCGTTTGTGTGGATACAAAGGTGGGCATTTTTGTGCTTTGAATTGGCTCAACTTTCAGGTCATTACTTGATTTGATTTGAAGCTGTTTGTGTGAGTCCACTCCTAGGGTATGAATGGTCCTCAGTGCTCAACTGATATGTAGCCTCAATAGATTTGCCTTACTTTATACTTCATTTATAGGCCTACAGTCATACAATCAGACATACAATATAGTGAATTAAAGGCTAGTCTTAGTTTGGCCTTGACACCCAGTCACCTGCTTTTAATAAAGTGTAGCCTCCTGAATTACACTCTACACAACCAGTAGGAACAGCTGCTTCAAGAGCTTTTCTGTGACAGAAAAAACATAAAAGCAGCATGATTTGTGTTACTGTCAGTGTCAGTTTGTGTTACCAGTTCTTTTTTTTATGATTGTCTTTAAAAAAATAGGTGCAATTTGTCCGCACTCTGAGGTATATAATGAATACTTTTTAGAAAAAATATTGCACTGATAAATCTTCTATTTTATCCTCTCATTTTGTTCCTTTTCCGCCATGTTAATCAGTACTTCCTTGGCTGGGCCTTCATGACTTGTGACTTGTGATGTTACCTATCATTAAGCCAAACCAGAAATACAGGTCTGAGATAATCCGTACAGGTTTAGTAGGTCTGCAGTATATCCATTATGCTGTTTGTACAGTTTTCTCAGACTCTTAGACAAATAAAACGAGAAAGAGGAACATAACACTACTAATGTTATTATGAAACAGACAACAATCGCAATACAACGGTGAACATAACGCCACAATACGTCATGTTTGTACTGAGAAATGTTGTTTGATTATTTATCGTTGCTGAGCTTGTACTTTGGACATTAAATAATACAATGGTAAAATGTTTCAAATGCTGTGATACTTGTTTATTACCTCTGCTATTTATTCTGCTACATGCATACAAGCATCCACCTCACAAGACTCCGTAAAAGCTGCTGCTGCAGTGGTGTCAGGCATGAACACAACATTCAGTCCACATAACACAACAATGCAAACAAAGAACTTCATGTTCCATATTCTACAAATAAAATATGACCCTTAAAAATGTTCCCCATCCTAAAAAGGCAAAGACATTTCTTTTTACAATCATCTCAAAAGAAATGATTATAAATCAAGGACATTTTGCTGAAAAGTGCAGCCTTTAAATCATCACTCTGAACAATAAAACATGAAATGGACTTTATCTTGGATCTCATTTAAAACACATTACAAACTCAGTATTTTCTTTTCAGGGAGACCAATCAACGTTTCTGTTTCTATAGGTGATGGTAAATCATCTGTGAACATCGAGATCTTTGACATTTATTATTTATTTATGCTCACTTAAAGCTCCTGCAGTTTTTACACATATTCCCACAACGTTTTGATGCAGAATTGTATTCACTAAAGTAATCATTTAATCTGGTACAATTATCTTAATACAAACACTACCATGAACATTAGACTTCAGCTGATTTTGCACTGCCATGCTCTATTGTCAAACATTCTGAATTTTATCACACATCATAATAATGATAACAATAATAGTAACTTTATTTATATAGCACCTTTCAAAAACCAGGTTTCCAAAGTGCTTAACAATCATCGTAAGGATTTAACTGTAGCTTCACTGGGCCCTGGATCACTTTGAAGCAATAGGGGGTACTCAGTCAGAACAAGTAAGAGTCTGAGTTATCAATCCACCTACAAATTATCATGTTCCTGGTACAGAGGCTCGTACATGTCTGGCATGAGTGACTTGAGAGGGGTTTTTTCTTTCTCTCCTCCACTTGTCTTTTTATGACTCTCTACGGTAAAATTAGAGAGGAGGACAAAACAACGTAAATTGTTCTTGACAAGGACAGCAAAAGGAACATGTTGGGGCCCACAGATTTGGCCTCTTAAAAGCCTCATCAGTTCATATACGTTTGGTTAAAGTTTAAATATAAAGGAACAAACACACATTCTATGTGTCAGTGCCTTTATAAAAGTAGATCTTATACCCAGACGGAGCTACAGGGTATAAGTTAAAACAGCCTTTCTATCCTTTAGCTTTCCCACTTTTCTCTGTTTGTGTCCCTTTTCCTCCTGCTCATTGACTCTGCCTGCGAGGTGCTTTTAGCGGGCCTTGTGTGGCCGGGTTAGAAATGGATGTGTGGCCCCTGGGAGCCGCAGGCAGAGAGCAACACTGATCATGTCAGACAGGCTGGGAGGCTGCATAAGATCATCATCACCCAGCAGTGGAGTGAATCTCCGCAGTGGCACTTTCACACAACCTCTGACCTATGTGGTAACCTCTGAGGTCATGATCAAGGTCAGGGGTCAGCGAGGGCCTCTGTGATCAGGGAGCTTGCAGGCCCCTTCTGCCGCTTCCTCCTCTTTTTCTCTCCACGTTCTTTCCCTCAGTTGTTGGGGTTTGTTTTTTTTTTTCTTTTTTCTTGCTCTTTCCTCATCTCCTATCTGCTTGTCTATCGCTCACATTTTCCCGCACCGGCCGGCACCAATTGAGACATGCCATCCCCTGGGAGAGCAAAAAGGAAAGCAAGAGAAAATCAATAGGGAAGATGAGTGAAGACCTGGGGGTCCCTTCAAAAAAACTGAATGCTTCTCTCTGTGCTGGTGTGATTCACACACACAAAAAACCCCACATACGGATAGACATTGTTACTTTTGACAAACGGGAAGGCAGTGAACATGGGCTTGGAAAATGTACAACACTAGAGAAAAAGATTTTTTAAAAATGCCTCCAAAACATTTAATTTCTGTGTATTTCACTTTTAATAAGACTATTAAGTGTAGTCCTTTTAAGATGGCTGACACTGTCCACACAAGATGGTCTGAGTAGCCCTTGTGTCAGTTTTCTGTCCCCCTGCCTGTGTTGCATCCATGAACACACATGACCAGTTGCAGACGCAGTGTTGATCCCTTCGTGGAGAAAAGCAAATGAAAGAGCTCGATGACAAAAAGTTCTTTCCTAGTGAGAGAGAAGAGGAAGAATGAGGCAAACATAAATGCCAAGCTTTGTGTATCATCCTGGCTGTAATTTGAGCTGAACAAAATGTCATCACATCAGCAATCAGTGCAACTTTAATTATAGCACATTTCCAGCAACATTTGCGCGGTTTGAGCTGCCTGAAATAAGGATTCTGACAAACAAGACTGAACTGGAAGAAAATGAACAAAACTCATTCCTGCGTGTCATTTCTTGACCTGAGTCACCGCTGCTATTTCAGAGGAAAGACATACATGTGTTTATAATGTTGAGCCTCACCATGTATCCATAACTTATGAGTTTGCTGTGCTCTTCTTCCCAATTCCAGATAACCCCAGGCAGGACATTAAATAATCGGCTGAAAATAGAATCGTTCAGATGAAAGGGAGGATAAATAATGCAGAAAGAATACAAAACCTCTTATGGGGATAACTAGTCACACACACGCACACACGCATGCACACACACAAACACACAAAGCTGTTTTTTTTTTTGTTTTTTTTTGCTCCACGGTGAAGAAAAGTGAATGGATGTAACAGGAAGGAGGAGGACCCAGTGGAGAAGACACACATGCTTCTTGCTTCATCTCCTCCCACTCCTCCTTGTCTGCCATTTTTTTTCCACTCACATTCAGACTTCATGACATACTTTGCATCTGTGGGGAGGAATAATGTTGTCCCAGTCACGGCGTGTTTTTCCTGCCCACCAGAGATCAGACACAACACACAGCGCAAGATTTCCTACTCCGCCGCCTCATCATTTTTTCAGTAGTTTTGATCAGAATGCATTGGACCTGGACAGTTGATCCTTTTATTCACAGTAATGCGTCACTGTTTGAGGGCTTGTGTTGTTTAATTATTATTTCCGTATTTGTTTAGGTTAGTTCACCAAATTAAAACTATGAGTCATTTATTAAGATTTCTGGTTAGGGGGGTGTTACACTGCTGGGCCATATCTGATAAATAAAACATTCAAGGCAGACCTTTTCAAAGCTTGGCTCCTGCCTGCCTAATTTCCAGTCGAAATGTTTATTCATTGGACAAATTAAACATGCATGTTTTGAGAAAAATCCCAGCGTCACTACTCTATACAGGCCGCACAGGACACTTCACAGGACAGCTTTGTGCTTGTGTAGAGAGACACCTAGTGGTGAATGATATACATAGCACCAATATGGAAAAAGATAGAGGATGAAGGGTTCTCTTAGATGGCTTATTACCCGGACAAGTACAAAACGGTTCTTTCGTCAGTTCATAAGATCTGAGTGATTACTTGCCAATTAGTTTAACTTGACTTTACTGCCCACAACTCTAAACTGAGCTCCAGGAGCACCAATTCTTCTTCTAATCTGGCCCCCTGACCTAAGCTAAATGAGCATGCATTTGTAACAACAGTACTTTTAAAGCTAAAAAACAAAAAGCTGGAAAAAAAAGTCTTGTTCCTAAAAACATTACCTCCACCTCTTCCATGAGAAGGCCACCGCACCCAGGGAGAAGGAATTTACTCACCCTAAAAGTGTCTGGTAGGCCAGCAGGCCTCACAAAAGCCCCTTTCACTGGTAACAGGAACCCAACCAACGATGCCACGTCAAAGTGTTTGAGCTGCAAAACATTTTTTTTTCTTGTTTGGACCAAGACGACAGCGTGATATTAACAACAACGATGCTTGTCGACCCTTGGACTTGGGCAAGCTCAATTATCAACCCTGAGCTGACGTTACTGGCACTCCTTCTTGAAAGGCTTTTACAGTAAGGCATTAAGGTAGCAATGAAAACAGGGGCTGAGGGACAATTTTTTTTCTTGAAGCAAACTAATTTTGTAAGAGGTTTCTATAAAGTGCAGGGTGAAGGGGGTCGATGGGACTTTGGGCTCGATGGGGACCAGCGCGCCGCTGCACAATCACAACTAAAAGAGCAAACCGACGATGGGGTTTGTCTCAGTGGGGAAAATGTTGTGTACTTATTCTCAAAAGGACCTGCTCATCTGTGTACGTGGCTACCGTCGGCTTCTTGGTATTCATGGGAGTTTTCCTTCTCTACCTGGTGGACCCGCTCACGTCGAACTCTGAGGGGAGCAGCGCGGTGACGCTCCTGATATGGACTCTCCCGTTTGGTCGCTACCGAAGTCTTCCTGATTGTCACGCGCTCTATCAAGTCGACGGGTGCACGCTCACCTACGACGGGCGCGCGTACCCAGAGGCTGACGCTGTCATCATTCATCACCGGGAGGTTGCCACGGGCACAGCTGATCTGCCAACTGAACCGCGACCGCGTGCGCAAAAGTGGATATGGATGAACTACGAGTCCCCCACGCACACACCAAGACTGTGGCGTTTTGAGGGCGTTTTCAACATCACAATGAGTTATCGGATGGATTCAGATATATTCCTGCCGTACGGGTACCTGGTTCCCCGTGAACACACAAACAAGCGTCTCCAGAGCAGCTTTGCGCGCCCTCTCCGCGCTCCCTCCCGCTCACACCTCCTCCGGCCCCGCCTCTTGGCGTGGGTCATTAGCAACTGGTCGGAGTCCCAAGCGCGTGTGGCCTTCTACCACCAGCTCCGCCGGTACCTTCAGGTGGACGTGTTTGGGCGCGCTGGCCGACCGCTGCCCGAGGACAGCGACAGCGGCAGCCTGGTGCGGCTGGTCGAACGGTATCAGTTCTACCTGGCGCTGGAGAACTCACAGCACACCGACTACATCACGGAGAAGCTGTGGAACGCGGTGCTGGCCGGTGCCGTTCCGGTAGTCCTGGGTCCTTCCAGGCAGAACTATGAGCGCTTTCTGCCGCCCGAGGCCTTCATCCACGTGGACGACTTCCCCACAGTGAGAGGGCTGGCACGATACCTGGTGATGCTGAGGCGCAACCCGGCCCAGCTGAGGCGTCACCTGGACTGGAGAGGGAGTTACAGCGTGCACCGACCCACCTTTTGGGATGAGCACTACTGCACTGCCTGCAGGGCGGTGAGGAGGACCAGAGGCAGGACTGATGTGGTCAAAGACTTGGAACACTGGTTTAACTCGTGAAAGATGCTGCCTCACCAAAAGCATCTGAACTGATTGGAGACACAAGAGATCATTTGGAACCAGACTCCACCTAAAGACAATCATCTTTCAGTGTTCACAGAAATCTGTTTATCAACTGTTAATTTTATTTAATTCATATGGAGTCTCTTTCCATACTGTGTCATTGTACATTTATACTTTTATATTTTCTGCAGAGTCAAGTTGGATTTATTGCACCCAAAATCACACTTTTGCCACAAAAGGCTTCACATTCACATAGACAGCCTCTGTTTTTAGGTCCCGTATTAAGAGCGTTTCAGCCAATTGCATTAGAACAAGAAAATCAACTTTTAGAGGGAGTAGTTGTGTGAGATGATACATTATACAAAACAGTGTTTCTAGGCCAACATTTATTGTGTCAACTGCATCAAAATCTTCCTGGAGCAACAATACAACTTACTGATAAATGATCAAGATGATTAAAAACTGGCCCATTATCCATCTCATGCAAAGTTCACATTCTTGCAAAGTGGCTCTTACGCTGTCCTGAAATGGAAAGCAAGCACAGGTAGCCTAATGAATGTGTATAGAGGGAGTGTGTGAGTGTATATGCTGGTGTGCTTGTGTATTTAAAGGTAATATAGAGACTGTCTGCAGAAAGTACACTTGCCTGTTTGTGTGTCACTTAATTGTGTGTCTGAGCACTTAATCATGTCAATCATAGCATCCCTGGATCTTATCTACTATCAATGCCATTCATGTTTGATGATTGTGTCACTGCAGGCCACACATTCTAAAAACACCCATTTGAGCCCTTGCTTTCCGTCTGCACATCACTGGCTGGTTGATTGCAACGTCGTTCCCAGTCAGCGGTCTAACAGAATGACCTTAAAGGTGTTGTTAAGCACCAAACCTTGTCTTTTTTTTAGTGCTGATCATACCTCTGTCATAACTTGTTACAGAGTGAAGCAGCTTTATAGCCCCACATGTCCACAAGTGTTTCACCATGTGTTTGCAGCGATGCAATGTAGTTCAGGCTGTATCAGCAAGGCAGAAAGAAGGAGGAGATGAACATGCTTGCCTGTTTTCAGAAAAAAAGGCTTCAGGAGTCACTTGATAGGAATCAGAAGCTGCGATGTGGATCATTTAAATTTACACCTCAGTGTTAGTGCCCTGACACAGAATTAACACTTTACGTTGTCAAATGAGACATTTCCTGCAGGCACAGCGAGTAATGTTGCTCTCCATAATGAGCTGATGCCTTAACAGCTGTTGAAACCGCTGACGTCTATCAGCAATAATGCTTTCAGACGGCCAGAACAGCCAGACCTCACATCCCTGTCATAATCCCATTCATGCACACGAGGGAATTATTAGCATATCTGGTTACTGAGAGTAAAATCATATTCACTGTGCTTTCAAATATAGACCCACAGTCCCGAAGCTTCTCTCCATATGTCCTCATTCAAAGTATCTTCCAAATGGCACACCAAACCTTTTTGTTACGGAAAGAATGTACAGCATGCTGGACAGTTGACTCAGTAGTATATAAAGTTAAAACACTTCTTTTATCATTTCTTAAGAGCTCCTGGACCGCAAAGAAGACTTAGAAATTAAAATATTGTGTCTCAATTTTAATGCAGCAATGAATTACTGATACTGAGTATTGTGTAGTATTTAATCAGGATCAGACTGTGAGGACTAGTAAATTGAGGAAAACCTTAGCCATCCCCAGCTTTCTTGATGCACAGTTGCAACATGTTTTTTGCATCTCTGCTAACTGCAGATTGTTCCCACCATGGTTGGTCTGACTCAAGGGAACCGCCATGGACCTCATCTCTCATCGGTTGTGTCTGTTCTGTTACAAACACGCAAAAAGGACAAGAAGAAGGAGGCCGGAGGCTCCAAAATCACTGCTTTGTTTGAACAGAATCAGATCCAGGAGTTCAAAGAGTTTAGAGGACAGATGCTGTGGGGAAGCTACAGTATCTGTGTGCACACTGCATGTGGAATTTCATCTCTGTTCCTGACCTGTACTGCCTCCTCTGGTAACCTGTGTAACTGTTCTCTGCTCTACGGTCTCCACAGGCACAATCATGGACCAGAGCGGAGATGGTGTCATTGATAAAAGCAACCTGAGCTACACCTTTGCTGCTTAGAGTACTATTTACTCACTCATCAGACTCATTTTGCATTTATGTCCACCAAATACTCTTTCACTGGTGAAATTTTTCATGAGATGAGATAATGATGGACCATTCAGGAAAAAGCACAACAACCAGCCAGCACAAAAGGTTGCCATGATTGTGCAACTTGCATTTTCTACTACTTATTTTCACTTTACTTTTCTTTTGCTTACCAGAAATATTATTATGATTTTTAATTGGCTTTCAGTTTTGCAGGATAAACAAAATAACATGACGTAAAAATGGAAATTGATAATAGACACATAGTATCTAACACTTGTTCTTTACTGTTACTGAAACATGGCAACCCTAATCTAAAACTATTTGTTTTAGTTTGGTTTGTGTTATTGTTTAAGTGAATTTGATCATTTATTTATGCTTATTTTGAGTCAGGGCTGTAAGAAAACTTGAAAAGAAACTGCATAAACACACAACGGCACCAACATATAGGCACCAATATATATACCAACATAACTGGCTAATAAAACAAAAGGACGCCAGTATTTATTCATAAAGTATCAATTGAATTGCAAGCCGGTGCAGTGTGCATCATGTCTACACAGATGAGCAGTTGTTACTCACAGTTTTACCCGTGTTTTGTCAGGAAGTGAACCAGAGAAGAATCAACGCCTTCAAGGTCTTTGATCCAGAAGAAACAGGAGTCCTCATGGAGCAGGAGTGAGTGTGTGATTTTAATCACAGTTCTGCACACATACGGCAGAAATGACTCAGAGGAATTCATCACTCAGATAAATATGAATCAGTTTGCACAGTACAAAAAGCATAAATCATTAACAAAGTTCCAGCATGCAGATAATGCATATCTTGTTCTGTGAAATACAGATCGCAGTTAATTCAAAGTCAAAGAGTTGGAAACAGTAATTCTTTATTCCCATTCCCCTCTTGCAGGATAAAATATCACCTCGTGTCACAGGCTGACAAGTTTACAGAGGATGAGGTGAGTTGTTGCTTGGCAACAAGGTGAAATATTGGATGTATCAATATGAGATATGTGATTCAACGGTACAAGCAGTGGTGATACTGTTGAACAAGCTGAAGGTGAGCTTTGATGAATACCCAGAGTCTGTGGCAATTTAATTTGATTTAAACGCTTTAACTACCAGCTACGGCTTATTACAAAGATCCTTCTCAGCTCTCTTCCAGACACCCTCTTCAGTAACAGTGCCATTCATAACCTACATGGCCCCTGGCTAGAGACACAGTAATCTCATTTGTACAGCAACAGATGTTTCTCTTAAAAACATCCGTTGACTGGGGAGTGAAAAGTCTGCCTCTCATTCTCTCATGGGATCAAAGAGACCAGTCTAATCACTATGAAGTCTGTCACATTTGTACTGGTTTGAGGAGACATATTGACTTTCAGTAGGCTTACTATGTTGTGAAACGTAAACAGTCTCCTTCTCTGTCCCTCTCGCTCGGCCTACACATATTTTATGAGGAAGCTTTCATGTTCTGCACATCAAAAGGCCACACAGAGGAGGGGGAAAAGAGAGAGAAAAATGCATATGAAACAACAAAACCCCTAGACAAATAAACAGCACAGTGTTCCCATGGCAGCGTGGTGCAGTAATCTGACGGCTGGTTTCCCATGGCTGTGTCTCACTGCCCCATAGACCTCCACTCTGTCTCACTGATGGCTCCTGTGATTGCAATCATCCATCTTACTGTCAAAGGCAAAAAAAAGGGGGCAAGAGAGGGGAAATCACACACACCATCTCTCTCTCACTCCCTTGTGTCCAGCAAACAAGCCACCCCACTGTGAGTAGAGCCAACACATGGACCCCAGGCCCTCTGCATTGGGTGTGTGTGTGTGTGTGTGTCCATGCTTATATGATCTACAGAGAGAACATGTGTGGGTGTGCATCTTTGGTTGTCTGTGCCTGCCCATTATACTGCATGATCAGTCACTGGAGTGTACACGGGGGAGCTGTGGACATGTCTGATCTTGCAGCTGATCAAAAGCACCAGAGACTTGTTCCCTTGTGGCCGTGCAAGCGGGCCTCATATCAACATGTCTCTGTTCAGTAGACAGGAAAAACAAGAGAGAAACAGGAGGAGGAGGAGGAGGAGGAGGTGGTGGTGGTACATCAGGAGGAAGACAGAAACAGGCAGGCAAAGCATAGATGAAAGAGTGCACAAAGAGGCCAGAGTGGAATATATGACAATGATACATAACCACACTTATCTCCCCGTTCTGATGAGCTAATTGAATGGCAAAAGCCAGCCCTGTATTTGTCTGTAGATGCAATAGCATGTGTGATCCCTTCCTGCAAACCTGACAGCTCTCCTCATCACAAGAGCTGTGGATTTGAAAAGAAGAAAAGTGCAAATAAACCTTCTACCTGGTTGCCTACAGGTAAATCAGATATTTGCAAACTTTCCTCTGGATGTCGCTGTTAACCTTCACCGCAAGAACTTGTGTTATGTGATCACCCACGGAGAGGACAAAGGGCAGGAGTAAAAGGAGGAGAAGAAGAAAGAGATGAATGGGACAAAAAAGAGGAAGAAGAGGAGCAGCAGCAAAGCTCCTGTCTGTAAATAGTCTTGCCTCGCTGTGTTGTGCTGGAATTATGTGCAATAAACTGATGACTCTACGAAATTAATCACTTTGTTGTTGTGAGTTTAATCTTACTTAAGTAATCAACACCGTTAAATATCCACTGAGCATAATGTCCCACAAATTAAACAACAAAGCACACCTGAATGTTGTTTCCTATAAAAGATAATGACACATGCACAAGACACAACAAAAAGGTTGTATTTAAATGGTAGGCTTTCATCAGTAGGCTCAACATTCTGGAGCATGTGATGACTAATCAGAGTCTGAACGACAGATACAGACAGGTCCATCTCTCCTCTGCTCAGTACGGTAAAAGAACAAGCTTGACATTTTCGGAAACATACTGATCTGCTATCTTGCTGTGAGTCAGAAGAGGAAATCGATACCAATCTCATGTCCGTAGGATAAAAGTAAACCTACCGCTAGCGGCTGATTAGCTTCACTTAGCACAAAGACAGGAAACAGCTAGCTTGGCTCTGTCCTAAGCTGAAAGAACTCAATTTATTAATATGTCATAGGTTGTTTGTTTAGGTCATACTGTGTAAATATGGCTGTGGGTTTGTGGCGGGTGATGTGGCAGACTTTGTGTTGGCAGTCATGTTGTGGTGTCAGTAAAACAGGAAGAAAAACCATCTTCATCCACTATTCAAAAAGGATTACCAAAAAGGATTAAACTTGTAATCACAGGTAACTATATCCTAAATTAGCTTGTTTTCTCACATTAACATTTTAGGCAGTTCATCAATAAGTGATACCAAATACACACATTGATAGTGCAGAGCTCCTTTTAAAATAGATAAATTGGTGTACTAGTGTTAATACTGGATGGTGTTTTGGTCTAATGGCATCTAAAGATGGAAGCATCTCAACCATTTTTCCAATGGTTTGTTGCTGTAGTTCTTTCAAACAGTTGTTCCCACTCAGTTGGGCCTAATTTTGGTCTGAACAACAAGATGCGAATGCAGCTGTATTGTCACCATCAACATGCAATTGTTGATAAGAGAAATCTTCATTCTTTATCTTCGGAGAGAGCTAAGCTAGCTGTCTTCAGTCTGTGCTAACCTAAGCTGCGGGCTCTGGTATTGATCTTCTCATCTAAATCTTGGCAAGAAAGTGAATAAGCTTATATCTCAAAAATTGCCAAACTGTTTCTGTTGAATATAAAGCTTGTAACGGAGAAAACAAAAAATTGCACCAGACATATTCAGAGACAAACAGGCTTGGTCTCCCAGAGACTCATTATACTATAATCATATCAGGTTGAAAACAAATCTGTGAAGAAGTGAGTGTAATCCTGTCAGGTTTACTGCTCCATCAGCCAGTCATGTGAAGGTACACTGAAGCCAATCAGGGTTTACGATTACCAGTACAAAACTCATCTGTTTCAGTATCTCTTCCTTTTGCTTTCCAGATGTGTGCTCTCCAGATGCTATTCATTTCACCTAACTTTATTTTAAGCAGATATTCTTGGCATCTTGTCATGTCTTACCTCAGTTTTAACAAGGTAGAGCAACCAGAGAGAGAGAGAGAGACAAAAAGAAGAGAAAGGAAGAAATATGTTTGACAGGCCAACAGGAGATGAACCCCCGAGGTCCTTCCAAAAATGTGTTTGACACTAAACAGTATATTTTGGGTCGAGCTCTCGGGAACTCACATCACAGCCTGAGGAGCTTTGCAACATCAGCCAAGGAAACTGATGTGTTTACTAGGCAGTCTTTTATCCCAGGAAAGAAAGATGCCAAAACCTTCATAACACTTTATGAGATTATATTTCATTGTAGAACATTGTAGAAGTGCTGCTGCGAAGGTTAAGTCGGATCATGCAGCAACAGGGTCAAAAAGGCTCAAAAAAGCTGTTCATATGGGTGAAATGCTCAACATCTCATGTCTGCGAAGAGCTTAGTTTTAACATCAGTACTCTTTTATAACAACAAAAAGGACAATAATAGGCAAACAAACTGTAATAATAAAGGTATGAGAAACACGATAAACAACAATTCTGCCACATCCATCACAATAATACACATACGTACAAATACAAATAAGGCTACACTCTTAAAGGGGAGCTCGTTTGTGACTTTCCTCCAGTGCTGCAGAGGTTTGAACAGGCTGAAGTCGCTTGATCTTAATGGCAGAGAAAGACAAGGGGTCTGAAATGCTGCCAAATCCAGAGCCTTCAGAGTTGTCTGTGTTAAGACAGGAAAGACAGAAAAACTATCAGTAAAAAAAACAAAAAACAAAAACAAACAAACTCCTCTTCAAATATTGTTTTAAAGGAAGAGTTTGACATTTTGGGAAATTTGCTTTCTGGACCAGAGTTAGATGAGAAGCACGGTATCGCTCTCGTCTGTTCATTAAATAAATATAAAACCGCAGACTGGAAACAGGGCCAAACTGCTAGTCTGCCTCGAAGGTAACAAAACCCTCCTACCATGACAACTAGAGCTCACAAATTAACACATTTTATCTCCTGTGTTCAAGCTGTACCAAAACCGAACAGTAAAAACAACATTTATGTGCTAGACTATTTCTTGGCAGGGAGCAGTAACCTTCTGGTGGCCTAGAAACTGCTCAGAGCCAAGACACAGACCAGCACACACAGCAGACTGCAGTTTGTCTGCTTTGGTTTTTGTACAGATTAAACATATGAGATGTAACACGTGAGTGACTGTTAGAGGTGCCGTTAGGTGGATGTTGTCAGAGCCAGGTTATCTTTTTCCTACTGTTTCCAGTCTTCATAATAAGCTAAGTTCACTGCAGCTGTTGGCTGTAGCCTCAAATTTAACTGACAAAATTGAGAGGGGCATCAATCTACTGGAGAGCGATTAAACATATTTCCTCAAAATGTCAACCCGTGTACTCATTTAACAAAATCATTCTGAGGCCTGGAAAAGTGCTTTCCTCCATCTCTGTTTTTCTCCTCACCGTGAATGCCAATCATGTGCTCCAGGATCAGGACTCTCTCAGCCAGGATCTTCAGAGCTTCCCTAAGTTGCTGCACGGCCTCCCCCTGAACAACACCAGCATGTTCATTTAGGAGAACATTTTCAAATGAGTCCAGGAGGAAAAGATCCCGATGTCTCTTACCTCATTCAAGCCCTCTCCTGGCTCTCCTTTTGCCCCTGGTGCTCCCTATGAAAGCAGTAAAGTGATCTTGTTATCTCTGTGTTGTGTGTGTGTGTGTGTTCGTGTTTTATGCAATACAATAACCTTATGCTTACAGGTAGACCCTGCTCGCCTGTAACACCTGGCGACCCCTGGTGGAGAGAGAGAACAGAGAGAAATAATTTAAGACTTGCACACACATTTCTTGCATTCTTTATCCCCTGTGCTAATCTGCCTCTTCACCAGATCGCCAATCTTAAATCACACTAGTAGAGGAAGGGGATCAGGTTTAAAGACAGAGGCCCACTAGAGAGCCGGATGAAAGAGGGGACCCGACATGGCTGCCCTGATTAGTGAGGCCTGGCCTTGGACGAAAGAGAGAGAGAGAGAGAGGGAGAGGGAGAGAGAGGGGAGGATTAGTCACAGCTTGAAGTGCGTCTTTGAAGAAAAGCTTGTTCACCTTTAATGTGTTTAAGGTTGCATGACAGCTAGGACCATTTACAAACCGGAGAACAAAAAGGCATTTTGATAGTTCATCAGATTCAAATATGTTCAGCCAGCCTGCTAATCTAATAATGAGGACGAATGTGAAAGCAGCCTCACCCTTTCCCCTGGATCTCCTTTGGGTCCAGGATTCCCCGGCTTGCCTTGGAGGCCTTCCTTCCCCTTATGACAGTAAAACAGAAGACATTAAAGATGCCAGTGATGCTTATCATATTCATAGTTTTATTGATCAGCAGGTACAGTTACTCACATCTTGTCCTGGTAGGCCTGGTATCCCCGAAGGTCCTCTGAGTCCTGGAGGGCCTATAGTGTAATGATAAAAACACACACACACAGGCAACCCCCCCCCCCCCAAAAAAAACAAAAAAAACAAAAAAAACACACATGAGGGGATGGATGTCAAAATGTTTAAATTTAACTCTGTCTATTACGCAATGTCAAAATTCAATTCAGTTAATTTAACACAGTTTAATTTAATTCAGAAATTATATGGTCCTGGTTCACCAAATAAACACACATTCACAATGGTTTGCCTAAGTGTTTTTTATCAGTGTTTATGCATAACAAAGTCACATCTATATTTTGTATCTGTTGTGCCAGTGTAAAATACTTTGTTTCAATATAATCACATCAACCAAAAAATTTATCTTATTGTGCTTTGTGCCTCGTCTGCCACATTAGCATAACATGTTTCCCGTTTTTGGGAAATTTGGGATCTTGACTGGGATTTACACACATCTGTTGCGATGGACCCATCTAAGAGATCAAAACTAAATCATAGCCAAAGTAAATATGTAACTACATCATGAACTGTGTTGGACTGAGGACATGATCAGATTCTGCAGAGTTTCCTTCTCACCTGTGAGAAGCAAACAGTTCGTGTTCTTACCTGAGGGGCCGACAGGACCTGCTGGACCGGGAGGCCCGATCAGAGGAGCAGGGAGAGCTTGAGGGCAAAGAAAACAAACACTGCTTATCATTTAGATTGCATTTTAGTGTACAAACAGTCTGTTAACACACAGTTACTGAAGTTACTTTCACAAACTTTTCTTCTGGAGTAAACGGAACCAGACCGATGTTGAGTTAAACTCCGTTTCCTGCTGTAAATGACTCAACATTAAGCTAGATTTTGTCTGAAATGCATGTGTCAAAATATTTGAATGAGGTTTCCTTGTTTATCAGCAGATGCAGTTTCCTTACAGAAACCATCAAATTAGCAGGAAAGAGAAACTTATCCAAACGTGGTCCGTGATGCTGCATTTGAGACACACAAAACTTTAGAAACAACCTGGATCTGAAAACAGGCTTCAAGATCTGCCTCTGCTGCTTTCGATCTGCAGTAGAAGATGTTGTTTGCCGTGTTTTATACATCTTGGCCATGTCTTTAAATTTTCCAGTGTGCTTTTCAACTGCTTTATGGCTGCATCTATCCAAATACTGATACCATTGGGTTCTAAAACAGAACTTAACCTCAGGGGTGGGATCCTTTTTTTCAACAGAAGAGTTAAGACATCAAGGGTCACCAGTCAGGCTACAGAGATTCATCAGCAGTAGGATTAAATACAATGTGACTGACAAGAACAGCTGGTTGACCTAAAAGAAGTCCCATTTAATGGAGCAGTAAATGCTTGCACATGATCTCCCTTCATAAAAAACATTCAGGGCGTGGATGTCGTGCCTTGTTCTCAGTGTGTCGGATATTTCAAAGTATGCTTGTAAGGATGAATTTTGTTTGCAACCACACTTCCACTTCCTCTCCACTTTACCATATGCTCAGTCTTCCCCCGTGTTGAGACAGCACTGTTACATGATGGCTACAGTCCACAGAAAGGGTCTAGAAGGAGCAGATTTCCCTCTGGAACTAATTTTCTAATGTTACAGTCTCCTCGATGCTGGCTGCCTCCCCAAGAAACTCCACATGAGTGGCAGAGTATCTCCCTCCCTCGTTCATAGCTAGCCCAGATTTTGGCTCTGGGCCTCGGCCTGTTCCCCCAAACGCAGACTGTTGTGCTGACAGCTAACAAATTAGGCCTGATTTACAGCCAGTTGGCCCCCCTCAGCTTACATGGTCCCACAGACCCAAATCTACATAGTTCCAGACCCGCAGACACAGTCCCGAGCTCAGAAAGGCAGACGTAGCCAAAAGCCTAATAGGAGCCAGCCTCATGAGGTAATGATTATAGCATGGACTTCTACTGCCTCCCTGTGGTGAAACCTGTGTTTTTATCTTCCAAAATTTTCCTCTCTCTTCCATATTTGACAAGATTTGAAAGTTTCAAACAAGAAATCAGATACTTCCATGTTTAACACTCTACACATGTTTGAGCAGGGAGCAGACAAAGAAGAAATGCTGCATTTAAGTGGGTAAGATGAATGACAAATGTCTCAATATAGTTTTTTTGATTCAGTGTTTTTAAAACCATCTGAACTAATCTGGTGATTTATATGCTGCTATTTGGCTTCGTTGTTGTTGGTGGTGTTAAAAGAGGTTGCAATAAACAGTGGCTCAGCAGCAGCAGAACACACGGAAACAATTAAACTAAATCTGAGCCAGCCCTTTCGCTGCAAAGGAACAACACTCCTTCCATTACAAAAGTCAAGTGTGTCACTAAAAGCTATAGACTTATACCTATGGCTCACTTAAAAACTTGGCAACAGCTGCAGTGTGTTTGAGTCCCTGTTCTTCCACCTGTGGCCCTTTTAAACCATTTATCCATACAGAGAAATACAGCTGTCCAGGGTTCATCTTCTGCCTGACAAAGTGATTGCAAAGAGAGTAGGATGAACATAACAGATGAGATATGAGTGTGTGAAAGTGTTGAAGCACATGACTCACTGTGGGATGAACTGTGAAAATGGACCTGTGGTTTTGGCATCAGTTCACACCATCCAAAAACTTGAACGCTCGAATGCTTCTTGCAATTGTTCTTGGGTCTTAATTCGACCATGTGAGTAAGATCTGTTCTCATTTGAGCTCATCTGGGACAGTTTAGCTCTAAGTAGCTCTAAGTTACTGCAAGGGAGCGCACCTTGATTGTCCACATGAAAAACGTCACCCCGCTCTTGGACTCGTGAGGAGTGCATCCCTGGAGGACCAGGTGGACCAGGAGGGCCAGGGAGACCTATTTCTCCTGGCAGACCTCTGTCCCCCTTTGGTCCTGAGCACCGAGATAAAACACAAAATGCAATTAATCAATCAGTCAGTGGTGTTATTAAGCATTCTGTCAGTTCTACGACACATTTGGCCTCAGACTATCTTCAAATGGGCAGATGAGACTGAAGGGTCTCATCATGATATTTTACCGATGGGTCCGGGGAGGCCTGCTCTTCCAGCAGGACCAGAAGGTCCAGTAGAACCTGGAGGCCCTGGTGGTCCGATGGGCCCTGGGGGTCCTATAGTTTCTGGTCCTCCACAAAAAATAAAACAAAAAGACAGTCGGAGTCAGATGTACAGATCGAGGAATAGTGAAGGGGAATTCACTCCAAAATGTTTTACAAGGGAACGCTATTGATTTTACATGTGGAGTTTGTTCAGGCGGAGGTTGAATGAAGTGGGGATTTAGGAGAAAGGTGAATCTAATAAATTAATAACAATAACTATTGATTTGCATTAAGGGAAACATAGGAGCCAAGGGTTATGGGCATAGGGGCTAGTACCAAAACTCAGGATATCTCAGGTTATGCTACCTTTTCCCAAACAATCAACCATCTAATCTGTGTTTTGTCTGAAGCAATATGTTGGCCAGAGTCTGGCAATATTGTCTGGACCCTCAACATATGACTCAGGAGTGCAAGTGCTATATGCATGGTCTTCCAACAAATTCCACTGGAGTTTTTAGTGAAATGGCAGTGAACTAATCCTTTAAAATGAATATTGTCATGATGTGTCGACACCTCGTGGCAGGTATGATGGCGGTCCAATAGGAGTGGGTTGGGGTGTGTCCACCTCATTGTGTGTTGAGCTCTCTGGCAAACTGCCTGCTGTCGGCAGAAATAAACGTCCCTCTTCTAACAGGATGATCTGGAACAAGAGTAGCAGATTTCAGACACATTTGCACTTTGATATATAAAATATTCTATGCACAAAGTCTTACAAACTCTGTTCTCCAAATCATTCATAGGATAAAGAGACACTAGTAAGACTAGATCAGAATAATCCTCTTTACCTTTGATTCAATGGCATTTATTCGTCGGTTCATGTCGGTGAAACTGGTACAGTTCATACACTCTGAAAGGAAGAGAGACAGACAAGGACGAGTTCAGTTTCATCATTACGGCAGGCGCACATGCTGCCTTTTCTCCATCTGTCTTTTCATTCCTCTCTGCATCTGCCTCATCTCTTTCATCCATGTTTCTTTTTTCATCCTGGCACCATCGGTAGTATATCTCAATCTCACACTGAGCAGGTCAAGCCAAGGTACACAAGAATCATGTCCATCAAACCAGAAACCAGACCCAAGAATTTATGAGGAATTCCTTCTTAAATCATGTCACTCACTCACAGGATAAATATTATTAGACCTCTCATGAAATTCTCTCTCCTGCTGACACTCTCCCTCTCACAGACACACACACACACACACACACACAAGCCTGGCACACACCTGCTAGTCTCCTGACTCTGCATGATTTCTGTCTGTCTGCCCACTCACAGTGATGGCCTGTATGCCCACACTCACATCCGCCTCCGCAGCCATTAACTGTGTAGCACATGGAAATGCAAACAGACATTTACACACAAAAGGCTCAAACACACACACACACACACACACACACACACACACTTCTAATGCCATTTCCAAAGGTCAACAAGAATGTACATATATATATATATATACTTTTCCAACACACAGTGTAATCAGTTTCAATTTATCTGACAAAGTATGTGCCAGCTTGTCTTCGCAGCATTAAAACGCAAATTAAAGAACACGTGTGGTCGCATTTCATATTTTTTTCAGAGTCAACAAATCCCAGCCAGAACCCAAAAAACAAATAATGATCAAACTAAACAGTTGTGAGCTTCACATGCTCTCAGATTTAATGTTGATATGGCAAACGTACTAGCTACGACTGCTTGTTTAGACATCCCTGTGGAGGAATATTATCATTTGTTTGGAGTTGTGTTTTTGGTCTCCACCAACTCCTGAGAAAAATATCTGGCTTTTTAGCTGCTAAATGTTCCACTGTGTTCTCCAGCTGGCTGCTAACTTTATCTGCCCATCATTTTGTGTTGAGCAGGGATCTTATCAAAGACTGCTGCAGAAAACAGTGTTGTTCCTGTTACCATAGAAACCGTATACCTAGGAGCTAACGCATTGTTAGTTTTCATCAATTGACACCTGGCAAAATACAGATTAGTACCAGACTTATTCTTTCAGAAACAAATGACAACACTTTTATGAAAAAAGGCACATTTTGCTTATTTTTTCAGGTTTCTTGTGCTCCTATTCAATTTTGCTGTCAGCACCATCAAAATATTTATGCGCCTGTGCTTTATTGAAATTTTTGTTGGCCAGTGACTTTCTATGTCATCTTCATTCTGTTAAAGTTAAATCAGTGCAGCTACCACCAAACCACAGATACCTTTACATTCCTTGCTGTGCTGCAATTTTGGATGCTTTCAATGAGCTGTAATCCAGAATTCAAAACATGGCAAGGCACAGTTTCGTAGAAAAACCCAGCATTTGTTCCAAATCTGAGCCGTCCTCTGGTCTATGGCTCATCAGAAGTATGGAATGTCAGCTGTCAGTCCCACAGACGGGACCCACCCACATTGTGGTCATAGCAGGGATACCTAGAACGAAGAACAACTGGTGCTCATAAATAACGCAGCAACAAAAATGACCCAAACAGCTCTGGTTTGCCGAAATCATCGTCTCCGATGGCAGCAATACAGGACAGTAATGGCAGCTGTTGAGGTTTCTGCTTCACTGAAATAGGAGCGGGTGAACATCTGTGCCATGTCTGCCTGGGCCCGCAATCATTTACATCTAGTGCAGTGGTGTATCTGACTGCGTGGGTGTGGTTTCTCAATGCCTCATTTCAACATCTTGGATCTCGCCCCGGAGTGCAGCCGCAAACGGAAACAACAATCAACAGCTCGACCCAAAACACATTCCTCAGGATTCGTCAACCCAAAAACTGAGAGCTGTTCAACCGACAAGGCCAAAACGACCCCACATCAGTGGTTTGTTGTGACTGACTGCACTGAGGTTCCTTCAGTGACTACACCAAGGACATTAAAGCTGAATGACACAACAAGTCGACTGTGGGCAATCATAGGCTCCACAATGTGAGAGGACTGATGAGTTGATATGCCTTCATCGGCTCCACAGTTATTCATCATGAGCCCAGAGGAAGTCTCCACCCTCTGACACCCTTTTTCTTTTATACAGTACATCAATCTGAGATGCATACCAAGAGTTATTTTATGATGATGTGGTGACACTTTTTGGCCACAAAAGTGCTGTGGCTCTCAGCCTGTTGGAAAG
Source organism: Scatophagus argus (assembly GCF_020382885.2). Classification (NCBI taxonomy): domain Eukaryota; kingdom Metazoa; phylum Chordata; class Actinopteri; family Scatophagidae; genus Scatophagus; species Scatophagus argus. Next base: position 16,440,900 of record NC_058497.1, on the reverse strand, counting down.
TCTGACTATTCAGCGGACTTCCATGAAATGTCGTATTGAGGATGGATCCTGATGCTTTAGGTGACTTTTCCTTTAGCTCCACCATTGAGGTAGACTTTTTTGGCTTTGAATCTAGACAAATTTTAGATAAATAACCAAGAAGTTTCCTACTTTTCTCATTCCCAGGTTGTCAAATACCAAATACAAAAATGTTTTGTCACACCTCTCAGAGGGATACCTTGTGCGTGTGTATGAAACACACAGGGCTTTCAGCTCACGCAAATGTAAACCCACTGCCGGAAACGAAGAGTTACAGAAGCTAGTGGAACAACAGCAAGCCTGAACGTGACATCAGGACTGTGGCTGTACATGCAAGAATGTTACCGTTGTCGTGTGACACACTGCCACACTGCTAATGAGCTAACTTGTCCAGCATTCATCTTTTCATCTCACTGAGAGCCAGAAATAAACCAGCCATATCTCATTATGTCATAAACACACACCACAGGAAAACACCAGAACCAAGTCAATCTTCCATAAATGTACACCAGAGCCAAACAAGCGCTTTTTTGGTGGTGGTGGTGGTCGTGGTGGTGTGTGTGTGTGTGTGTGTGTGGGGGGGGGGGGGGGGGGTTCTTTTTTATTTTTTTAAAGTGGTGGGCGGGATTTCCGTTCCTGCAGTTGGAATTTAATTATGTTGGGTTAGAAAACCAAACTTCCGCTGTGCTTGAGCTGATGTTTAGAACGGGACCACAGCTATATAGACTCTGTTTGGATCCATAATTACACCATGGCAACATAAGATGGGGTTATTTTTCTTGGATTGTACTCTGCTCATGGGAAAGCTTCAGAATAGTGTTGTCTTTAGTGGGAAGCTAAATAAACACAGATACTTTTTCTGCTCTAAAGAGAGGAGAAGAAAAATTTTTTGAGGTTTTTCAGATACTAAATTGTCTGATATTACTGGAGATTGCCGAATTTAGGATTTTGTCATTTTATGTATAAAATACAATATTATTTCTGATGAAACTGATTTAAAAGTCAGAATACTGGAACTGTGTAAAATTCAATAAACAAAATGATTAGACTGGTGGATAATGCAGCATGTAAATCGGATACGTGTCCATAAATAGCAAGATACAAAAGTGAAGCTGACATTTTTCTCCTGCGATAAGCTTGACTGTTAAATCCGGTGATGAAAACTGAGAGACAAGAGCAGACTGGCTGCTTGGATCAAACTCCCTCCAGGCAAAGCAAATAAGATTAGAAACTCTTGAAAGATAAATCTTCATTTAAACATCAGAAGACAAAACAAAGAGCATACTTCATCTCAGCAAACTACAAAAACACCAACCGATTTGATGAATCATCGCTTCCATTATTGTACTGCTCTACTGTAAAAGACAGCACAGGATATTTTCGGTGCAACTCACACTGTGGGCATCGTCTGCTGAGACAGTTACATCTCCTACATTAGACTCGGCTATAGAGCAAACAAATCACTTTATTTCTTACAGTTTTTTTGCACACACTCACACACACACACATTCACATACATGTACAGACAACCTCAACCACAAAACAAACCATGACGCACACAGCTGAGGACAGTCATATTCATCGCCACTAAATACTTTCTCTGTCTGTATGTGTGAGCAGGACGGAAGAATGATGTACTGAAACATCTTCCTGGACCATCTTAAGAGTCACTGTCACATACCCAAGATACACAAACAAGTGTGTACTCAGTCTGTGTGTGTGTGTGTGTGTGTGCATCTGTGTGTCTATGTCTGTGTATGTGTGGGTTAGTGTGTAGACCACAGTCGGCCTCAAGACCTGGCTGTGTCCCAGGAGCTCGGTGTGTGTCGGACCCAGCCAGCAAGTGGTCAGCTATTGCTGGCATTGAGAACAGCTGGCACAGAACACACTCACTCCCTCACACACACACACACACACTCCAACTGTCACAAACTCTCTCACTCACTAAATCACACACCCACTTTGACTGCGGTGGCTGGTGGAGGACGGTCAACGGAGTGTGTTTTTGAAAACCAAGCTGTCTAGTCGTCCACAGTGGGACCATTTAGCATTTTTCATCATGAGGCCAGCCGAGAGGCCACACACCATTTCTTTAAAGCTTTTTGCAAGTTAGACATACTTGGCAGGAATTCACAATAAAATTTCATTATTCATTATCTCGTGCAGAATTTCAACGACTATATAATGGACTTCAAAACCACAATGAGGAACCACAATTAATCTGACATTCTTCCTCACAAAGTGTCCATAAAACTCGTGAAACAATGACAAAATTAATTTCTTCACTTCATTCACCTCATTCGCTCATGCTACCAGAATGCATCCACTTATCCCATCATGCTACACCGTGTGCCCCCCCCCCCCCCTTCCCAGTGGTGCTGAAACACTATAGCAACACAGAGGTCACAGTTCAAGATGGATGGCCCTGCTGGTGCACAGACATACAGTCATCGCCATGCTATGAGATGATGTTGTGTGAATTTGGTGGAGAGATGATGGCGCAGTGGTCGGGAAAAATCAGGGCAACATTTTTGAGGTTCGGATGGTGTCTGATGAAATGGAGAGTATGAAAATGGGAGACAAATCGACAGCGACGGGAACGGTAGCAGAGCATCCCTGTTTATAAGTCATACTGGAAATATTCTAAGTATGTAAAGTTGGAACCACCTAGTAGAAATACAGGATTCTCTTTGGGTTGTGATTTTCACAGACTGGCGAAAGAGGAAGGCAAGTAAAATTTAATTTCACAGACAAAAATCATTAAGTGCTTTGCAAGAGCAATGTACATCATACAGAGGGATGAATCAGATTATTCCAAAACTTTCCCTCTGATGCCATCATAAAGTCAAATTTGTCTTGAGGTTTGGTTTATTACCAAAAAAAACAGATGACAATCCCATCAGCCTCACCTTCAAGTTACAGACATGCTCAACATTGTACCTGAATGTTAACACTGTCACCGAGAGCATATTAGCATGCTGAGGTTAGCATTTAATTCAAAGCCTTGCTGTGCCTATGGAGCTGCTGGAGTAGCAGCACAACTCAGCTCTAATTTTGATAAGAAAAGCCAACACAAAAAGGAAGTCATTTGTTCCTTAGCAAACAAAACAAAACACAAAAACATGTCATGCAGCTTCCAAACTTGTAATTTGGAAATACCCAGTGGGGCTTAAAGGCAGCAGACAATACACACCCTTACACATTAACATGCAAAGCTCATGGCAGCAAAACCTTACAGATTATACCAATGTCAAGGGACGCATGTGGCTCTTATCGACCACAGGAACCTTTCCAGGAACTTTTTTAGGATCTCAGGAACTTTACCTGCTTAACTCAGCATAAACAGATGTATTGAGTTGCGCACAGGGAAGCAGATGGAGGCAGGAAGACCCAATGATAAGCTGATGAAAGAAATGAAAAAGGAGCACGAACAGATAGACCATCATCCATCATACGGGTGAGACCAGGAACAGGAAGAGATAGCCTATCCCAAAGCTCCCCGCAGGTCAAAGGGTACCGTCTGACCTATATTTGAGCACAGCCAGGGATGTAACAGAGACATCAGCCATATCCAGAAGAGCACATGTGGGATATGGCTCTGTTTTATCACTTTATGCCGAGGAGAGGAGAGCGGCAGATCGAAAGGACGCAGGAAGTTAGATGAGTGGAAAGCAGCAAGGAACATCTAAGATAAAGAGCCCAGCAGTGGCGAGAGAGAGCAAAGGCCTGCAAGGGGATGAGAGCAGATGAAAAAAATGGAAAAATGGACTGAAAGTTGTTTTTTGAATGATATAATATAGCTGGTGTTCTAGATAATCCCTCCAACAATGGGTTTCAACACACTTCCCTCACTTCCTCGTCATCCAGCTGAAGAGGGGAAACAGTGACTTTAGCTGCTCCATAGCATTAACAAATTAGCACACGCAACACCTTAAGCTTTCAGCCACCTTTTCACTTCTTTAAGGTTCACTTTCTTTAAACTTCACAAAAATAAAATCCTCTGCTGGCTCATGCAGCATTAAACTTTGCTAAACTTCTTTTCTCAAGCTTTTACATGAGATCAAAGGTTACCACTCTCATCAGGGGAGGTCCTGGCACTTTCTTCAGTTTAGCAGAGGCTCCCTGTTACACAGACATTACCCACAATCCCTTCTGTTAATTTGATCATGTGTGCAGATAGGTGCTGGGGTGCTGCTGTGACGGAGCGATGAAGAGGGCGGCAGGGGCCAGCAGCAGGAAAATTACAAACACATTTCTTCCAAATGTGTTCCATGCCGTCATGTGTTAACACAACTCCGCTGAAAGCAAAATGTAAATCTTGAGATGCACTGTACACAGCCAGCACAAACCGGACTGTCAAAAATATTGACGGGTCAGGATGTCAACGAAATGAATTCAGAAAACACCCACTTTCCATTAGCAAACACAGAAAAATTCAGGCTTTGTGACCAGCTCTGCTGTGGGGCTTGGCCACACACTCTGTGATATAAGGTTATTACAGAGGACAAAACAAAGACTAGCAAACACACTTAGAGGACTTTTAAAAGCCAAAATATCGAGAAAAAAAAATCATTTAATGACTGAGGCATTTATCAGCTCAAACTACAGCATTTGCAACATTTTTGGGGCTGCAATCAATGACTATTGTCGGTGATGCTGATTATTTTCTTTGTTAATTGTTGGGTGTAAAAAATGTCTGAAAATACAGATTGATTCCCATAGCAATTTCATAAATCCCCAGATGACGTATTCAGATTTATTGTTTTGTCTGGCCAAAAGTCTAACACATAAAGATGTTCATTCTAGCATCACATGAGACAAGGAAAAGGAGAAAATCCCCACAGCTGAAAAAGGTAACGTTTAGCACTTTTAGCTTGGAAAATTACTCTAAATTTTAATCAGTCATCAAATTTGTCAACCGAGTCTGTGAAGCTGATTTTCAGGGAAGAGGCAGAGAGTTTTAACCCTAAATCCTACATGATAATGTGCACATTGATCCCGGTTAGGGTTAGGGTTAGGGTCTTCAAGGACAGAGAACAGGAAGGCAAACAATTCATTCTGTGCTCAGGTCACCTTCATGAATAGCATTTTTTTTTGTGTTTTAGAATAGACAATGGTTACAAAATTATGAGACATTAGAGACAGGTAGGAAATGGTTCAGGGTTCAGAACATGAAACAACGGGAGTGTGTGCAGAGGAACGAGCATCTCCTCAGCGGACTCACACTTAACTTCAACTCCAAAGCCTTCTTTATGTATCTGTATCTACATCTCTGAGGGCCTCAGGGGTCTCTGAAGTGGAGCCAGAACCCCATCAAACTGAAACCACAGGGTGATGTCATTTTCATTGGTTAAGGCTGTCCTCTCTCGCTCTGATAAAACAGCTGGCTCAAAGCCTCCATTGGAGCAGCTTTCTGCTGCACAGAGCAGCATGTTTGGCTGAGTGACATAAAGACACAAGGATTCTTTTGCTGGCCAAAATTGTCTATGCCTCGACATTATAAGGAAATTGTCTTATTTGCTTTCTTGCCAAGAGATAGAAAAGAAGACTGATACCATTCACTCTTATGTCTGTACAGTAAATGTGAAGCTATACCACCAACAGCCGATTACCTTAGCTTAGCACAAAGACCCGAAAAGTCTTTATGTCTTTATGCCCGAAGGTAACAAAATCTGCCTACTGGCACTCCTGAGACTCGACAAATAACTTGTTATATTTGTTAAATCTTAAAAGAAAAAGCAACTTAAACATTGCCACAGTGTGGTTTTATTGGGGACTATTTCTTCACCAAGACACACAGAGTCTACACTGAGCTAAGCTAAGCTGATGGGTTAGCTTCATATTTAACAGACAGGCATGAGGGTGGGATCAGTTTTCTCATCTAACTCTCAACAGGAAATCAAAGCGGCATATGTCCCAAAATGTCAAACTCTGAAGCAAAAGTATATCATCATGATGATGCCTTATGGGGAAACGTTTCACTTGTTTTTCTGATTACCTTCTGTAAAATGCTTGAAACACTCAGACGTTCTGAAATACGATGCAGAAACAAAACAGACAAAATAGACTGAAACCTGACTAGCGAATCTAATACAAAGCCTTCTTTCAAGGACCAATGAAGAAGTTTGTGGTATAACTTTAAAATGTTCTCTTGTGGTATGAAGAACAGCCAGCTATTCCTCCACTGTACATTTATACTTCACTGAATTTGTTGTACAGAGGTTAGCCTACTTGAGGAGAACCGGCCTTTGTTTCAGAGCTGCAGCCTGACCTCAGCACGGTCACGTCTGTTTCAAAGACCTGGTGGAAGAGTGTCATGCTCATTAATCTCAGTGGGGCCACTTTCCCACAGAACGAGCTCTGTGCTCTGCTGCCGTCTGGGCAGCTTGTAGCAGCTGGAGCCCTGTGGGACAGAGGTAGTCCTGGTTACACTTCTCTTCTCTTCTCTTCTCTTCTCTTCTCTTCTCTTCTCTTCTCTTCTCTTCTTATCTCACACCTTGCTGTTTCTCGCAAACCCATCATAACTTTCTAACCTCTGTGTCTTCGCTTTCTGTAACTCTGACAACACCGACAGCAGCCAGCTCTCCCTCTGCTCCTCAGTGTGAAGCAGACTGTCCAGCAACACCAGCCTCTGTCTTTAACATCTCCTAACTCAGTCCAACCTGGCCTTCTGTCTCTGCATATGGAGGCAATTTTCCTCCCGCTCTATAGCTATTAGAACTTGCAAATACATTTCAGCAAACGTTAAATAAACAGCAAGATTACCTCTTCACACTCCTGCAACCACTTTGGTCTCAAGTGAACCATAATCTTTGGCATTACAGACTCAGCGGATGCAGCTATGTGTTAATCTTTGTGTGGAATAATATCCACGGCCGGACAAATAATGGTTTCCAAAGGCTTTGTAATAACGTCCGTGTTTATTCCATTAGTATAAATGTGTGTTTTCTTAACTCGTGGTAAATCTTACCCATCCAAGTGCAACAATGAATAATTTTGCTAAATGGAACAAGGTGTGGTAAGCAAAACTTGCTCATTGAGGTAACTGTTAATCTTGGACAAATGTGGATGGGCCATGCCAGTCTTTTTCAATTACACTTGAATTATTGTAACCGACCCAAAAAATATCTACCAAGTCAATGGGTACACTAAATAATTTTAGTAGAAGCCCATTAAAAAAGAAATTAAAAAAACACTTTTTTTTTATTTTGAAGAACTGTTTTTCAGCCAGTGCAGTTTCAAGTGCGCACATTGCTTAAAATACGAAGAAAACATGTTTGTCAGTGTGGCTATATATACATATACAACAACAGAAAAGTTAAGGCAGCCCGACGTGGGCAGTCGTGGATCAGCGGTTAGGGTGTCGGACCCGTAACCGGTGGATCGCTGGTTCGATTCCCCGTCCCGGTGTCCATGGCTGAGGTACCCTTGAGCAAGGTACCCAACCCCCACTGCTCCCCGGGCGCTGCACGCGGTTGCCCACTGCCCCGGGTTTGCTGTGTGTGTGTGCACGTCACTTGGGTGGGTTAAATGCAGAGAACAAATTTCGTTGGAGTGAGTTCCCTCCAATGACAAAATATGTCACTTTAACTTTATCAGACCTCCAGCCACCCTCCCTCTCCTCTTTGGCTCACCACGAGTGAAAATTTTGGTCTCTACTTGGCACGGAGTCTGTGGTCTGTGGCATCCAGCAGTAATGCGGCCTATCTATGAGCCATAGACTACCTCCCACGTTGCAAGCTGCTCTGTTGGACGTTCCTCTGAGCTTTTTCATTCATTTTTTTGACTGTAACAGCCATGATGATATTCGGACACACGACCAAAACTGCCTCTGTGCTGTTAACAGAGTGAAATGTGTGTGAGCGAAGTGCACACAAAGAAAAAGAGACACCGGGGGACACGGATCGTGACTCTAATCAGCCTGCTAGGCTCAGAGGCATCTCGAATGCACAGCAGTTTTTAAAAAAAGGTACAAGACCACAGATCACAGGATCCCTTTCAACTGCTGTTTTACTGCACTCCCTGTTCTCTAAAGTAATCCAAGACAAGCTTTCAGTCTTAATTCAAAACAACTTCACAATCATATCAAAAGGGCAACTCCTCCACAGAAGCACAATTTGCAACTACACACCACCAGACATAAAAAACAAACCACTGATGTGGGTAAAAACTACTAAAAAGATACAGCTGGGGACAAAACATATGGCCTTTATTTCAGTCCATGAGAGACTTCGCCGCCTCCCACCACATTCTTCCCTACCCGTGTTTGAGAAAGTTGCATCAGTAAAAGATGAAGAAAAAGAGCACAGATAAGAAACTCACCATCACGACACTCTTCTCCGACAAACCCTGGGCAGCATCTCCACTCCAGTGTAGTGACCTGCTTGTAGGCAACCTTGAAGGACGGCCTGATCAGCGTCCTGTAGCTGGAGAACACGGCACATGGTCACTGATTTCAGGGACATGTGTTGTAGCTTCATGCAGAAACATAGCAAACACAGCATTTTAGTCTTTTTTTGACAGTGGAGAGTAGAGAAAGAGGGAGAGGAGGAATGACATGACCTAAATTGGAAACATTGCAATTATATGTATTTGAATTTGAACATTTTTCTTCTAATTCACTAAAGAAGGTGAGATTCAGTCCCTTTTATTTCAGTAGGGAAAATTCAAGTTGTTCTGATAATACTTGTTACTTAAATACATATATATCTTATACAACTGAAAATGTCATTATTTTTAATTAGGGAACGGGTGAAATTAAGACATGATATCACAAAAAACTCAGAAAATGCACTCCTACTCTGATATTCATGACTAAGTTTGAATTGCAAAACAGAATCAGAATCACAGACATCGGGGAGCGCTGATGGGAGAAGATGATTTGGCTGAGGTGTGAGGTGGAGGTGGAGGTGGAGAGGCTGTGAGGGTACCTGATGACTTTGGAGCAGGGTCCGGGCCAGCGGCAGCCCTGAAACACTCGCTGCACTGTGGTTTCTGTCCCATTGTGCACCTGACAGGACACTGTTTTGGAAACAGTATACTGACACCAGTTCCTAAAACAGAAACGAAATAGATTTCACATTTACTATTAATTCTGCATGAGAGAAATCGTGTGCAATGTGTCCACGAGACGTAACGTAAAAACATGGAAAATAACTAACTGAAACGCGGTCTGGTGTTGTTGCAGCGTTGTTACTGTTCAAGACGCAGAATCAGGATGACATGTTTGTACAACATCCGCAGCGAAAAGGCGCCATCTCCAGTCTGCACATGTGCTCACCTGAGTTGGTTACGGGACCCGGTACCCGGCGGTCCAGTGCTGCCACTCTGTTCCGATTTGATGCGCTGCCGCTGCAGAGTGATGCCTGGGAAGTGATAAACAAACCCTGTTCCCAGCGAACAACAGACTAAACTCATCCACATGCACAACGCGTAAAGGAGCGATAAAGCCATTATCGCCTTGTTATTTATCCCTGCCAGAAATATCCGCAGATACGGGCGATTTTGAAGTAAGTCCTTAACTTATAAATCCGTTTGTGACAGACCTACAGTGTCGGAAGTGGAATGGAGAAAGAAAGAAAGTCTAAGCAAATCCCAATGAAACCATCAGTGAGTTGGTCATTTCGTACTCTCGACGAGAAAACAAACTGTCCCTCTCAAGAGCTCCAAATGAATGACACACAACCTCTTCCTATAGAATAATGCGGTTTTCTGACGTTTGACATCGTGCCGAGGGCCGAGGAGTCAAATATCCAGTGTGCGTAAAAAGCGCGCAGTGTGTGAGGGCTGGGGACGGAGTGCGTAAAAGCGCATCTGGTCCCGATCGAAAAATCACGACCCTTCAGTTTCCATATAGGTTCTACGGTGAGAACATGGTGACCAATAGTGACTTCACAGTCACTGAACTGTATCGCAGTGTCTTTCCCTCATGTCTATTGTCTCTATTCTCCTACTTACCAAACTGCTGATCTAACGAGCCAAACCCGATCGGGACTAACTGTAAGATCATCCTTTAAGGCTACATAAGCCACTGGGTAACAACGACAGATACTTGCGATGAGACTATGGTCTCACAAATGATCATAAATGCCGCAATTTCCATCAATTTGCCTTTTTTCCCTTCTTTTGGAGACCAACAACTGAGGCTCTCTTTCCAACTAGCATACAGATAGCATATATTAGCCTAAATTATGAGATAACAGCAGCATTTTAGTGCTTTTAACGAAACCACTCACTCAAAATTGAAGCCAGAGAAGTTTGATTTGGTTCCCTTTTTTAAATCGGAATATATACAAGTCTTTACATGTATACCTCTATATACAGAGACAAATAAAGCAGCCAATAATGTATTGGTGACTAATGTCTTGAACGTTTCTTGCAATTAGCTAGATATGAGATTATAAATTTGAGATTTACATTTTTGACAGGAAACAAAAATAATAATTTAAAGGAATAAAAGTCCAAAAATACCAACAGTATCTCGACCAGTCAAAATTTTGACAAATTATCTCATCATTTTGACTTAGTAAGTCAAACTGTTTAATTGCCTCACAGTTTTGACCTTGGAAGTAAAGAATAAGAATTTATTTGGCCATAATAACAGTGAGTCACACTTTTGTCTCTCTAACAACTCTGACCTGGTCGGCAGCGCCCCCTGCTGACACCCCGGGCTCGCTACAGCCCGTAGAAGGAAGGAGACGTGTCCCAGTCTCAGATTAGCTTGAGCGGACAGATGGAGGCAGACAGTACCGGTGGCAACATGGGAGAAAAAGCAGACTTGAAAATGGCAGAAAACCCGTTTGAACCTTACATTGAATCTCTGCGTCAACAGCTGGAAGACCAGGACCCAGTTTTTCTGATCGGAGTTATCGTCGCTCTGGCTGTCGTTGTCATTACCTGTGGTAAGAATTTACCGTTAGTGCTGAAGGTATCATGCTAACGCTAATTGTTGGCTAGGCCTAGTCACTAGCTTATCATAGTTGGCTGCAAAGTGGATTGTTAGAAAGCGGGTTTGTTAGCAGGATATTCAACGTTGACATTTAATCTTTAGTGCTAATTTAATAAAGGAATATGTGCGGTAAAACCATCAGATGAATTAGCATGAGCGGAAGCTAACTGTTAGCTAAGTTCATGCAAACGCCAGCAGCTGTCAATTGTTCAGATTGTCAGCGTTTCTTCATGCAAGTCATCCCCATTTGTTGTGTTTTATATATGAATATACAGCAGGGTTACTGAATCGCTCCTTGCTTTCCCTTTTCAGTGTTCCTGAAGTACTTCCTCTCCAGCAAAACAGTCAGAAGTGCAGTGTTGCTGGTCGGACTGTGCGACTCTGGGAAAACACTTCTCTTCAGCCGGGTGAGTTGATCCAACTAAAACGTGGTTTGCATCGCCACGTTGTCTGTCACAGGATGCTGAGCTGAGACGAGACCCTTACACGGTGAATTTTCTTTATAAATGATTGCTTGTTTCATGCTTTGGCAGTTGTTGTCAGGGAAGTTCAAGCGCACACAGACCTCCATCACTGACAGCAGTGCTCCATACAAAGTTAAAAATGACAAGGTAAGTTAGGTTTATCATCAGTTATCATCACTTCATGATGAGCATGGGTTACAGTTGTTACCTTTATGTCCCTCCTGTATTCAGGGCAGCACCTGGACTCTGATAGACCTGCCAGGACATGACAGTCTTCGCTCTCAGTACCTGGAGAAGTTCAAATCTGCAGCAAGGTGAGAACAGGACAACCTGTCTGAATAACAGATGTACATTTCTTTCAGCCCATTAGAGACAAAGTTACCAATTATCTGATAAATATGTCCCGATCACATCTTCTCTCATCATCACCCTCTCTCACTCGTCTCTCCAGAGCCATTGTGTTCGTAATAGACAGCGCTATCTTCCAGAAGGAAGTGAGAGATGTGGCAGAGTTCCTGTACATCTTGCTTACGGACACTGTGATATCCAGGAATGCCCCGACTCTCCTGGTGACGTGCAACAAACAAGGTCCGAGAATAACTTCACTGTGAAAATTACCCAGTTATTTACACTTTACCTCTTGTTCCTTAGTTTCAGCCTCCACTGAAAGTTGCTTGTTTGTTATGTGGCCCCTTAATTGCTGTTCTCCTTCCTTTATAGATATCACCATGGCAAAGTCTGCTAAACTAATTCAGCAGCAGCTGGAAAAGGAGTTGTAAGTAACTGATATTTTTTCTGCATTGTTGTGTTATGTTTCACACATTTTCGTCTTTATTTTAGGCAAACCTCAGATAAATGTACACCCCAAGTTCTCTGTTAGAATAACTAATAATGATCTTCTGTAATTGTTGTTTTAACTGTTAGGTTAGAAATGTGCTCCCCATATATGTGTTGAGTTGTAAGTGTGTCCAGTTATTATAGTAGGACTCTCCTTATAAGTGTTTGTAAGTACACAGCAATAATCTGAGGTGTAAAAGACACAATAAGTGATTTCTGTTTTGGATGGTTGTAATATTTTATTCCTATTGTGTTGGTGTCTTTAAATGGAATGTGGAGGCTTTTATAGTCATCTTTGGCTTTTCCCCATTTGGCCTCACTAATGGAGGCCATGCGAGACGTTGGCCTGGCTATTTGGCAAAATAAGTATTCAGTGTCTTGCTCAAGAACATTATACTTGTGGATCGAATCACCTTTATGCTTCAGTCTTGTCTCTTGTTTCCTCAAGGAACACCTTGCGAGTGACTCGCTCTGCAGCCCTGAGCTCTCAGGATGGTTCTGTGGGTGGCAGTGTGCATCTGGGGAAAAAGGGCAAGGATTTCGAGTTCAGCCAGCTGCCGATGAAGGTGGAGTTCCTGGAATGCAGTGCCCGCGGCAGCAAGGGTGAAGATGGGGATGCAGACATGGAGAGCCTGGAAAAGAGCCTAGCTAAACTGTAAAAAAAAAAAAAAAATTAAAAATCACAGAATTTCTATCCACAGAATTTGCCTCTAAGACACAGACTTCTTATCAGCATCCACTCTCACCTCAGTAATCAAAGGAGGTCAACTGCATCTCAGCGGAGGATCTCTTTGACAGGAGTAAGCAGTCAAACTCAGTCCTGTCTGTGCGTCACTGTTGGTGTCAGTCTTTAAATGACATTAAATGTGGAAGAAGGCTTGAGCTACTCAATCAAAAGACACCAAAAAGACTGTGATGTAGCAGTTTGTCAGGTTGCTCTACAGTGCTGAGAAATGATCACATGCTTATTCAGTGTAAATCTTACTGTGAACATCCACCTTAAAGCACCTCCTTCGGCTTGTTTAGAAAATACATAGTTTAAAGAATATTGGTAAATCACAACAGTGGCTGTTTATAATTGCAGTTTAAAGGAAAGTTATTGAAGGCTGTCACAGATTCTCGCCAGTTTCTTGTTTTGAACTCGGCTAGTCTGATTTATTAGCTGCCTTGTTAAGTTCATTAACTTGAACAGTGATCATTGTGCCTTTTTTGCTGGTATTATAGAAAAGTGTTTTGCTTGTTTGTAAAAGAATGACGGGTTGTTTGAAAGTGTTTCGTGAATACAGTGCATTTGCTATGAATGTATTGATATTTTGTGTTTGTATGTATCAGACTTGTTTAAAAAAATATAAAGTTTTTGATGCTTGATGGTGACACAAATGGAGTTCAAATTAACAGGAACAGGAGAGTTAAGGCCTTTCTGTTGTTTTACATCCTGTAATGATTAAACACCAAACATGATTTAATCATTAACGCATACAGAAACAAAGCTTAAGTCCGTGAAAGGGCAGTGTGGTCGAAATGTCGCACCTTGGAACAGCTTTCAGTTTGCTCTATGTTTTGTATTTCTGTCTGGCAGTCCTGGTTTGGACTGAGAGGTGCTTTCATTCCTACTACAAAGCACAGCAGACTCAGCTAGCCATGCAGGTTTCCTTTGTCTAATGTGGTAGTTTTTACAGCCCACAAAAACACACTATGTATATATAGCAAAATATGTTTCAAGGGCTGACATTTTTTATTGGACCACACACACGCAAAAAAAGACAACTAAATGAGTAAAGCATGTATTAAATAAAACCCAATTACACATGGAGTTTGTGGAATATTGTGTGAAAACTCAAACTACAAACCAGACATTTGTTTGTTTCTGTACAGATTTAACTTCCTGTACTGGTTCTGCCCAACATTCAGGGTTTATTAAAAGAAGAGAGCAACATTATACTGTCACATTATTAAATCAGTCATCATTTAGACCAGAAGTGAAAAATACTGATGATGCCAGTTCTAACAGCATCAGACACAGGACTGTATACCACCAAAAAAAAAGAAAAAAGAAAAGAAAAGCTTGTAAACTAAATAAAAGGCAGCATGAACACGTAAAATGCATGGACTCTATAGCTGGGACAGAGGGTAGGCAGTCAGACTGGAGCTCTGATCTGCAACAACCACACTGGGTTTGCCTTTCAGCACAGCAGGGCACAACCAGTTCACCTTGTTCCCGTGACTGATGCTCAGTTTGGGCCCAGACTTCTCCTCCATCGCCTCCTCCGAACTTGCTGCGACTTCACCTCCCACATCAGCTTCTTCCGTCTCTGCTTCAGCCTCCGGAGGGGTCTTCCCTTTATCCTGGGATTGTTCTTTCCTTTTCGCTTTGCTCTTACCCTTCCTGCGTGGGGCTCCTGTCACTCGAGTTTTGGCCTTGACCTCTGGAGACACTACCGGGTGCTTACTGAGGTCCCACAGGGCAACCTGGCCGTCATTCCCCCCAGTGACAAGCCAGTAAGGGTGAGAAAGGAAACTAACAAAGTGGGCTTGTGAGGCCCCCTGACTATGAGCCTTTACTGCTCCCTGCTGTTCCAATTTAGAGCCGCTACCGATTCGCATCAGATGCACCCGCCCGTCCTCTGCTGCACAACCCAAAACGTTTCCACAACTCGCCACAGAAACACAGTGGACCAGTGGTGGGTTGAAAAGCTGCCCAGGACGCTGCTGATGGTCATCTTCTTCCTCTGAGACATCCTGCAGGTTGAGGGTCCAAAGAGGGCGCGTCTTCTGCAGCCCCCACAGCATCACCTGAAGCGGCAAAAGAAACAAACAAACCTATCATCAAATGTACTCTGGGTAGGTAAGTGGTGACATGGTGTAAATATAAAAGGTGAAACTCTTAAACTCTCCTTTCCTTACCTGCATGTCTAGTCCAGCAGACAGCAGGTTATTGGGCCTGTGCGGCCGAAAAGCCACAGAGGAACAGATGTTAGTGTGTCTACGAAGAGTCCTGCACACTTTTCCCCCAGGAAGCTCCAGAACCCGGACTGCCCCAGAGTCATCAGCCACCGCCAGTACTGAACCTGTGTCGTTCAGTGCTAAAGCATTTATCTCCTCCTCCCCTGCGCCCTGAAACTCAACAACAGAGCCCTTCAGGTTTCGGGGGTCGAGCACACTCACTGTGTCTCCATGTGACACATAGAGCTGTCCCGGAGCTGCAGGTGAAAATACGACACTTGTGCTGTCCTCTTCACCTGGGAGAGCAAGACGGCCTATGATGGTTCCCTCTTGGCTCCACACGGTGACCTCTCCGCCCTCTGACCCTGAAGCGAGGAGACCTTCAGGGCCTGAAGATGCCCCAACACACAGGATGGATGTGGAGTGGCCCTCAGACCACTGCCTGGCCATACTGACCCGATAACATGCAAGTGAACAAAAAGAAGATGAACATGAATTTATGGAGGTGGTTTTTATTAACAGAGAAAAGCCAAAGACACGGTATTTTAATAGTGTGTATCATCTCCTGGAACTTGTAACGAGATAATCGAATTTTGCGTGAACGAACAATAAGAAGATAATACAAATAACGGGGCTAATCAATCACAGAATCACCTACAGGGATGTTAATTAAACTTCATTAGGTACACCTAGTTTTAGCACGGGGTGTCTAATAAGTTGGCCACTGAGTGTACGTTTTCGTATCAACTGTTTTATGCAAGTAGCACTTTGCTTTCGGAGTAATCAGACTGACTAAACATTAAGGACATTCTGTCAGGCTGCGTTAGTGCAATATTTAAAACTAAAATCACATTTTCAAGGACAAGTACTTTAAATGTACATAAACGTTTGAGGAAATAAAATTACAGAATCTAATTACAGACAGAATTACTATTTCAAGAAGTTGCTTCAAACAGTGAATTAAAACGTCAACCCAGATCAGTCCGGTCTTGGCTCGAAAGCAGCTCTGCTAACTTGTCAGCCTGAAAGCTAACGTCGCTAACTTCCTGTTTAGCCGACGCTTTGCCTGCCCGATAATAAGCATGTTGCTGTTAATAGAGTGATTGAAAATTCATTGTTGTGACATTAGCGATAACTTGAACAACACAGAATTACGCTACCTTAGCAACTGCCGTCAAACTTCAGCAGGCTAACATGTGGGGTTAGTCGCTCATTGATGGCGTCACTGGTGACGTTAAAGTCGTTCTGTTTTGTTTTGTTTTGTTTTGTTTTGTTTTTTAGGGAGTCTTTCCCCTCCGTGTTTAGTTTGTCAGGCAGATTTCGTTAGCTAAGGTCAGACCTTCAAGCATTAACACTGATATAACTCTAATATGTTTTCTTATATCTCTGATTTTAAACGTTTAATTGGTGGAGGATGATGGTGAGGACCGCAAAACTCGGAAGAAATGCTATCCGAAAAGATTGTTCAGGGCAAAATATAACACTTAAACAGAACAAAACTGATATGCGTTAGGACGCACTGTGCTGTACGGATAAACTGTAGTAGGATTAATTAACGTGGGAATAAATGATCTTAAATTTGTAAACTGTTAAGTAGTTTACATAATTGTATTTTATTATTTGTGCATGTCATAATATGGAGCAGAAGGAAATTTTTGTGCAGCACTTGCAGTGGAAAAAAAGGAAATAGTGCAAATGTAGGATTCCCATATAAATGTGCAAGTATAAAAATATCAATAAACACACATATAAAATACACAAATGCAAAAAGATAAACACGCTTCACAGAAAGGATGACAGATATGAGAAGTGGCATACAGTTATTTCCTGTATGTATAACACAATATCCAACAGAACAGGTATGAAGTACAAGCAAAGTGTAGGAGCATTAGTTCCTACACAATCTGCAGGACATGAAAAAAGCACACAGGACACAGAGGAGCCAAATCATCAGATCATTGTTCAGAGGGTCCCCCTCCCAGCCGGCCTTCATTTCCACAATGGCTGCTCTCCGCTGATTCATCCAAAGCTGTAGATCTGATGAGTGTGGTCCATTTCTGGGTCAGTGAACAGTGTACCATACTGCTGCTCTGAATAGGGAACAGAGAAGAAAGGCCATAGCTTTCAGAACCTCACGTGAAAACACACACAGACTACCAACACACACACATCGCCCCTTCAACCGAGCATTCAAATGCTGTCGCATACTGTATAACCTCACAAAGAAGCAGCAGTTCTCGCAGAGCACTTTGAATGTAAGTACTCTGCAGTCATTTATCATTTTTTTCTGCTCAGTACATGAGATGCTACTTCCTCTTTTACGTCCCACTAATTACTGTAACTGTGATAGTGTAGTTGCTGAAAACAGTGTCAAATTTTCAGCTGGTTTGTCACAGCCCCTCCCTACTTCATGTGCGAGAGGTTGCTTTTTTGTGTCTTTACTGTAAATGAGGTTCATTTAATCTCTTGCTTGAAGCTTGAAAGAAGGTAAGTGGCATATTTTAGAGTTAGATTCACATCTAGGGCAGTGTGCTTGAATTAAAATGTTTTTTAGGCCTTAACTGTCTAGCACATGAAAAGCGATAACGATCAAAAGAACTACAAATGTAAAATTAATATTTTGCACATGGAGAACAAAATACAATACAGTAGAACTAGCAGGGCAGAAAGAGACTGAGATACCCCTGAGCACCAATTAAATAGAAGAAATCATCACTGTTGCTGAACATAATATGGCTGAGTAAAGTTTAAACCTATTCAACTGAACTGCTAAGCAGACTGCAGAAGGTCCCAATAAAAAGAATCTTAAAATATTTACAGCTCAGTTGTGAACACAGTTGTGATTCAGTAATGATGTAGAGCCACTTAAGGTTTTCTGGACTTGAAAACAAATTCAAAATTGAAGGATGTTTTGGGGGAAATGGTTATAACAGTATTTTCCCCTGTCATGCAACACTGTGAGGGCATCACCAAAAGGGAAGTTTGAACTGTTTACCGTAATTTTTCTTTTGGGGCCAAAACTATTAAAACAGCAAACAGTACTTCTTTTGTGTAAAATAGCCATTATTGAGGGAAATAAGAACAAACAATATTACAGATGAGTCCAAGTTTTTAAATGATTATGTATATATTTTCTGCTAAATAATATTGTCACGCAACTATTCTTACACATAAGAGACATATATTTATCAAATTCTGTGTGCCTAAAGCAACTGTTTCTCTTTCCCAGAAGATTTGGAGTTCATGCAGCAGAGAGCCATGAGGTCGCCCTATTTCCCAGCGAGGACGGTGCTTTTCCACAAGGAGCCCAACGGGGTGACGTACAGAGTCCCAGCGCTTCTCTACTTGTCCCGGTCCAGATCCCTCTTGGCCTTCTGTGAGGAGAGACTCAGCCCATCGGACTCTCAGGCTCACCTGCTGGTCATGAGGAAGGGCACTTTCTACAGGAACTATGTTGAGGTTGGTGTTAGTTACTCCATTATATACATCTACCTATATTTGGTGTAGTTAGAGGAGAAAAAACAGGGGAAACGGGGGGAAAAAATGGAGGTTTGGATGAGATTGGTGAGAAAATATGTGAACCTTCCCTTTAATTTAAATGTTAAATGCACCTTTACTTGTCTTGTTCTTGAACCACATTGTTTCTCAGGCATTGTATTACATCGGTTTAGATAGTATTTTTAGTTACCTTACAGACTCTTCCCCTCTAATATACTTCCTTTTATCGCTGCAGTGGGAGGACATGCGGGTGCTGGGCACTGCCTTCCTGCCAGGCCACCGATCCATGAACCCGTGTCCGGTGTACGATGAGTTCACAGGTACTCTCTTCCTGTTCTTCATCGCTGTTCTCGGCCACACCTCAGAGTCCTACCAGCTGTTGACGGGGAAGAATGTGACCCGTCTCTGCTACATCTGCAGCACTGACGACGGAGACACCTGGAGTCCTGTCACCGACCTGACCAAGAAGGTCATAGGAGATACAATCAAAGGTCAGAGAGAAACTGCCTTCCACTGTGTTATTCTGATTCTTATTGCTCCCATATTTGCTATTTATGTGTTCAATACCGAAAGTTTGTTGACTTCAGGCCTCTAAAATTATTAAAATGAAAGTGAGAAACAGAGAGTCACACTTCGGCATCCTGTGACGAGCGGTCATCAGTATGTGCGGTTTTGTATTATGGTACACAAGCAAAGCTGGGAACCACTGCTCCAGCACACATCATTACAGCCCATAAAAAATGCCTTTTAAAGGTACTTATATACAATATGATACCTGTATGTTTTATATCCAAAATTGCTGGAATAAAACCCTTCATCTTTCCCTAAATTAGGCACTCATAGAGATCTATGTCATTTGGTCCTGAAGCTGAAGTCTGATTTTAGTTGACAATATAAACATCACAGTGCAAAAGTCATGCAAGCCAGTGTTAAAACATGCCAAGGGGGAATCTGCAGTAGAAATCAAGGAATAAATTTAAACAAATGAATAATAAAGGGAATAACAATATATAAGGTATGATTTGCAGCCTAATTGTCTCTTGCCACCAGTCAACCTCATTCAGAATAGGCTTCAGTGGAGGAAAATACTGAGACACATCTTCATACAAACTGTGCTCAGAACAGTTTTATTTACACGTATACTTGTCATTTAAGCCAAATTCTTTATTCATAAGAATACATTTATGGATACTCCACCCAAATCCCCCTTTTTAGCTACACCCCTCCACCACAGCTCATCAAGAAACAACAGAAACAAATCATAAAACATAGGCACAGAAAGATGACTATATGGCTCTCGTACTAAGCAGAATTGCCAGAGGATCTCTTTCATGCAGCGGAGAAACGACTACAGTGACCAAAAAGAGTGTTCAGTTGATGCCATTTTACTATTTAGTTTATCTGTTTGATTCATGTTTATCGTTTATTTCCTCCTCTGTCCTCCCAGAATGGGCCACCTTTGCTGTCGGCCCAGGCCACGGCATCCAGCTCAAGTCCGGTCGTCTGCTGATCCCTGCCTATGCTTACCACATCGAGTACAAGGAGTGCTTTGGAAAACTCTGCCAGACCATTCCCCACGCCTTCTGCTTTCACAGTGACACCCACGGACGAACCTGGCGTTTCGGGGAAGCGGTGCCAGGCCCAGAGAGTGTGGAGTGTCAGATGGTGTCGGTGGATGAAGAGGATGGGACTAATGTGTTGTACTGTAATGCTCGCAGCCCTCTCGGATACAGGGTGCAGGCCCTCAGTTTTGATGATGGAGCTGTGTTTCAGGCGGGGCAGCTGGTGCAGCCGCTGGTGGAGCCTCGAAATGGCTGTCATGGAAGCACTGTGGGATTTCCTGCCCCGCTACATTCATGTCACTCTCTTCACCATCAGCTACATCAGCCTATACCTCGCTGCAGGCATTGGACGTCATGCATGACCTCTTCAAATCATACCAACTCTCCATCTCCAAACATCACCACGAATAGCCCCGACCGTAGTGGCTCCCCAGACTTCCTCACCCCCACCTGGGTAGTATACTCCCACCCAACATGGACCACCGCACGCAAAGATCTGGGAGTGTTCCTCAGCCTATTTCCTCGTGATCCAGACAGTTGGCGCGGCCCCTGGGTGATCTATGAGGGCCCCAGCGCATACTCTGACCTCGCCCATCTGGAGCTGCCACCGTCACCTGGTGCTCCGCCCGCTGTGGCCTTCGCCTGCCTATTTGAGTGCGGCACCAGAACAGCCTACGACGAGATCTGCTTCTGCATCTTCACCCTCTACGAGCTTATAGATAATCTGCCCCGAAACGTGGAGCTGGGAAACAACAGCGATGGACAGAAAAGACAGCATAATCAAGTCTCTGAGACAAGTCAGAGACGTGATGCTCAGAGTCAGCCAGTTTTCCATCGGGTGAAGAAGAGAAAGAAGAGCAAATTGACTGAGATGTGCTCTGTGTCTTAAATGTAGTTTGTGTGTAAGCTTTTTGTAAAGAGTAAAATTGTCACTAAATCAGTTGTTTTCTACATACACTTAACGACCAATTTATTAGGTACACCTGCATAATCTACTTTTTCTAGTTTTATGATTCTTTTAATGTTCAGTTTCTGTTGACACTGTCATGGAGGAGTTAATTCACCTATAAGTTTTAGCATAGAGGTCATAGTTAAAGGTGGTGTTGCACCGGACTGCATTAAATTCATGTTTCTAAATGCAAATGGATGAAATTAGAACCACCCCTCTTAGCTCACCTTCTGCTATGTAAAGGTAGAATTTGTGACAGAACTGTTGTATTGGACTGCATTTGATTGCACAGGTGTACTTAATAATGTGACCACTGGGTGCAAGTCTGTCATTTATTGCACAATGTTGTATACTGTGCCGACAAGAGTGATTATTCTCAAAGGTAATGCCATTTTTTTGTGTCACCACACATAATGACTCAATATTGATGAAAGCCCTTTCAGTTCAGTTTGTTAAGTTTCTGTTTAAATGTTGATCATTTGTCGGCTTTGATTTTGTAGGACAAATTACGCATCATTAAAGTTTTCCTGACATTTCAGCTTTCTCGTCTGCTGAGAGTATTTTGATGAGGAAAACAATAATCAGCATCTAACTAAAAATCTATATTATGTGATAGAAATTTATAAAAGTAAAGTAAAACATTATATGTATATCCCATACATTAACTTAAATTTAAATGAAATAAAAGGGATTTATTTAATCATCAGTCCTTTCTCCTTCCTCAAGAAAACCAAACCAAAGAAAGGAGAATGATAGCTGACAAATTAGAAACCACTCGTCAAAATTACTGTTTCCAGGTCATGAATGAACTTGAAATCTCAGTGAAAACCTTTCTACATGTAATTCTCCTCTTTTACAAAATATATCTTTCACAAAATCTGTTCCAAGCTTTTTCAGGAGCCAAACACAGAAACTAATGTTGATGACAAAGCAGAATAAACTTTCAGTTTATCAGTGTTTCTGTGGTCCACGAGCTCAGAAATTATTTCACAAAGCAGACGCTGACAAAGTGGTGGTATTTCCTGTGAGAATATTCTGATTGTGATGACCCTGCTTTTAAGGCTGCCCTCCTTATGATGCATTGCTCTCCTTTATAATCTTCCTGTGTAGATTAAATTTCCAGGACACGGTTAATTTGTTCCTGCTCCCCGTCATTTATTCCAGCATGCGAGGCTGCAACCTATCAAGCTCACGGATTAATCACAGCTGCTTCACGAGTGGCAGCTCTAATGGGATAACTGTTCCTGAGCTACTCAGCTCTTCTGGTGAGGGTGCTGAAACATTTGGGGGCTGACAGCTAAAGTGAGTTGCATGAGAGCATACGAAGAACAGAGCCGGATAAAGTGGAGCAGTTCGTTTAGTTAAGAGGACAAAAAAAATAAACAGGAAGAATCTGGACAGTCTCTTCTTTCTGATCCTCCCTCCCTCCCTCCTCTGTTACATAACAGGAGGGTCGTTTGCTCGCCTGCACTCTTTCACAGGAGTGGTCATCTTCTCCTCTCTGGCTTCGGTCTTTTACTGCATGCTATAATGAGTCTGAGGACCATCGTTGTTCTGGCTGTGTTAACTGGGGTAACTGGGAGCCCCAGTGTGACGATCCGACCTGAGGCTGACCCGGCGGCCTTGTCGGCTCATCCCAACAGCGTCCCAGAGACGGTGGAGCAAACGAAGGTCTTTGGACAGGTGAGAAAAGCACTAGATCAAATGGCTTTGGTGTGCGATTGTGTTTCCTTGGTTTTGGCTTTCATTTGTTCTGCAGATGCATTGCTCATGTGAAATACCTGCACAAAATGCCCAAGAGAAACGTGGGTTTCCACGAATTGCGTGTTCATAAGAGGTTGGTGAGACACAAATGACCCGCAAAAAGAAAGAGCTACGCTTTAAAAGACAGATATATATCTTTGTTGCAATTGTTATTACATCAAGACCATTCTGTACATAGTACAAAGTCAAAGCTTTCCTTACCAACCACCAAAAAGGTCAAATGGTGCTAAATTAAAGGTAATAAATATGTTTCCTACAAGGGTCAGACATTAAGGAGAAAAAAATAACTTGAACTCCAAAATAAAAGTAAAGTTTCAAAGTTTTGCATGGCTCCACATATTAAAGACTTATTGTTAAGTCAGGATTGATGACGGGCAGAAAGGTGAGGGACGGTGGTTATGTCAAAGTTCAACAGTATGCAGCTGGGTAGACACGTTTCAGCTCTTCCACTTCTTCTTCGCAGGCAGCTGCCCTGTAGCTTCTAAGTATTTGTGGATGAGTTCCTCTTGTGTACTCGGCAGGCAGGGCTGGTATCTGCTGTATTCCATGGTGTACTCCCCTCTTCCCTGAACACACAATGATAGAGGATGTTAGTTTATGTAATTTTAATGCATTATGGAAGCTGTTTGAATTTTAAGACTCCTCTGCCCACACACTTTTCCAGTTTCAATTCGATTTCTTCACTAAAAGCTCTCTAAACAGACCACAGCATCGACATGTTTATACTCTCATCTGAGCTCCTAGCAATAACATTTCTGAGTGGGAGAGAGTGATTTTCAGATTTGATTTGCTCTGAGTAGAACTGAACATCCATACAGCACACCGCACACACAAAGTATTAGTAGGCAGACTTTATACAGGGTTAATGTATCATTAAAACAGGAATTTATGCAGTATTTTGTCTCACTTTTCTTTTTTATTAGATTACGACTGATAGCTAGATAGATAGATATTAGAAAGCTCGATAACCACTTTCAAAATAATAAAGCTGTAACATTTATACACACAAACAGAGAGGACAGCATTTATATACAGGCATAAGTTGAGGTTTAACTTACTTCCGTGCAGGAGCGAAGTTCTGTGGCGTATCCGAACATGTCGTTTAGTGGAATCTGTTGGGAGAAACAGTCTGGAGTTAGTTCAATTACAAATGGAGGTTAAGGATGAGAAAGCTGATAGTGCAAGTTGAAAGACTCTAGATATTTGCTGTGTGTGCGTGTAATAAAATGTACAAGCTATACTCACATCAGCGTACAGAGTGAAGTACCCGTCAGCTCCGTCCTGTCCTGTGATAACACCATGCCGACGGTTTACTCCAGAGATCACTGTTCCCTGAAACTCCTGAGGAGCTACGATTTCCACAGACATGACCGGCTCCAAGATGATCGCGTTGGCTTTTTCTACAGCTGCAGGAGAGCACGTAGAAATCAGCACTGACGCACATTCACAACGTCGGACACAAAGTCAACACGGGACGAAATAAAATCAAACCAGACGTCATATCTGATGTAGTTCACACCTTGTTTTAGTGCTCCCTCTCCTGCTCGGATGAAGGAGATCTCGTTGGAGTCCACCATGTGATGCGCGCCGTCTTCCAGGAGGAATCTGACTCCTGAGATCTTGTGCCCAGTAAGAGGTCCCTTTTCACAGGCTGTCCTGAAGCCCTGCAGGATGATGGGACCAAAGAGGAGATAAAAGACAACCAAGTAAATGGCTTTCAGTTAGTGTTCAAGTAAATTATGTAGCTGCCCTTTCACTGTGACTACAAGTTAAATTAAAGTTAAAGTTAACCTTTTCAATAGCTGGTACAAACTGCTTCGGGACGTTGGTTCCAACAGTCTGGTCTTCAAACTCCACCTTGGTGTAATCCTCTGGATCAAGAGGCTCGAGGACTCCTATAACTTTACCATACTGTCCAGCGCCGCCAGACTGCCTCTTGTGAGTGTAGTCAAACCTGCAGAAAATGGGACAAAATATTCACACTTTGAACCATCAGGGATGGCAGAGTGTGTGTCTTCCAACCTCTGGTTTAAACATCTTTGAGCAGATCTGTTGGTAATGGATGCTGCACTGTGGAATTTTGAATATTCAACACTTTTTTTTAGTGGCACCAAAAAGATGAACTAATCAAATCACAGTAACGTAAATACACCTGCCCTTAGAGAACACTAACACAGGAGGCACAGTGGCTTCAAATAAAGTTCAATCAAATAACATTTCTTTCTAATTTCACTTTTCTCTGAGAATATTGTCAATTTAGGTACAGAAGAAGTAATGTTATTTTAAAAGTTACATGAAGACAGAGTGGGTTTTGCACTTCCATTTATAATTAGGCTACAGTCACTAGTATAGCACAATATGGTCAAAAACACTGGATATAATCACTGTGTAAAATATGCTGGTGTATCCCACAAAACACGTTGAATCTCCAGCTAAATTTGACACTTCCTGTCTAATTTAATTGCAGTTGAATCAGTTAAAGCTAGGGGCAGTTAAAGCAGTAGGGAGGACTGGGGCTCTGTCTCTTTAAAGGAAAAAGGAGGGCCGTCCTCAGAAAGCTCTGGTGTCAGAGGAAACAGGAAGTGGGAAGTAGTCTTTCCATCAGCATGACGAGCAGCTCAGACTGAATGTCGGATCAAACAGGCAGGTTGTTACAGGATTCCACTAATAGGCAAGAATGAAACTCCCTTATTTATTGAATAATTCATCACGTTCTTCAGCTGTACACCTCTTCACCTGTACGTTCACTTATACTTCCACTATTTGCTTTCCTTTTTGCATGGCTCAGTGGATGTTCTCCTTGTGTCTAAGGCTTTTCTTATATGAACCAACAGCAAGACAAAAGCTCCACCCCGCTGACACATGAGGGTCAAAGTCCTTCAGGGATTCCTCCCTGTCGATTACAGGGAGTTGCTATATTTTCATTATTCCCTCTCTCTCTCATTGTCTGTGCTTACTGTGGAATAACAGCAAGAAGTGTTGGTAGAAGAGGAAGTTGAGGAGGATGTGATGGCGACTGGAGAGCTGAACCCCAGTCACTACCCTGCTCAGAGGGCGGCCAAAGTGGTTCAACACTACCTCAACAACCGCTACGGCTCTCCATACCGGCTGTTCGGACTGCAGAGTGTCCACAGCGGCAACGCAGAGGTCTGTTAACAGTTAAACTATAGTTTATAAAGAAGGGTTTCAAGTTCTGACTGCTTTCAACTGTGGTTATTTTGTTCCTGTTCAGAATGTGACAGACTCTGAAAGAAAGTATCAGCTGGAGATCTCAGTGCAGGAGATAATCAGCAACGTAAGATGTGATTTTTTTTTTACATTTTTTTTTTTTATGCGTCTGCATCTATGGAGCACATAGTCCTTCAGTCTAGAGTAGCTGTTCTTTGATTTGGCCGAATTTCTGAATTTGTTTAGTTTTACAGTGGTAATCAGCAGTACCTGACTCAATCATCCCTATGCAGATTTTAAAAAACATGTGTAATCTGATCAAATTCTGCTCCTGAACGAGATCATGGAAAACCTTTCAGTGCTCATTTAGGTTCATTTGTGAAGACTGTTTAGCCTTTAAATTCACTTCTCAAATGGAGATAATCATTGTTTAAATGACAGCATTTATCCTGAACATTTCAGGAGTGCGATGTACTGCATTCACACTGCGAGCCTTGAAAGATATTATAACTGCAAATTTTCATTTAAAGATGAATAATCTCTATAATCTCTCTAATGGTTCTAGAGGGAATTGAATTGAATTGAAAATAAATTAACTGAATTGAATCGGAACAGGTCTGACCAGGTTGTACAAGACTTAACTAAAAAGCAGACAAAAGTAAGCAGTGCAGCGCAGCTCTGACTCATGGGCTCAGATGGTAACATGTGGACTACACCTTTGCTCAGTCTTGTTTGCTTTGTTTTAAAAATTCATCCAGACTTCGGAGAAATGCTCCGCAGAGGTTCTCTTTGCGAGTGCAGGACGGCAGGGCTCAGCCCGGGTCCAGGTCTCTTGCGAGGAGCTCTTGAAAATCAACACGTCAGCTCAAGAAGAAGCTTTTTACCAACAGTATAAGATGAACCAAAGCCTGCTGTCAGCAGAAACTCTACCTGGTACGTACCATAAAGCAAACTGTACGGACTATTGCTCTGAGTCAACTCACAAAGTCAGGTATTGCACAACATCTGCACTTTAAAATTACAGCTTCTTGAGATTTCAACACTTGAAGCTTGTGGTTTTTAAGTAAACTCTGTGTTCTTCTGACGAAACACAACATAACACACTGATGTCCTGACCAACAGACAGTTACGGTCACATTGAACCCGACATGAGGCCTCTCTGGCATCTGGGCACTGTGGCCTCCAGCTTCATCATGCTGAACGAATCGACTGAAAACACTCTGTACAACATGGCTCAGGTGGCCAACATCACACAGCTGGTAGGTCGTCTTATCTGCTGTTGGGTCTACTCATTTATCCACGATTGTCAAGTGGGATTAAAGTTATCTCTATTCAAACTGGATGATCTTCCTTCTAAAGGGCACAGTCATTGATTACTGTGCAGCATCCACATTCAGCTGCAGACTGTCTATACTAAGACAAAGAAGAAAAGCTCCAGTCAGTTTAATAAAGTAATTTTTTTTTGTCATACACTCTTCTCAGGCAGGAGGTTTTGCATAATGGGGCAGAGAAAATATTCTGCCACGATGTGATGTTTTTGGCAGACTTGAATCTGCACACCAAGTAAGCTGGTAACATTTGTACCCGCTTCTCTTTGGCTTTGTTTGTTTCCCTCTGCTGCAGCCGACTGAGAACGACCAGCTGAAGTTTGATTGTCACATACTGCTGCATGAAATGGTGTCCCAGGTAACGACCACTACTGCTTATTATTATTCATTTGCCATCACCTAAATATTTTTAACCATTTATTTGTCTATAAAATGACTGATGGCCTTCACACCTTCTGTCCAGCACCTTGGTCTTTGACTTTTCAGCGTAATGGGGCAAAAAATGCATTCCTTGTTCAGTGACTTGAATCATAAAATAAAGTCCATTTACATAATTTAAGGCTGTAAATAGTTAACATTTGATGTATTTCCCTGATAAGTAATAAAATGATTATCTGAATAGCAAGCCATTTTAGTATACTGGTTGGGTTTGTTATACTGGTCAGTATAGTGTACTGGTCTGGTACCAGTTGAGAAGATCATGCTGATATGCATCACATGATGTGCAGTTTTACACACGTTAATTTGATTTTGCAGGAAATCATTCACTGGAAACTGCAGTTCACTTGGACTCCTGCAGGGGGAGTTAAAGTGCTGCAGATGGAACAGCTGCCACACTGCCAAGATTGTGAAAAACCACCAAACACAAAGTAAACTGCTCACACTCATCACGGCCAAAAGAACTTCCTGATGCTCACATCTTGTATTCTTGTATTTCGGAGCATAAAAATGTATATGATGATGCTTCAAGTACTAAACCAAGATTTGCTGCTGATGGTTGCAGCACAAACCTCGTACAAAAGAAACCATCAAAAGTTTAATAGAATGCATCATATCTTGGGATGATTTCAGTACACTGTGCTACTTTTGTAGTGGTTTTGGTTACTGTTGTATTTTAGCAGAAATAAAGTGTCTGTATTGCCTCAGTTTGTGTGTGTGTGCGTGTGTCAGGAGATCAGCACTTACGTGGTAGGGCTGGTGATTGTCTCTCTGAAAGCCACTTTGGGCTTCCCCATCACACATGGACAGTTGTATTCCCTCTCCATCCTCTGAAACAAACCAAACATGAATGAAGAGGAGGGGAAGGTCAGATATGTTAGATTTAAAGGGACAATTCCTTCCAAACATGACGAAAAACCTGTTTTTCAGTGCGGGCACTCGATGTTTCCATTTAACATGCAATCAGATTCAGTCTGAGGTTAAGAGATCTTGTCTGGTTCTCACTTCAAAAACCCCACTCAGTAGCATTTGGTTTGTCCTTTGAGTTTTTTTCCCCTCACAGAACCAGACAGTTAAGGGTTTCTGGGTCATATTTGCAAAGACTTAATTTTTTTTTTCCATAACATTTTTTGGCACTTAACACAGACCAAACAGCAAACAGAGTATTAGTTGGAACTTCATCTCGTAGCTCAAAACTTCCACAAACCAAAACCGACTAGATATGAAGCTGTATCAGTAAAAGACATCTCGTATCAAACATGCAAGATGTTCTTGACTGGGTACCTGAGAGTAGATTTCAAGATGCAGCTCGCCCATGCCTGAGATGATGGTTTCTTTGCACTCCGTGTCATAATGCACTCTAAAAGTCGGATCTTCCCTGGTGAAACGGTTAACACCTTTGGAGAATTTATCCAAGTCAGTCTGGTGAGAGACAAGATGACAATGAGGGAGAAGAGTCATCAAATGTGGCTTAGACTCCTGAGTAGGATTTTTACAGTGCATATGGGTACATTCAAGGTTGTTGTTTTTGTTTACCTTGTTGAGTGGCTTAATTGACATGGAAATGACAGGCTCTGGGACATGAATCGATTCCTGTGGGACAAGATTATATCAAATGAACACAAAATTATCTTTACTTCTTGGAGGAAAAAAAAGAGAAAATTTCCCCAAAACACCTTAAAGTGAGCAGGTTTCTTGTTCTATCGCAAGAGATTT
The DNA here is from genome assembly GCF_020382885.2 of Scatophagus argus. NCBI lineage: Eukaryota > Metazoa > Chordata > Actinopteri > Scatophagidae > Scatophagus > Scatophagus argus. The sequence continues at coordinate 16,411,267 of NC_058497.1, read as the reverse complement.
AAGTTACCATGGAGAGGTTAGCGCTGGTCCTGGATGTAAAAGTGTCTCCACTAGCGCAGTCGACACCAAACATAGCACAAATATCTCCTGCATAGACCTCATCCACATCCTGAAACAGAATGGACAACATTAAAGGATAGGAATCATTTTTAGGACCGAGTTCATTCCAAATGTCTTGTTTTTAGCGATTAGCAAACAGTTTCGTGTCTTGTTTAGATGCAAAAGGAATAAAAACAAGTTACTCTGGTGTCACAGGGGATGTGGTTGTTATCTGCACACTTGACTGGTGCCAAAAGAGGAACTTAAACCATTTTAGCTAGTCATGTTCCGCTGATGTTCAAACTGCAAACCACAGATGGAAAACTGTGACCTCTAACATTTTCCTCACATACATGGGCTTGTTCTCACCTCCATCTGGTCAGCATGAAGACGCACAAGCCTCTGAACTCTGATTTTCTTCCCTGTACGTGTGTTTAAGATGTACTCCCCCCTCTTCAGATTGCCCTGGTACACCCGCACGTATGTCAACTGGCCAAACTTCCCTGCCTGTTAATGAAACCCCAGGAATCAGACAGATTAAGATGTTTCTCAAAACTGCAGAGATCAAAGATTAAGAACAGTATTTTACCTCTAGTTTGAAGGCCAGACCAACGTAGGGGTTTGAAGAGTCTCTTGTGGGGTCCATTAGAATCTTTGATGTGTCCTTGGCATTTCTAACACAGTGACAAACTCATTAGTCCACAAAAGTTCTCACAAAGATTTTGTAGCATCAAATGAACTCAAAAACATTCATTTGATTTCTTTAATCTATTAATACTAGCAGAGGAGACTTGGTAAACGAATGAAAAACTCTCCATTCTCACTCGTCATTGAGGATAGCATAGTTTTTGACTTCAGTGGGGTTGGGCAGGTAATCCAGGACAGCGTCCAGTAGAGGCTGGACGCCTTTGTTCTTCAGTGCTGTGCCCACCAACACTGGAGTGAAGAGTCGCTGCACTGTGGCCCTGCGGATTGCAGCCTGCACGGGGGGGTGAAGACACAGGGACGTCGAGCAACACTGAAGGGTTCATGTCATGTCATTTTGAACGTTTTTTGGTCTTATTTGTTTAGTTTAAACAAACAAACTGTCAAGTTTTGAAGGCAGTCTAAATTAGATCTCAGCAAATTTAGGCAAAACAGCAAGGCTAGGTCTACCACTGTGGTCCAGACTAAATTGTCTCAGAAACTAGTGAATGTATTACCATTTTATTTTTGCTTGCACTGATTGACATTTTTGACTTTTTTATGACAAGTCTCTACAACTATTGGACAGGTGGCCTTTGCTACACAGATTTGTGTCCCCATCGGGATCAGCTGTAAAGATTTTCCATCTAATGCCATCATCAGGTATATTTATTATTTTTTGTTCTAGTTCTTCGGTTTATGACCAAAATAATGACATTCCCATCAGCCTCAGCTGCACTTTAGGCTTAGTGCTGATGTGTTAATGTCAGTATGCTGACATGTTAAACCAAAAATTTCTTGAATTTCCCTCGGGATCAATAAAGTATCTGTCTATCTATCTAAGATGGGAAACATACCTGCTTAGCATGTTAGCATCAGTGCGCATATTAGCATGCAGATGTTAGCATTTAGCTCAAAGTGCATCTGTGCTTAAGCACAACCTCCCAGAGCCACAAACAGAGGTGTGGATTCTTCAGACTTTGATGATTTGTAATGTAAAGGATTATTTTTCAAGCTAATGATGAATCAACTATAAGTTCTAATTTTCAACAGGAAGAAAGGTGATTTTCTTGTCAAAATAACCTTAAGGTCATCTTTGGTTGGAATCTTTTCCTCCAAAAACATCTCTCCCAGCATTTCGTCAGCGTTGGCCACACACTCCACCAGTTCCTGCCTCCGGTCTGCAGCCTCAGCACGAAAATCTGCCGGGATCTCATCGTAGCGGACAGTTTGACTGCAGAGAGGAAGAAACTGTTTGAACCCGCTTGGCATTGTTGAGGAACAGAATTTCAGACATCAAGACAGTGACAGAAAATAATGCTTGAAATTTGATGATTATTTGGAAGACTTTTGTCACCAACACCTGCAGGATGTTTATTTCTAATATAGCCAAGCTATCTATATATTCTTATCACCACACAGCAATTAAAATTTACTTGGCTGTCAATCATAGTGCAGGTAGCAACAACTGGTTCACACCATGTCACAAACAGATCTCTGCATGGACAAGCTATCACAGGGGAACATCCCTCACCCAAAGGGTCCTTCGAAATACATGCTCCGCTCCTCTACAAGGTCAATGATGCCACGCATGTTCGCCTCCAGGCCGATGGGGATGCTAATAAAGGCGGCGTTATGGTTCAGTTTGGATCTGAAGACGATAAAGAAAATGTAAACATATGATCAAAATACAGGAAGGAAAACCACAGCTGATCACAACATTGTTTGCGGAACAATGATTTCATGTCAACCAGCGAATGCAGTGTAATGGAGAGACAAGGAGGTTTAGTCTGTTACTGTCTGTACTATAGAAACACAGCTGCATGAGTCTGAATCCTGTCTCCTTTTGCAATTTCTTGTATCCATGTCTGTTATTTGTTTTTTTCAATAACACTTATTAATTAAAAATGCTTAGGCATAGTGGATGTAGGAAAAAGTTATACAGACTATCATGCGAATGAATCCTGAAACAATACTGATTTTAATCTATACTGTGCTTTGGTCTGGATTTCTATTGGAGTATCATATTATGTAAAAGCACCAATGATTATACTCAAAATATTGTTAGATTATCACTCTTAAAGTGTCCAAAAAATAAAATAAAATAAAGGAAGGAAGAAAGAAAAAATAATAGAACCACGCAGCTCTACATGTGACTAAAAAGGAGTTCTTTGGCATGTTTTTCTACACTGTGAGGGTACCGCACCTCATCTGCTGCAGGGCTCGGTTAGGGTTGGCGCCCATGCGGTCCAGCTTGTTGATGAAAGTGAGGAAGGGGACGTTGTAGCGTTTCATCTGCCTGTTCACCGTCATGGTCTGACACTGAACTGCTCCCACTGCACACAGAACCAGCACAGCTCCGTCCAGCACGCGCAGCGCTCGCTCCACTTCAATGGTAAAGTCCACGTGACCTGGAGTACAGAGGGGGACAGTGACATTAAGAAAAAAAAAAACAAAAAAACACTATGAATATGAAAATGTGACACTTCTGATCAGTGAGGTTAAGTCCTGGAGTTGGTAAAGATTCTAGGTGGCATTTCAAAGTGATTTTGTGGGCATGTTTTCCAACAGTTAAGAGCTGACACCTGACCACTTTAACCATGGTCCTGCATTATTACCCATTTGTATCTATCCAAATTAAAACAAACAGTGAATAAACAGGGGCCATATGCAACACTTTGTCCCAAATGATCCCGAATCAAATGCAGCGTTTGGTACCTGGGGTGTCAATGATGTTTATGTTGTGATTCTTCCACATGGTGTATGTAGCAGCTGACTGGATGGTGATGCCTCTCTGCCTCTCCAGCTCCATGGAGTCCATAGTGGCTCCAACACCGTCCTTCCCCTTCACCTACACGCCATAGAAGAGAAAACAGCTCTTGAATACCGGACACTCGTAAAAACTCACCTGGCAGCAGCAGCACGATCATCACACAAACACAGTCCAGTCGGCCACCTCGTGAATCTCTGCTATCCTGCCGGTGTAGTACAGGACACGCTCGGTCAGGGTGGTCTTCCCCGAGTCGATGTGGGCTGAGATGCCAATGTTGCGGATCCTCTCGTTGGGAAAGACACCAGAGGAGCATGTCCGGCAGCTATTGATGAGCACCTGTGGAGATGAAACAGAGGACGGTCGATATTCAAAGCCATTTCTGTCTGTTTGCCGATTGTGTAATGCAAAGCACGGGTGGCAGAGCAGCTAGGATGAAGTCTGATGTCAAATGGGTACAACTGCAAGCACCTGAGGTTATCTAATCTTACCTTTTTAATAGTGACGCTTCCTGGTGCCAAAAGATGTGTTTTTGCCAACGTTAGACTCGCTTTAAGCACCCTCATTTTGACGACGGTCAGGCCCAGAGTGGTCGTACTCCTCTTTACACAACCCCCGACTCTGACAAACCGCTGAATGTCACGCCGGACCCTGACGAATGTTCCGCATCGACTTCCGCAACTACGGAAACCCGAAAGTGCCAAAACTATTGCTGTTTGCGTGTATTAAAAGAAAACAATGTCAATATAAAAAGATGCACTGTATAATGTTTGATTTGTGAGCGATATATGTATATATATATATATTCAGTTTAAAGAGTCAAAAGAATTGTTGAAAAGTCAATTGAAAAGTCAAACATATTTTTGCACAAATTCCAAGCGGTGGCTACAAATACGTGAACGTAAATGCGTATGGAGAAAAAGGCTTACGCTGCTTTCAAATGCTGTGAGGGAACTCTAAATATCTTGAAGCCACCAGCATGTTAAAGTGCATCTTTTGAACAATTAAATGTGGAGGCCGAATCCTTTTTATCAAGTAAATAAGACAAGATGGAATTGAAAATGACATGAATGAAGTCAGAATATATGGAAAAACCTAATTACAATTGAATGTCATCATTTTGTCTGTTATAGCAGTGTTTTATTTGTTTACCATACCATACCTTTCTTACACTGTATGTATATTTTTTAATACCTATACCTTAGGTTGCTTACTAAATACTGGACGTCACAGTGATTCAGCTATTTGATATGCAGTTTATGAGGGAAACCAACCTTGAGCGGCTGTGGATCAAAATTTCAGGGAGCATTTGAAGGTAGCATTTTTAAATCACCTTTACTCTAGTATGGCTTGATTCCCATGCAGCGGGCGGTCTGTTACCAACATTTTGTTCGGCGTAGTTTAAAACTAAGCCGTGTAATTTGGGTCTGAAAATTTTTGTCACTTGTTAACTGTTTGGTTATTTCTTACATATTGTATTTTAATTACATACTCGCGATGTAACAGTAACAGAGCTCCTTAAATCTGGGTTTAGCTAACTCGAGTCACTTTAACAGCTTGCTAAGTTAGCTTTGCCGACGCATATGTCACTGTAACAAGACCTGCTTCTGTTTTGACAAGGGTTTCCTCTTTTACTTCAACCATATGCTGATACTAAACTACACCCAACAGCTCTGCACTCACTGGTAGCCAAACAGATAAGCCGCAGGCACATCCCCTTCACATCCTGCTGTAAGTTATAAACCTCCACATCACTGTCACCCTGTAACAGCTGCTTCACACACACACACACCAGAGGAGTAACGCAGGATCTGACTGGTGAGTTTTCGCTAACAGCTTTCCAATGTGTAGTGTCGTTTTAGCTCTAAAGTCACAGTGAGTTAAAGATCAAACTTTATAGCTTTTTTTTCCCTCCCAAATCAGTAATACAGAGACGTAGCAGACTATGTGGCACTCCGTCAGATTTAAACGAGGCATTAAATGTCAGCAAATTTATACATTTAAATTGAACTAATTCTGTCCTCAAATTGTTACATAGAAGAAATCGCTCATTGATAACTGAATACTATCCCTAATGCAGAGTGATTGTTCTTCTTTCTTTTTCTGAAGTGTTTTCCACTGTGGTGACATAGTGTGTATTCATGATTACACATTTAGATGGGAGTGTGTCAGTTTCATTCATTCATAGATCATTATTGGATATTATCTAGGGATTACCATCATCTCACAGTGTCACAGTCTGGCTGTGCATGCATGGGTGTCTGTGTGTTTAAAAGAATAATATTTAGGCCAGGATGGCACAAGATTTTCAGTCATTCACTCACGGTGTGAGTCATAACATATTATTAATTATGATTTTGATGCCACAAGAGTGTACTTGAATAATGCGTGTGGTTTACTATGAGCTGTTCTTTCCATTGTAATCCTTCCTGTCTCATTTCCTTTTTGTGAGCATTCCTCTATGACAGAAGGGTGACTACAGTGCTGCCACAGTAAATGACAGTGAATGACATTCAGCAGCTCAGTATGGCTGAAATAAAATGCTGTGAATGTTTCTAGTGTTTTCACACATTGTTTGTATTTGTTGTATTTTGACATACCTGGATGTACCGGTATGTGCTGGTATTGTGCTGAAATGATAAGTCGATTTATTAGTTTGTCTGTGTTCACATTACATGTTTGTACGTTAGATATATTGTGGTTTTGGACTGTGGGTCAGAGAGAACAAGCAACTTGAGGACATGAACCTGTGCTGTGTCATTTGTTTCTATTCATGTTCATCTTCTTGGCCAAACGGTTAATCACTTAATTGCTTACAGTTGTTGTGAAACAAGGAATTGGCTGGTGTGTGTTTTGTGTTAGTCACCGTGTCTTTTGTCGTTTAACTAGGACGCCGTTAATGCCTCGTTTTAACAGAGCAGTACGGCTTCTGTTTTATATATTAGCCTACGATATGTTCTGGTATGTTTTATGAAACAATACACTTGACTCAAGAACACATGGTCTAAATGAGAATGCTGCTGATATAAGCAGCTTTCTTGAACAATAGGCCCAGTGTCCAGTCACAGGAGGGCAGTATTACACCAGCTAACTCTGGTGAAAGCGGTTGTGAAACTCCCCGAATGCACTTTTAATACTTTGAATTTCTGTGCACTTACTGTAATATTTAAATCGCTCATTCTGTCATATTTTCCTTTGAATATACTCTGAGTGTTGGTGATCAGTTTGACTTTTCCCTTCTCAGTTTCTTTGCCCTGTGGCCTCCCTCAGAGAACAAGATCTGAATTTCAGTGCTGATAAATCAAAGATTCTTTGCCTTTCTTGGGTGAGACACTGTTGACAGTCAGTGTGTTTGTGCCTATTGAGAATATGTACTTAATGTGTGATGCTGATGATTACATTATAACTCTGATTAATGCACTTGAAGATAAAGGGAGTGTTTTGTTATAGGTAGAGTGCTATTCACGCGGTTAATGTGTTTACTGAATTATTCATCACCCGTTTGTTTTCTTTTTTCCTCACAGATTCCGGTACGGAAAAAGATTGCACGGAGCAATTTAAGATTTCCCAGGCTTTATGAATGGATTGTGTGATTAATGGCTGACTGTACATGGTAGGAGTCACTGTCTACGTGTTTTGAACTACTCAAAAATTAACCACTGAGGGTGTGTCAGGGTCACTGTTGGGCCTGCTACTACTACGGAATGCGGGATGGGCCAAAGTCGCTCGGATCTGTCGCACACCACCGCCGCCTCAGGCAGAGGGAAATGGAAAGGCGAGACAGCCCAGCGGCTCCGTATCCGCACATTTAGCGTCGGTGAGAAGCGACGGGGTGACCAATTAAACAGGAATCCGATGAGAAATAAAGTGCTGTCGTGTTTGGGAAGGAGAAAGCGAGACTCGAGTGAAACAGAAGCGGATTTAGGTTGCGGAAACCGAGCCGGAGATCCAGCAACGCGCCGCGATCACAGAGTGGGAAAGTTGCCGAGGGACGAGGTTGAGACGGCGGTTGGGGAACATCGAGCATCCCCGGGTTGTTTTGGGAAACCATCAGGCCTAGAAGATAGTAGAAATGTTCTTCAGCACGCAGTGAACCCAGAGACAACGACTGGACCGTCAGATGCGTCAGGTTTGGAAACGCGGACCGGTGAAGTCAGCGTTGAGGGCTGCGAGCAGCCGAAACCCGAGCAAGAGGACAATGCCTCGGACCCCCCGACGAGGGCCATGGAAGATCAGCCACTGGGGGGAAACAACCAGGATCACGTTGTGTCCCAGGTCAGAGAATTAACGGGGGCTAATTTGAGTTCAGCCCCGCGGTTCACCTCTGACCCGGACCGTGAGCGGACTTTGTCTGGCTCGCTCACGGACCCACCTCTGGATAGTGGACTGTCGATACCGGACGATAACGTTGAAGCTGCAATGACAAAAAGCGACTGTACTGTTTCCTGTACGCCCAAAGCGGCCGGTGACCAAAATAACTGTTGTCTGGTTAAAACGGAGACCCGAAAGGACTCCGATCAGGCCCCCCGTGGTCCCACGGGAGGCCAAAGTTACCCAGGAACTATACCGAAACTCATCATAACTAGAGACCCCAGTCCGACCCGCTCACAGGGGACGTCGGCCTCGTTGAGCCCCCAAACGGAGCTCAGCACCGGCTCCTGTCTGGACCCTCACCCAGAAGACGAGTCTCCCTGTTCGGACAGCGGCTGTGGAGGGTCCCCTGCACTGATGCGCTCGCCGAGGAAGCTGTCCAACTCATCCTCCATCGGCCTGTCCTCCGCCTCGTCCTTCGAGGAGTCCGAGGACGACTTCACAGGGAGCGACATCGAGTCCAGTCTGTCTCCGGCCCGGTCTCTGTGTAGCCCGGACGATGGGACAGGGGTGAGTGTCTTTTCCCAAGTGTTTTTCACACTACAAAATGTCGATTGAAATTGTATGCGATCAGTTTCAGTTATGTTTCTGAACTGTCAGCTGCACTCTGCACAAAATCCTAAACAAGTCTTACTGCTTTCGCTCCCAGAAAAATTGCAAATATTGCACAACTGGCCTGTTATGGCAGACATATACAGTATGTAGTCAAGGGACATTCCTCAAGTGAACAACCCATGGTGTCAGATGCAAAATTACTGCACAGCTGCTAATGAAATGGTGGGAGAAAAGTAAAGGGACATGTATGGATCCATACACACACTGCTTGCAGGACACATGCTGGTCAGCAGTCATATATCCTGTAGAGGCTTTTGCCAAAGGCACTTTGAGCATGTATTTCCATATTAACTGATGTGAAGCTGTTGTGCACAGTGACGGTCACATCAGTCGCTGTTAGTTGGTGCAGGCTGCATGGGGGCGTTCAGACAATGCCTTACTGATATTTTAAGATAATAAATTCAGAGGATGTGACTGTCCTCGAATCGCTATTGTAAGTGTATCAGCAGGTTTGCTACACAGCATGTGGTTCATGTGGTTTTGGTGGATCTCAGTTTGTTTTGAATTACAAAAATCATACGTCAAATGTGTGGTTCCAAGGTTGGACTCGCATCACCCTGGTAATATAGCATGACAATAACAAATTTAAATCAATCAAAGAGGAAACTGGTTCTTATCTCAAGCCCCCACTTCTGTGTCCCTTTGCTCCCATGACTCATGCTCACATGGCTTTGACAAGCTCAGCTGCAGGACCATTTAAACATGGAATTCATGTTTGAATTATTTGTCATCCCAAGTCAGTTGCCACTCCGGCGCTGTAAAGTTAATATACAAATAGACTTCACAGATGCTATCTGAGTAATTTAGAAGTTGGTTTACTGCTCCTGAGGCTTACAGGTTTCCTCTCCTCCAGACATGAGATGCAGTTTAAAGTTTCCAAGTAGGAAGTCGTGACGTCTCCCCCCTGAGTCAGGAGCCTTTGATGCGCTGTTGACTACAAATACTTGGAATGAGACCAGTCCTGAAAACAGGATGTCTCCACTATAGACGGCCTTCCAGTATCTCTGCTTTTCTTCTCGGCAGCGTGTGAATACTGCACATCCAGTTTTTTGTTGTTTTTTTTTTTGTTCAGGCCACGTCACCTGACATGTTGGAAGATAGCTCTGTCAGCATACTGTTCATAAACTTAGAAACCTGGCAGAAGTTGTGTGTTTTCAACAATCCTGCCTCTGTGTATTTTTCCACTTTTTTGAACTCCAGTCTGATATCACAGTTAGCAGTTTGGATCATCTGGAGTCCCAGTTTTAACTATCAAATCAACTTAATAGTTAATTAATGATTCACTTGGACCATTATCAATGTAAATGTGACACTGATTCTCAAATGGCCAATTTGCAGTTGTTGACCTGTGGCCAGATGTTAAATTTACAATTGAAACAATGATGAAACATATCAGATCATAACAGGAAAAGGCAGGCAAAAGATAAATATAACAATAACCACAACATATACACACAACTTCATGATAAGTGTTTTCTTAAGCGGTGTAGATGAAACGTAAATGAACACGAATCAAACCCAAATCTTTATATTTAGTTGGTGACTATAAAATACCAGAAAATAATGAAAAACCTCAATTTTTTGTTTCCCAGAGCCTACACCAACATCTTCACCTGTCTTATTTTGTCCTTCCAGCAGTCTAAAACACACAGAGATTCAGCTTCCGTTGTTAGAAAAACAGAGAAAGAAGGTGTTAATGGTTTTGAATGGGGATGAGTTTATCAACTTCTATGTACGTTTCTCTCATTTAAGTTACTTAAATGCCAACAGACAAAAAAAAGAAGAATAATCAAACTCCCATTGTGACATTCTTCTTGTCTCTTCGTGGTCAGTGTGCTGGATCACCTTTCCCCACGTGGCAAACACATTGATTGGCAACCACTTACGGTAATGATCATTTGAATCACCAGGTCAGTGGACATTGTAATTTCCTGGTTGTTACACTGAGAGCCAGGAAGTGAGCAACCTGAGGAGTTGCACTTGTGCTGTTGTAACAAACAGGATGACGCTGGCCTGTGGTTTGTGATAAGAGCCGGGTATAATGGACAGGTTCTGTCCTCTCGTCGTTCAGTAAAAGCTTTGCTATTAATAAGACTGTGTGTGTGTGGTTGTTGTTGTTGGCTTAAAAAAGCTCTGGCCGTCAGCTCCCTGTCAGACCAGGTACAATTTGTACGCGGTGACGTGGGCACATACATGCTCAAACATGCAAACTTGGAGAGAGACACACTAACACACACATGCAGCGATGCCGTCTTGCGTTCAGAGCTCAGTGTGTGTGTCATGGAAAATTGGGCTGAAGGCAGAGCCGGTTGCTAGGCGACTTCTTTGCCATATATGGCACTTTTTTTTTTCTCCTTGTCTTGTTCTCTTTTTCACGCTCAGACAGTATCTACTCTGTTGCCGAAATTTGAATGCTGAATGAAAATTCCTACAAATGTCTACAGACAGCAATGTGCGTATTCATATTATAATTTCTGTCAGATAACTTCCCTCGCATATGACCCCTCCCTCACGTTTGAACAAAAAGCTTAACAATTTGCCCCGAAACACCATGAGACATACAGTGGAACAGGAAACAAGAGGAAAATGAGCGTAAGCTGACAAAACATCGAGTCCAGACAGACACTGAAACTGAAAAGACTTAGCCTACACGTGATGATTCTTCTTATTTATGCATGCTTATTCACATGAGCCACAACTGCAGAGTTGTTTTCCATAGTACTCGACGTACAAAGACCCACTCATCATCACTCCCACAGCACTTAGACACAAAATCTATGCTACAAAAAAAAAAAGAAAGACAGAAAAAGAGTCTTTGCTGTTTCATGCACCTTTCCAGTGTATTTATAATCAGCCGTATGTATGGAACACTCAGCCAGCTAATATCTCAAATATCTATGGAACGTTACGTTTATTATACAGAGAAGAACCACAGACAAAGTAGAGAAGATAAATGGCTCTATAATATTCAGTCCTCTCAGTATTTTTTTTTATGTGAAGTCTCTTTTCTCAAGATAGTTTTTCAGTGATATTTTCAAGCTGAAAGTTCAGTGGTCCACCACAGCTGAGCTGCTTTAACACTGAAGACTTGAGTTCAGGGGAAAGGGATGTGGTTTTATATATAGACTAGTATGTAGAAAAGAGCTCTCTGAATGTACCTGGGAACACAGTGTAGTGTATGCATATGCAGTCACTCCTGGAGCTGATGATAGTTGTCTGACAGGTTCTGCCCTGACGTCTTACACACACGCGCACGCGTACACACACACACCCCTGTAGGTTACAAAGTACTGAGGAATTTGTCATGCAGACAAAAGGGGAGTACTTTGAGGGTATGGGAAAGCTTGTTGTCCCTACCCCCATATTGCCAGTCGATCTTGAATCTGGTAGCAGATTGGCTCAGCTTGGGGCTCAGGATAGGCCCTGTGGGGATTAGGGGATGAGAAAGAGAGAGAGAGAAATACAAAGGTTTGATGGAAGAGAAAGACAAGACACCTCATTATTTGGAGGTTTGTAGCTCTATGAAGAGAAGAGGCATGACTCGACGTGAGGGAATAGAAGGAAAGGGAGGCCAGTTCAAACAGGTGGATAATTGAAAGGAAGAAAAGAACGACAGCTTTAGTTTGGCACGTGTGTGGATCCGCTTGATGACAGCAAGGACGATATTAAGCATTAAGCAAGTCTTAAGAGAGGAAGGGAGGAGTGACAGGATGTTGAAACAGGAGAAATTGTGAATCAGGATGACAAAAACAGGTTGTAGAGAAGGAGGGGGGTCACTATGAAAAATTGTGATCTTAGAACAGGGGAGGATTATTTACCGGGCAACACGAGCCTCAGTTTACAACAAGGTTCACTACCGACTGCCTGACTGAAGCTAAATAACAGAAACAGACAGAGCAGTTGCTGGGAGCTAACAGAGGACTCTGTCGAAGAAGGTTATAGATGAATATGAAGGATCTCAGGCCGACGGGGAGGCACACATCCCTGGTGGTGCTCGCCCGTGGAGACCCTGTGCCGATGGTTGTGCGGAGTATTATGTGCTGGCTGCGTTCCCGCTTCGTATCAGGTGCTGTGTGTGTTTGTGTCAGCGCCTGCCTCCTCCTCCACTATTGCTCTGTCTGCCAGGTAAGGATTGGACAGTGGCGAATTTATCCACAGTGGTGATAGAAATTTAAATTTAGCCTGGCATAGGCCAAGAATGTATTTGCTAACACTTCCTCTAAAAGACGACGATGATGATGATGATGATGATTAGACCAGATTATATGGAATGCAGATGACAGGTTTGGCCAGTCAAATGCAATGCGATTGGTATCTGTCTCTTGTTGCTGGTGCAGTATGTGACATTGTGTTTTGCACACAGTATGTATTCAGTCATTCCTGTGTGGCTGTGGTGATCTCCCTGTGTCTGGGTTAAGCGGACCAGAAAGCCAAACTGCAGTATCATCATGCTTCAAGCTGGAATCACTTTATGCAGTTTCTCAGACTTGTTTCTTTCCTTTGCCTTGCCTTTCATTTACTCGGAAGAAAGAACATATTTACTGCCGTGTGCAGCCAAAGTTAACAGTTTGAGAAGTAATAAAATAATGTTACTGACAACTAGCATTAGAATCTAGTTATAGTTGTGCTGAGGGCAATGAATGAAGGAAGTACTCAGAAGCAATTTTTCAGTCATTATTAGTGTTTATTTTCCCCCCAAAGCTCATTTCATCTAAAATTTTTCATGTCGATGTATGTTTTGCCTCTCAAGTTTTCAAATTCTGTATTGTCCCATGCAAAACAGCTACAGGGAGGCAGTCACTGGCAATTAAATCCTCAAACTGTGTTTTTAAAAAGAAATTAAATCAAGTTAAAATGAGGGATGGAATCCATACAGTAAAACAAAATCTAAACTGTAACACTGTGGTGCACAGGTCTACAGTATTGGAAAAAATAAATAAACTTTTATATTTTGACAAGTTATTTACATAAAAGAACAGGATTTTAGACAGGCAGTTTATTCATAAATGTTTTTACTGTGATGGTTAAACAGCTTGTAAACAAGTTGTAAAATAAATACTCCAGAGGCAGTAATAAAGGCAGTAATAGTTAGGCAGTATTAAATAGATGTATAAATGGAGATGTGGCCCGGCTGTAAGCAGGAAGCAATAGAGGCATACAGGCAAAGTGACCATAATCCATATCAATAAGGTGTGATTAAAGTAATGAGCTCGCGGTCGTATGGCTGCCCTGAGCCTGGTGGTGCAGGACCAGATGCTGCAGTACTCGATCAAGAGTGTAATAATGGGACTTGTGTGTGTGTGTTATAAGCATAAGAGATATCACCAGCATTCTAACAACAAAATCTTGGACAAGAGGCCTTCAAATACCAAAAGGGGATGCGAGTGCAGGACAAAATGACGTTTGATTGAAGGAAAATGTGCAGAGACGAGACTTTAATGTGACGTAAAGTGGGGGGAAAAATAAATATAACCAGAGAAAGAAAGGAAGGTTGGCAGCACAGTCATCACTGTGCGCTTTGGGGAATGAATAGGAAGCTTAGAAAACAAAGAAAGCTGACACGATCTCTGTTATATATTGAAGAGTTATATAAAAGAGAAACCGGAGATGCTGAAGGCTGTACTGTGAGAGGTGACATGTGACCCCAGTGTTTAAAAAGCTCAGGTGTGTGGGCTGAAGAGACAGGACGAGATAGCAACACACCAACAGTTTGCTTGCTTTGAAATGAAAGAACAGGAAAGTTGTTATAAAGTGCAAGTTGTCGTGATTCTTGGATTTATTGTTGTAGGAAAAAAACCTGCCTCTTTATCCAGCAGAGCATTAGCAGCATTAGCTCCAGCTGTAACTGGTAATTTTAGTCAGATAGACTTGACCCCACAAGGGAAAAAAAACATTAAGCTGTCAGCTTGAAGCAATTAGAGAAGGAGCCTGATGGCATGTGGATGAGAGAAGTGAAAGAAGAGAGGCTGGACATGTGGGTGTCTGCTTCACCTGCATCTCCTGTCCAATCCCCCCCGGACTTTCATCTGTCACCGAGGCCTCCATCAGATGCAATGAAGCTAGTGATGGCAAAATTAAAGGAAGCTGAGGTTATTGTGACATAACACATAAACACAGTGGGTGTTTTGTCCACAAACTCACGTCGTTTCAGGAGAATATTTCTGGATCTCTGTGCTGAGGTATCTTAAAACAGACCTTTGACTATTTACAGTCACAACACTGTGTTGGTCCAACAGGCAGGAAACAGCAAACTTTGATCTTTGGCAGTTTCACAAAACATTATACATACACAGAGCATCCATTTTGTAATGGTGACATGATCTTACTCAATGTGAAGTTGATCGACACACACGTATAATCATGTGCACAAAGAAAGGCAGAAGTGCACCTCAAATTCAGACCCTGATCAGACTGATTGGACTTACGAAATGTTTGCGTATCTCAGAAGGTGACATGTCTGCAGTTTATTCAGATGTGAGGAGAGTCTTCATACTGTCTTATAGACTCCTGTGTTGAGCTTTACACTTCAAATTTGTAATTATCCCTGAAAGCTGCAATTTAGAGGCCAAGTGCTGACCACAGTTTTGCTATACTGACCAGGTGGAGAGTCTGAAGGAGGATCGGTTGTTGTGGTAGTCTGATATTTTTATGCTCTGTTTGAATACAACTGTACTGTTGTGAATAGGAAAGAAGATACAGTTTTTTCTTTCAGTCAGGTTGTAGTTTCAGGTTGTAGTCTAACGTGGCTAAATATGAAGGTACAAATCAATCAAAGTATGCATAAACAGAAGACACTTCCCATCAGTACAGGGGGCCATCAGGAGGAGGTGGAATTTCAAATTTAAGATGGGACTGTTCACTGCCAAGAAGGAATAAATATATCAGGAAATCTGAAAAGGCTCATCTCAGTCTTCAAGCGAAGATGAAGAAGATGAAAAGAATAAAAACCCCATCATATCTAGAAATAATGCTACCATAGATGGCTTACTGAATCCAGTCTACGACATCTTCACGAAGGGCACTTGTGAAACGTGGTAGTGTCCCATGTGTCCCACGCAGTCTGGTGTGATTACTGAAACATGTCGAAATGAATGAGAGGAAATGACCTTGTTTTGAAAATGGCCACATTTGCTGAAATGTACTTGGTGTTCACATGTTTTCATCATCACTCTTCGCCCTGACCTGATAGAGGTCATGTCGGGGTTAATCTGTTGATGCGATTGGAAGCTCAGGTCACAGGTGTCGGATACTCACCCTCATTATTACTCTCTGCTTCTTATGTCTCTCCCTGAAATCCTGACACTGACCAGCTGTCTGATGAAGCACAAACCTGTTGAGCACAGTTTCCCATCGTTAGGAACCCACAGCAGAACGCAGCTGTTGAGAGCAAGACTCCCTCTTTTATTTTATAAATCCAGAACTTGAAGGCTAATCACATTCGTAAAAGGTTTATATCTGGAGGATTAATGATGCAATGAAACAACTGGTAACATTTTAAAATATTTAACTGCCGAAAGCCTGCAATGTCATTTATTTTGAGTAATCTCTTTATCTACAAGACACATAGTGCACTCTCTTTTCTGTCTCAACTGTGGACTGTAAAATAGTATGGGGGAGTGCAAAACAACACTCCTTAAACTCAAATATGTCACTTTTTTTTTTCTTCCAAGTTAAACACGGACCCACAGTTCCTGTGTGTGTGTGTGTGTGTGTGTGTATTCCTGCATGAAGACTGTTTTATTGTGACAGAGTTTCAACAGAGCAGCTGTGGAAAGAATGCATGTGATGACAGCACAGATAGGCTGACATGTAAACATGGCAGAGATAGGCTGGACAGGGAGCACTGCAGTCACTCACAAGCATTACTTAGTTATAAAAGGATTAGTTTTATTGTTATTGCCTCTGGTCCTGACATTTTATTACTCACATTCTTTGCCTCTGCCGCACGTTGCACTTTCATTTCAGGTTTTCTTTCCATGATTCTTTCTGTACTAAACATTGATTTGCATAAAAAAACATAATTACAGGAAAGATTAGAAAGAGTGCAAACTTAAAAAGAACCAAGAGAAATATTTAGTGATATTATCTCAGTAATATCTACTGTAAAGTCGCACACACACCCACACACACACACACACGCAGACACTTTCACATCCAAAACTGGCTGTCCTTTTGATGTGATTTCCCACACACGTTTTAATCAATAGATGTCATGTTCCTCTCTGATTGCTTGCGTCAAAGCCCCTGTTACACACTGTCCTTGTTCTGGTGTTTCCCAACACAGATAACTATTATACACACACACTTACATGCACAGTTGCAGACAGTGAGGTTCTGTTTTACGACACCACACTGGTGGCTTTGGTAAATGTTTTATGAATGGGCTTTGTGTCACGTACGTTGTGCACCTGGCCTTGGCTGAAGGGGAGGATCTGTCCAATGTCTACTGAGGTGTGGGTATGTGTATGTGTGTGGGGAGGGGAGTCAGTATGTGGATACTACAGGGTGTGTTTTCCTTTAATGAATAATCAATCTGCTGGCTGGTATTTAGCTCAGTGCTTATGTTTGGGCAGAAATGAAACCCTCACGCTGATAAGTCAGAGCTTCAGATTTGTCATTTTTGTGACGACTTGTGCCTTTTTGTAACAAAAGAATGACATTCTTTGCTGTTTTCCTTTTTTCCAGAATAAGTCTTGGCAGAAATTGAAGACCATGGTTCACTGGTCCCCCTTCGTCGTGTCCTTTAAGAAGCGTTACCCGTGGGTGCAGCTAGCTGGCCATGCAGGTATGCATAACACCCCACACAACATGCCTACATGATCATTGTTGTATCTTCAGTCTGTAGCGTTCATTCTGTGTGTCTCCTCCTCTAAGGTAACTTCCAGGCCGGGGAGTACGGACGCTTGTTGAAGCGATACTGTGAGTGTGAGCAGCAGTGTCTACAGAAGCTGATGAAGGACACTCTGCGCCCCTACGTGCCTGGTTATTATGGTGTCGTACAGAGAGACGAGCAGGACTATAACCTGATGGACGACTTGCTGGCCGACTTCGATTCGCCCTCCATCATGGACTGTAAGATGGGCAGCAGGTGAGCCTGAGCACAGCATGAAGAAAGCCTCCTAGCATGGGAAACACTTTCCAGGACCAACACCACAGCAGACACCATTTTATCAGAGCTTATCTTGTGCTTTCGGGAGACTTAAATGAACTTTTCCACACAAACAAGCCACAACACAATTTACAAGTTTCAACCTCTCTGTCACATTTGTATAACAGTAATGTCTGTATTTATTGTCAATAAAGTGTATCACAGGATTAATGAAAGGGCAGTGAGACTAAAATAATAAAATTACAATCAGGACATAGAAGTAATACAGAAAAAAACTAAAGGGGATGAAAATAGAATAAAATATTTCCATAAAAGGTGGGATGCAAACTGTCACAACGGTTTTGTTCTCAAGCACAGGCTGCAATAACCTTTATGTAATCATATGATTTCACAAAGTGGTTAACCTCACCCCATCCTCTGTGAGCTACTGAGCCTTTCGAGGAAGCTCCTCTCATATGGGATCGTGATCGTATCACCTCTCACTCAGTGAACTTGTTTGCCTGTGGAATGTCCCAAACAGGTGTCTTTTGGCAGTGCACGTCTTTCCCAGACCTTATCCCAGTGTGTTTGAAATGTGACGGTGGCATCCAATTCAGAATGAGCACATATGTAAAAAAAAAAAAAAAAAAAAAAAAAAAAAAAAAAAAAAAGTTGATTGTACCGTTTTCAGTTGAGTATATGTCAAGAAGAATATGCAAATGATCACATTCTGTTGTGGTTTTCACACCATCTCACCTTTTTTGGACTCAGGGTCGTACACAAAAAAGAAACTTCCTTTGAGGAAATTAAAGATTAAGTCTTTACTTTTCAGGACGTACTTAGAAGAGGAGCTGATAAAAGCCAGAGAGCGTCCACGTCTGCGGAAGGACATGTATGAGAAGATGGTTGCAGTGGACCCCGGGGCCCCCACCGAGGAGGAGAGGGCCCAGCAGGGAGTCCTCAAACCCAGATACATGCAGTGGAGGGAGACGCTCAGTTCCACAGCCACCCTGGGCTTCCGCATTGAAGGCATTAAGGTCAGAGGTCATCCTTGATACCCAGAGTACATCTGGCTGTAGTGCTCAGTGCGAGTGAGGAAAACACATAGTTTAGATTCTACAAGAAGCAAATCAATCAGTGGGAGTAAATATTTATCAGTCTATTCACAGGATAGGCCACACATGCCACAGTGGGAATGGAAAAGACAGTCTGCTTAGGTTTTTGGCTCTGTGCGCAGTCTTAATAAGGACTGCTTGTTCTTTCAGAATTAAATCCAGGGCTGGTTATCAGGTCATACCAGGAACTGCAGCTTTGCATGTTACTCAGACGTAAAAATATCTGATGACACAATGTGAGCGTTTAAAGAAGCCGGCTTTATTTTCCACTGGAAAAAGTGTAAGCAGTCAAGCTGTGGCAGTGAAATTTATATTTCTGCATATTTAGGTTGATACTTTTTGTTGTATCCCATTGCATCCTCAGCATGACACCAAGTGTAGAGCACGCAGTGACAGTACTGCACCGTCAAGAGTATCACACAGATCTTGAAGCTGGAATGAATCGGGAAGCTTTAAACAAACAACTTAGTTTATGTTTTCTTTTTTTTCCCCCCCACAGAAAGCTGATGGAACTTGTAACACCAACTTTAAAAAGACGAAGCACTCGGAGCAGGTGATGCAGGCCCTGGAGGACTTTGTTGGTGGCAACACTCAGATTTTGGTATGTAGGAAAACAAGAAATAAGAATAAGGAAATTTAAGGTTTTAGACTCATATTTAAGTAGCAAAGAAGAGCAAAAAAATACATTATTGGTCCAATTTGCAGTTTCTTCTTTGTTTACAAAAGCATATAGTTTTAACATTTATTTTTCTCTCCTCCTGTCAGAAACTCTACCTGCAGCGACTAGAGGAGCTTCGATCTGTCCTCGAGCAGTCAGATTTCTTTAGGACACACGAGGTGAGACACACCGACTCGCACTCATATTTCACGATTTCTAAACAAACCTGTTGGCTGAGTTGAAGATTTGTGATATCACCTCATCATTAGCTCCTGTGTTGAATTGCTCACACGCCCAAACTCACCCGTCTCACCGGTTTCTCTGTGGCAGGTTGTGGGCAGCTCACTGCTCTTTGTGCACGACGCCTCGGGGAAGGCCAGAGTGTGGATGATCGACTTTGGGAAGACGGTCCCCGTGCCGGCCCCTCGCACCCTGGACCACAGGACTCCCTGGGTGGAGGGCAACCGGGAGGACGGCTACCTGTGGGGACTGGACAACCTCATAGACATCTTCAGCAGTATGCTCCCGCAGACACCTTGAGAGGGAGACTCAGAGGACTGTAGTAAAACATTGGTCCACGCAGGATGGTGGGAGAGAGACTGAGACTGACCGAGGGACGATCAGAAGTGAGCCACCAATTTGACTTTCATTATGACCCATGCCACGATCCAAGTGTCTTTTATCCAAATGTACCAGTGTAAGAAGAAAATGAAGACAACTGCAGGAAATCTGTTGCAAAGAGGAATATGCCAAAGGCGGACATCATTCATCATGCTTCATTTGTGTAACCTGGACACGCATGACGTGCGATGAGTTGATGCAAAAGGCAGAAAAAGAAAGAGGGAGAATTTAATGTATGATTGTGACTGCTGTCACATGGACGGTGGCCTGTTTTATGAAAGCACAGTCCTCTGAATTCACTGACAGTCTCTTTGTCCTGCAAAAGACGCCTAACTTCACTCATCTCCTCTCAGCGCCTCCCTCTGTTGGTTGGAGTTGCACATAGCACCAACTCACAGCCATGAACTTCTCCTCCAAACAAGGAGCATTGAGTGATTGAACTTTTTATTTTTCTCATGGACCACTTTTGATGTTCAAGTATACAGTAACACTAAAACACTGGTCAGACCACGTGTTAACTAACTCAGTGTGTATATACAAGTTTATTTAATTTTTTTGTTTGGCCTTGGTATTACCTTCTTACTTTGTTTGTACAGTTTGTGTGCCTCGCATTTTTAAAGAAAGAGTTGTTTGATCATTCCAGTGCTGTGGACTCCTGCTATTTTTCTTCCAAAGAGTTTCACCTAAGTGTAAACTGATTTACTTCTAATCCCAAAGTTTAACTTCTAGTAGAAAGTGTTTTCTAAATTTGGATTTTTTTTGTATGATAATGCAGTGACATTTTTTGATTCGTTTAACTGTACAGTGAGCAGCATGGCAGCCATGTTTGTCTGGAATTTGTTGCACTGTGGATCCTCACCAAGCCATCGAACAAATCAAGCGGTGCCTCTTTGTGTCTTAAGATGGGGAAGCAGCAGTCGAGTACTGGGTTTACAGTTACTTTAACATGCATTTTAATTAGTTGTTCTCACTTCATTCTCTTTGATCAGTGTTGCTTCGGATTTGCGGGGAGCTTTACATTGAAGCGAAGTAGTGTAAAGGGTGAAATGAAACTGGATTTAACTGATTAAAACTGATCCATCTGTTAAGGCTTCACTTTCAAGGTTTCTCTTAATCTATCCCCACATGATTTTGAAACTGGAAATTTTGTGTCTTATGAGTCCAAGTATGACAAAAATAATCAATAAGAAGAATACTGCTTTTAAACACACGGCGGTCGGCGTAAACCTCATTTAGTTTCACTAAAGCGGTTTGTGGTTTGAATTTTTGTACTGAAGAATGAGAGTTTACAAAGAATTGTTATATTTAGATATTAAGTCAGTGCTTATAAACTTATCTGTTGTTCCTTGACTGGAATGCAGCAGGTCAGTGAACATAACAGTCATGATTCTTCCAGACGTCCTTCAACCGTGTCAAGCAGCACTGTTTGGGTGTGTATGTGTGTGCGGTTCACTCAATAGTTTTCACGTATTTTTACGTGAGTGCTATAAATATCTGACTTCATGCAAATGGAATTCTGGCACTCAGTTTTTCCATTTACGATAAGTAGAACCTACTGGGAGCGAGGAATAATACAGTGTTTACAAAGTGTTATATTTCTTTGCCCATAAATCTTCTATATTTATAAAATGGCGAACTATCAGGGTTTCTAACTGGGTGCTGCTTTCTAAGTACGAAAACTGGATTCATAACCACATTTCCTATTTTTACAGGCAGTGTATTTTAAGGTTGCAGAACACAGACCGATTGGTGAAAACTGATTTATTGATTAATTCTCTGCTTTGTCTAGGTCATGGATTCTAATAAACTGGAAATAAGAGTTTTGTGAGGCTTTTTTGTTTTTGTTCCTGGAGTTTCTCCAGACACACAACTCAGAAGATCCCACAGTTCTGTGAATCTCAAAACTTAGTTTTAGTGATTTCTCTATAACTAAATATCCCAAAACTTTTACAGGTAAGCAGTGAATCAGAATGACACGTTTTTTAACAGTTTATTGTTTAAATATACTCCTTTTAGTCTGTGACGTATTAAGCGGCAAGACGTGATAAAGATTCATCACACTGTAAACACACAAGACAAAAATATAATTCTCCATAAAAATGTGCATTACGTTTATATAAAAGTAATGACAGGGTCCAGAGGTGTGAGATGTGAATGATATCATGGTGATAATGTATTTTCAGAAAGTTCAGTCAGAAGCTGTTTTCACATCCTCTTCATTAAGTACACCACAACACTGACTGCAAAGGTCTAAAATGATAAAGAATCAAAACAATACAGGGACTTGATGACTCCCAGCATAGCAGAATATGTGGCCATTTGGAAGCCCTTTTCAAAGCCCTTTTGGACTGATTCAAAAAACTTGAGGAAGTCACGCAGATATCGGACGGCACATCTTAGAATCAGAAAGTGTCGTATCAATCACACAGCACCATGAGAGTTCACCCAACACTTCGGTGTTTTAGACACTGCAGCCTGTGTCCACTGTTCTCCACCTAGCTGGGCCATTCTGTGTCCTTGTGTGGAGCAACACCGCCTGTCCAGCCAGCCCGGCCTCCACCCCTCCTCGAGGAACCACATACCGGGTCCCGTCATTAGCCCTGTGAGGGTCCATCGTCCTCAGCTGCTGGTTGCTCTGAGCTACGCTGTCCAAACTCCACAGCTGGTAGCGCAGGCTTTTACCCTGCTTAGCTAGGATGTAAACCTCTCTGACCGCCGAGCCAACGACCGGACAAGGACAGCCGCTATCAGCGGCGTGTGAGAGCCAGGGCAGAGCGGGATCAGGCAGCGTGTGCTCTCTGCTCACGCTGCCCAGGTCCAGTCCGAGGAGGACCCCTGGAGCAAAAAGACATGGCTACTGTACTGCGTGTTGGTGTTTTCAGAGCAGTTAAGCCAGGCTTGTTTCAGTCTATATTTTCGTCTGACCAAGGTTACCATGAAAACGTGTCCCTGCAGAGTAGCCTGTCCCTGTTCGGGCTTAGCCAGCGTTACAATGAACCTGTCTGACTGAAACACAGTGTTTTCCTCCCCACAGGTTCCTCTTTACTGCGACACTGTGTCTGAGTCAGTTTCCAGTACATATAAAATTTATGTCACATATAGACACGGCATGTACTTAATTGTGTAATTAACATTTAAGTTCATGTCTTTTCCATTCAAAAAAAAAGCTGCAGAGTTTTCAGGTCAGCATGTGCTTTTAATATGCACACGTTGACCTGAAAACACTGCAGTTAAAATAAAGCAAGCAAACAAACAACTTTGAGGCTGTTTCCTCATAGTAAGAAACTTTTTCGTAATTTTCCTCTGTTTAAAGATTACGAAATAAAGCTGAAGAGTCATACACCCAGAAAGCAATTTACTGAAATGCCACAGTGTCTGTGTCACCAAATCATTCTGGAGGTATTTAAACTGTATTTTCACCCTATTGAGACTGCTGTCTCAGTGTCACTTGTACAAACCAGCTGAAAAAAATACTATCTTATTGTCTAGCTGTGAGTGAAAATAGCTGGCTGGGGTTCTAGTTGGTGCACCACGGTTTGATCATATTCGACATCCACACCTATATGCTAATTTTGTAACCTGTGCTTGATGTCTCTGGTCTGCTCACATTAGTTCCAAAAGCTTGATGAAACAGGCTGATCCTGGTTCAGTTTGTGCACCACCTTTTGAAACACTCGTCTGCTGAGTGGGCTAACTAAGTCTTACCTGAAGCGACAGCCCAGTGTGCCCTGTGGCCGCTACGCTGGCACGGCTCGTGGTTGTAGTCCTCGTCATATCTGCACGTACTGTCAGGGAATCTGATCCTGCGATCATGAATTTTTCTTTTACTTTTCTAGGAAACAAAACAACTACAAAATGAAGCCTTCTCAGTTGTGTTTGGGTGTAGGATACGGGATGAGAACAGGCTGCCCCCCCCACAGGTGTGTGATGATGGCTGCAGCGTTGTCGCCACTTAAGCCCCCTGACAGCAGGTCTGCCTCACAGCCACAAACCTCCTGAGCAAGCCGAGCCATGTTGTCAGCTGACAAATAAAAAATCTTAGTGAGAACATAAAGAAAACCACCGTAACCTGTGAAACTGCATAAACTGTGAAACACAAAGAGGGAATTACTGCTACAAAACACATTTTAGTTAAAAACCTGGCAATACAATTTGGACATTTTTAATTAGTTTTTATTACCTTTAATTGATCCTGCATCTGCTTCTAGGACTTTAATGTCATATTTGCACATCTGGCAACACCCAGGGATGTCACCACAGTTTATGTACTTACATTACCTGAAAACATTTCACCCTGCGCTGTGTATCCCCTGCTCAGTGCTGTCTGAACAACAGTTTCCATGTCAATACTCAGCTGTGGCTGTCGAAGATGAGCAGACATCCACAAAGCCACCAGACCGCACCTTAAAGGTAAATGATACGCTCACAGTCACACCCGTCATGTTTTATGACTTAAACATACAAGAATTCAGGTCGTGTTCATAATACAATAGCTCGACTGTGCACGCAACTGTCGTGGTAAAGGTTTTGTTTGTTTTTATATAAGTGCTCTCTCAGTCAAATGTAGCTGACCTTTACTTAACCAGACAAGTAATCAAGAACAAGAACAATTTCTTATTTATTCTGCAGATCAAGGTGTGAATGATAAGTCTCTGACAGTTTACTGACTTACTGCGGACCATCTTGGATGAGGGAAGGCACATATGTGTTCACCAAGATCCACTGCAGGTCCTTCCTAAAGCTGAAGCACAAGAAACCCACACCATGAAACATTAATAGACTTTATTACATTACAATCCAAATAACAAATCAATAATGGTTGACTTTGCTTTTATGGCACTTAAACAGAACAGAGCTATTCATAATATATGCAACAACTGCGGTGAAAATACTAATAAAGCCTTTCTTTGTGAGGCTTATGATTTTTCTTGGTTTTGTTTTCAGTGACATATTGATTCGTTTCTGTGACGGTGTGGATAGTATTGATTCAGGATTACATCACCATATACTGAGAGATGTTTCCAAAATTCTGTCAACTTTCTGTACGTAAATGTACAAAATAATTAGGAATGCAACAGTTAGCTTTATACATTACTTGATAAAACACGATGACACTTCTGTAACAAGCAGAGTATCTAATAATGTGTTAACTTGGTGTGTATGCTAAAATATAGAAACTAAGTTATAACATCTGATGCAGCTATCAGCTGAGGTGATGACAACAACCATGACAGTGTGTGTCAGACGCTGACAGTGGAATATACAGCCAGGCTAAGGACATTTAGGTAACATTATGCCAAAAAGTTGGTCTTCTCCCTGTAAATCTCACCTACTGTCCCTCTGACTGAGCAGTAACCGGGCCTCTGTGAAGTCCCCCTCCACGGGACTCCTGCTACTGGCTATAGTCTGATACAGCTTCTTCTTGGGAGCTGAGACAGGAGGAGCAGGTTGTGGACCTGGAGCAGGTGGAGGAGGAGGAGGAGGTGGTGGTAGTGACATGGGGCACTCCACCGACATGTTAGGTGAACTCCTTTGAAAGGACAGAAGTGTTAGCTTGTTTTCTTGTATATTCTAAGAACCATTCACACTACTGTATCTCACAACTATGCGCCCACCTTTCACTCTTTAATGTTAAGTAATTACAATTAAGCTAGTAATTCTGTTGTCAACAAGCACGGGAATTTTTGTTATCTTAACTCGGTGTTGAACACCGATTGGGGAACCGAAGCCCAGCAATCTTCCGTTGACGGTAACCGCTCTCAAAATGTAACTACCTTGTAAATTTACACAAGCTAGACCATACACCCACTTTTCAGCTAGCAATGCTAGCTAGCGAGCGACATCGGAGTTATACCCATATTTGGTCTGTCTTCTATTTCCTCTTCTTCGTCTTCTTCTTCGTGTTTCTTTGAGATCATACCGCTCTCCACTGCCTCTACCGACGTAGATTGGACTATAGCGTCAAATGGGATTTATGGTGTGGGGTCATGGAGTTAAATCAGATTAATATTGGCTGCACAGTTTATTCATATGCGTTCAAGTAACAGCTGCCTACCCGAGGCAAAAAAAAGCCAGAACAGATATTACACAACATTGTTTCACAAAAAAAATTCATTAGGGAAACTTGAAACACAACAGCTTAACAGCCTTCGTTGTGTTTCTAGACACGAGAAAATGAGTGGTACCATATTTCAGTCTACATAGCTAAATTACTCGGACTATTGTCTGCATTAACAGTTTCAAACATTAAGTCTGGAAAGTCGTCATGCAAGCCAGATATTATGATTGAAGTCTTTCACATGCTACTCAGGATAAATCGCCCTCCTTCCGTTAGCTTCCTGCTCATGTACGGGTGGAGGGCATTGAGAAGTTAGATAAAATTAGCTGAACAATCGACAGTTCATCGACAAACAAGTAGCCTACAATTCAGTAAAGCAGAGTTTAAATTGTCAATAAAGAACGAAGGCAATTAACACTCGTGCTAGAGGTAATTACACTGAGGAGTCTACTAGGAATAAGTACGAAACCTATTAGTGGACAACAGGGATTTTGCCAATCTACTGCGCCAGTAGGTGGCGGTAATGCACCTACAAGCTAATGTGCCAACCGCCTACTCAACTCAAAGAAGAAGAAGAAACCCCAAGAAGAACGCGAGAACTGAGCCCGGGATTTGGTAAGTCCGGGGTTTTCATTCATCGTTCCGAGGTGAGTAAATTACTTTTTGTTTTCCAAGAGCATTTGCCAACTTAGATATCCAATTGACGCTTATTGTGACCGTGAGTGGATCAGAATCAATCAGAATTAAGCGATGCATATATTAAGTTAAGTGTAGTAATTTAGCTACAGCTAGTCGCTAGCTTTTAGGCTAACGTTCACCCCACGTTATTCAAGCCCGATATTTTGCGAACGTTAGCTAGCGAGTTAGCTGTGCTTCTAATTGGTTAAAAATGAATATTTAGAGGTTGTTTTTTCTCAAACCATTCATCTGCAGGTTAGAAGATGGCCACCCCAGAGGTACGGCTTAACCATACGATCTACATCAACAACCTGAATGAGAAAATTAAGAAAGATGGTAAGATTATTCTTACTCGCTGGTTTTCATTTAAATACACACAGCACACAGAGAGCCTCTTCAAATCACGTGGTTTGTTCTGCTTTCTCGTGTTTCTGCAGAGTTGAAAAAGTCGCTGTACGCCATCTTCTCACAGTTTGGACAGATTTTGGACATCTTGGTCGCACGAAACTTGAAGATGAAGGGCCAAGCGTTTGTTATTTTCAAAGAGGTCAACAGTGCTTCCAATGCTCTGAGATCCATGCAGGGATTTCCTTTCTACGACAAACCCATGGTAGGTTCAACACAACGAATAGCAGATGACTGAGAAGCTTAACAGAAAACCAAAGATCCGAATAGAGCATTCATTTTCTGTGTGATAAAGAATAATAATCTGCAGCATATGAGCTGTATACTCTGAAATACATGTGGTGCTAACTTGTCTCTTCCTACAGCGTATCCAGTATGCCAAGCAGGACTCGGACATCATAGCTAAAATGAAGGGAACTTATGTGGAGCGTGACCGTAAAAAGGAGAAGAAGAAGATCAAGGGAGCTGATGGAGCAGGAGCTAAGAAGGGGGTACCTGGAGCTGCTGCATCCATGGTTGCTGGGGTCCCTGCTGCCATGCCTGTAAGTGAGGGGTGGTTTTATTTGTAACCAGGTGGTAGAGTTGAAAGAAGATTGGGTGGAGGTCACTGATGGTGTGAGGGGCTGGCACACTCATGACTGTTGTGCCTCACTCTTTAGGGAATGCCTCCCATGAGCCAGGCTCCCCGTATGATGCACATGCCAGGCCAGCCGCCTTATATGCCCCCTCCTGGCATGATGCCTCCTCCAGGGATGGCACCTGGCCAGATGCCCCCTGGTGCCATACCTCCTGGCCAGATGATGCCCGGACAGATGCCTGGACAAATGCCCCAGCAGGTAGTGTGGCAGAGCATGTTGTCATTTCTTTAACCAAATAAAGTAAGTTTTAATTTTGTTCTGACCTCTGCTGACCTTTGCCCTCACAGGTTGCAGAAAATCCTCCCAATCACATCCTGTTCCTCACCAACCTGCCTGAAGAGACAAACGAACTCATGCTCTCCATGCTCTTCAACCAGTCAGTAACGTCTCTTTTTCTGCGCTGCATTTTTGTGTTTGTGCACGTGTCGAATGCTGAACTTGACTGTGATGTTGTGTGCTCAGGTTCCCCGGGTTCAAGGAGGTGCGTCTGGTTCCTGGTCGTCACGATATCGCCTTTGTGGAATTTGACAATGAAGTGCAGGCAGGCGCTGCACGAGATGCACTACAAGGCTTTAAGATCACACAAGCAAATGCCATGAAGATATCATTCGCTAAGAAATAACACCTCAAGACCCCTTTTTTTTATTTTTCCCCTTTTTCTTACCTCCACACACACACGGGTCTTTGTACAGCAGTGACCTGAACTAAGAAATTTTTTTGTAGAACTTGACAGTTGTGGATCAGAACTGTGTTTCTCCATCCAGGATTAGATGTAAGTATACGTTTGTTTTTGCATAACGTTGGGTTGTTCTGTAGAACTGCTGACGTAAAATGGAAGAGAGGTAAATTGATGGAGAAGTTCTGCGTCCTGCTGGAATTTCACAAAGGTATCACAGCTGGTTTGCTTTTTACTTTTATTTGTTGTTTTTTTGTTAATTGTTTTAATTGTCATAAAGCATTGCACCCAGAGTCTGGTCTACCAGATATTGTACCTGGAGCTTTTTTCATTTTATAATTAAAACTTTCCTTTGAGACATGTGTTTTTGTTGCTTTCGAACTTTGTCTTGTTCTTAAGGGATGAACGGACCAAACGCCTCAAATAGTAAACAATTTTTGAGCATCACAACTGATTTTTAAATGTTCCTGCGACTACTTTTGCCTGTTTTGTTTTTCTGTTGCCCTGAAATTTGTTTAAACTGGTATTTAAACCATTTGTCATGAAAAACTGGGGACCTGAACATCAGGAGATTTCTTTTTCAGGGGAAAATCATTTATGTATCTTTTTCTAGCAACATAAAATGGCAAACTCTCAGCCCTCTGTAGGGCAAAGCTGGTTATCAGAATCGCCTGCGTTAGTCAGCGGCGGAGAGAAGGTCATCGATGTTGTACAACAAAAGTCCTTGGCTGCACTCGCTCTCAGGATACTGATGTTACATGGTACACACTTCAGACTGCTGGCTGCCCACATTCTCCACAAAATTGATACTTTGCAGAAAATTGGATTCTTTGGCCAGAGGGGAAAAACAGTTTCCAGGAGTCAAATTTATTAGACAGTAGTCCAGTTCTTTGTTCAAAGCATTCTGGGCCTCCATTCAAATCCGTGTGTCCCTCCTGCTTGTAGAGTAAACCAATTGGACTCTGATTCAGTCTGTGCTTTGAAGTATACAAATCCCAAAGAAACCATTTTTATCTTTATTTGGTCTATGAGGCAATAAACCACAGACAGAGGAGTCGTTTAGTGGCTTCTCTTGAGTTATCATGTTTTGCCATTTTTTGGTATCATTGCCATATTTAATCAGTCTCTGTTTTAAGTCTCGATGGCTTTTTACCCTCCAAGAGAAATTTAGAAATCGGAGAACAAACACTTTGTCAACTGGAACTGCTCAACTGAATGCATTGGATGCCAAATGATGTTATAATCCTAAATTTATTTATTCAGCTGTGGGAACACACATGTAGTGGTGGTGCTAATATGTGTAGAAACACTAATTTTTCTCCATTGGGCAAAATCAGTCTCCTCTGTGGTTTCCATCTTTGGGGGGTAAAGCATGTTAATTTGACACATACAGATCGTTCAGATAAAAGTAAACCCTGATGTTTCATGACTGCTTTGCAGCCAGTGGTGGACGAAGTATTCAGGTCTTTTAAGTTAAAGTACAACTGTGTGAAAATACTCAGTTAAGTGCTGTGAGTTGAGGTGGAGCTAATTTAAGCTATTAAATATGTTTTGTAGTAGTTAAATTGACTGCAAAACTCCATGTTTTTCTCTGCATCCTCATTATAAATTTGCAGTCCTTATCCTCAAGTAAACTATTAACATTCAAGATGCTTGTAGAGAAGGAAAATAACAGTGTTTGCCAGGCCTCTTTAAAAGGACTGCATGTGTGAATAATCTGTTTAAACAAGTAAGGGATTCAAATGGGTTCAGCGCCTCACATGTTCACAATTGTCTCAACTTTTGCCAATTAGTAAATGCCTGCCTTATGTTTTGCAGCACATCCTCAAAGGCCCCTCGCAGCCTTGCTGTAGGATTGCAGAGTAATTACATGCCAACAAGGACCACCGCTGCCTCTCAAAGGCCGGATTCATGAGTGTACAGGGAGGAGTGATGTGTGAATTAGGCCTGAAAAGCTCAATTTAGACTTGCACTATCATCGGTGCCCAGTGCACACAGGGCCTCTCTGTTGTGGACTTAAACTGTGCCCTGAGTAATTGTCTTCAGGTCAGCTCAACAGTGTATACAGAAATGCACATTCTTCTGTAGTTTCCCAAGCCTTTCCACACTCCCTTATTTTGCCTTGAGAAAGCGCTGACCTTAGCCACCAGGGCGCCGTGTGTGTGTGTGTGTGTGTGTGTGTGTGTGTGTGTGTGTGTGTGTCGCATGCTCTTGGCAACAAGCCTAATGTTTTCCCCATTCACCATCACAGTGATCTTTCAGTTGCAGGGACTGAAAGGCAGCTTCTCCTGTGGGTTATGTGTGGGAGCTTGTATCAGCTTGTGACGATGCATATTTACATCCGTGGACTTTAAAGGCTTGTGTCATGCGTGTTATCAGTCACAGATGGTCACGGTTCGGTTTTAAGGCAGGGCAAAAGTTTGTGCCAGAAGTGGCTGCTCTTCGCTCGTTCACTTTGTCACTTTGTCACTTTGTCGTCATTAAACCTCACTGACCAACCAGTGGGTCAGTCGTCATTGTTCAAGCCCTCAGAACTTTGTTTTCCAATTCAGGATACCAAATACGCCGATTAGAAATTTGGGCAAATTTGTATAACATCGTGCACATGACATCTTCTGTATTTATATCTGAAAGCATCAACATTCTGCACCCAGTTTTAACATCATATCTTCATGGGATGAGAAGCTTCTCCATTTAAAAAATAATCATGCCCCAAAATACTGATTTTAAGTATTTTAATTACACAAAAACATTGCTTCAGTTTAAATGGTGACTATTAAGGCAATGTTTTTTTTCTGCCATGTTGAGTAAATGTGACTAAATTAAAGAACTTAAACTAAATTAACACAAACTTCTACATAAACATTTTGTGTTCACTTAAGTATTACACATAAAGGTAATGCATTGTAAACTGGTTATTCTGTCTCTGGGAATAAATGACAGTCATGTTGTGTCATTTATACACATTGATTCAACATGATGGAAAAAAGCATTGCATTAAATGTCCTCCTTTACATTGAACTTGTGTAATAAATCAGAGGGAAATTTTATATGGAAGTAAAAATGTTCAACCCGGCTAAAATGGTGTAACACTGTGTGTGAATATGAAGGATTGTTCTTTAAAAGGTATTGCCTGTGTTTGACAGTTTACAGTTGAAAATTAAGAGAGAAGAACTATGAATTTTCCCAGCCAGAGTCAAACCTGCGACTCACACTTTACCTGCCAAGTTCCACCAGGAGCAGAACTCATTAGAAGTCTTCTGTAAGCCTACACGGGGATCAATAAGTCACGCATTTACATTACTTATGACCATTAGATGGTGCCAAATGCAAGTCTACGACACTTCGTTCAAACTACGGAGACCCACGGAGGGTGGAGGTTGCGGGTTTTTTGGTGACTCTTCCTCCGGTGATCCACACGCAGCAGCCCCCTGAGCAGACCCACACATGTACACATGCTTCCGGATGGTTGGTTAGAATTCAGCTCATGTTTGGAGGTCACTGCTCCTCTATGCAAATCAACTCCCTGCTCCTCCAAGAGCCCTCTGTTCTGCTCCGGGGTCACTGGCGAGCGCCAGGCCGCGGAAACGCCAGCGGTTGTCACGGAAGCCCGTGATAGACCTTAACAGAGGGGAGGAGGAGCAGGAGGGAGGCAGAATCTCATTACATCTGCTCCTCTATGAAGAAGGTACATTGTGTGGAGGTCTTGGATCCAACGAGACGAGCACTGGAGGTCACATGTGGAAAATATGCCATGTGACCGGTGCCAATATTCAAAACGACGTCTATACCCTACAATTGTCTTTTATATTAATGCGCTCACCCGGTTAGTATTTGCAGCCGACGGCATCATTTAGCAGCTGCATGTGGGTGCAGTATACAAGCCAGTGGCTGTCGGAACAAGCTTAATCACAACGTGATCACGGTTCACAAAAAATCAGTCTGCAGGTAGGGGCCTTTAGACACCTGCGCCATGTGTGCCATGATCACAGTCGTTGCTTTTCTTTTTGTCACTTGCAGTTGTGTATTGCGTGATTTAATTATGTGGCGCTGCAGCCTCACGCGCCTATAGAAACTTTCCCATTCAGAGGCAACCCCAGGAAGAATACAAGAACAACAACAAAAAAAACCCAAACAAAAAACAGTTAATTAGAACCACGGAGCTTTGAAGCGAGCCGGGGTCTGAAACTGGAGGAGAGGAACCAGTTCGGAGCCACAAAAGGTAGAAAGGAAACGAAAAACCTGAGCGGAGAACTGAAAGGCATTTAGAATAATCCCACGTGTAAATTGTGACATGCTTAGAGAGAGGGGGAAAAAAAGAAAGTTTTGGGTTGGTCAAAGTGTGCAGAGAGGGAGGGAGAGAAAGGGATGAGAAATCTGGTGCGCGCTGGGAACCATCCGGACAAGAGCTGAAAGACGGATATTCCCTGCCTCAGGACACACCCTCCACGCTCTCTTTCTCTCTCTCTCATTGTTTCCCACACTGTCTCTGTCGCCGCTGGGCTTCGTATCGGGTTCACAAATGACCAACCAGCCGCTTGGATGAGAAGAGCGCAAAGTGAAATCATTCCCTTTGAGAAACGCAACTTCGGCAGTTGCTTCGCCAACACACGCATCACGGATTAGAATGATTATAGATGTCTCCGGGGGTTTTCTCTAGTTATTTCTTGCGTGGATCAGGCTTGAAGAAGGACAGAAGAAGAGAAAGAAGAAGAAGAAGAAGAGAGAGTGTCATCTAATTGGGATGAGAGTTCAAGTCAAATGAGCCGGCAGATTGAACCTTTAAAGCCTCTTAACGCAGGTGGTGGGAGGAATACAGCGCAAGGGGAGTGTGTTTATGTGCCGCGCGCGTGTATGTGTGCCCGTGTGTTTGTGTTCATGTGTGATTCCCAGAGGAAATCCACCCTGGACACAGCGGCAAGGGGGTGATCAGGTGCGTGTGGGTGGGGGATAAATCCAAGCGGAGACAGAGGTAGTTATGGTTTCTCTGACTTGGACGCCATGAAGTGGGTCTACGGGAGTTTCAGGGTTTAAGACCGGAGAGGAGGAGAGCTGGGCGGTCGGACGGACGCAGGGAGGGGGGGAGGAGGAGGGGGACACCACCACCGCCTAAGCGCACAACACGGTCCCCGATCCCCTGACGCAGGGATGGAGAGCATGAGAGCGCACAGGGTAACTCGGCTCGATGCCACAGACGGGAGCGGAAAGATCACCAGGAGGCCAGACATGAGGTGGGACCGGCACCGGGGACACCTCCACCTGCACCGGACTGTGATCTTTCTCGTCGCGCTCACGATACAACCTCAGGTAAGCCACCGATTAAGTGCTATTTTGGGCGGCATGCCCTTAAACCCACGAGGTTGACTTTTAGCTGTGGTGTAGCCTATATTTCTTATCATGGCTGCGTGGAAACTGTCAATAATGGAGTCCTGACGCACTGACCCTTCCCTCTTTGTGCTGCCCTCATTCTGCTCCTACGTGGCGCTGTGCCCACCTGTTGTTTCAGCCCGCTGGTGCCTGTTATCACACGCAGCACATCTACTGTAATCCTGTTTTAGACGCATGGGTTGCAAATGTTACTGTAATGGTGCGCGCTGGCATGAGAATATTACGACAAAATCACATTTTAAAGCATTATAGAGAACTCATTGTTTATTATAGCAAACAAAGAGTAGACTATAATGAGACGGACAACACACAAATCAAGCATAATAATGGCTTACAGCTGCTGCATATGATTTATCTGGGGATGGGGGGCTTCAGCGGTAAATAAAACCCCAAATTGTTTTTGAGGGGCTGTGATGGATAACTAACACCTTCATTACCCACCACACACCTCCTGCTCAGTCCTTTCCTTTTTCACTGGTTAATAAAGCAGTAATGCATCTCCACTTTTGCCTCCTGGTGCATTTTTGTAGTTTGTCTTCATGCCTTATGGTTGCATGCATGCAGACTTTTTTTGTGTGTGTTTTAGTTGGTTTATAAATGACAGAAGAGTTCAATAGTGAGTGTATTAACTGTAATTGATTCTGGCAAGACGTTTACAGAATTATGGGCATTATTTTTGACAGCATGGAAAGCTTTGGATTTTATGCCAACAAAAGCTGAGCATGACTGTACAAAACGCCAAATATTTTCCCCCGTTTTGCCGTGCGAGCTGTCAAGCAGCTGCCGGCCTGATCAGGATGCCTATGATGTGAGACAGGGCCCAGCAGTAGCAAGAACAGAGCTACTCCGGAGTGTTTGTGTGTGTGTGTGTGTATGTGCACATTTTTCTATATACCAAGCTCACATCCAGCATCTGTGTCTTGGGTGTGTGTGGAGCCCGGGGCCACAGCCGAATAAACTCTGGGGCGTGTGAATGTTGAACGTTCAGGCGGCTCTGCGTGTCTCTCTCTGCACCTCTGCAACCCCTTCACAGCTTAGGAACAACACTCTCCACTCCCTCCATTCTCCATGACTGCACTGCAGTGTGAAGCACACACACTCCACTGCTGTGGCTGGTGCCTATTACTAATGCACAAGACAGGAGACCATGTCCATGAGGACACACTCAGACTATTCATAAAGTGAAGCTTATCGACTCCCCAGAGGTCACTACGTGTTGTCAGTTGTCCAGTTTTATCGTTCCCAAGGCTCACACTGCAGTGGAGTCGGAGCCTTGGGAATACTGTTATAGTGTGATTTTCGGCTTTACAAAATCATTTTCTAGTGTGCCAGACTCAAATTGAAGCTGGATTTTAAAATGTGATTAGTTTACTTTATAATCACAAGCATAGACGGTTTCACATAAAACCGCTGAAGTATCTGTCAGAACAAGCAAATGGATTCCAGTTACAGATTACTGATGAAAATCCA
Source organism: Scatophagus argus (assembly GCF_020382885.2). Classification (NCBI taxonomy): domain Eukaryota; kingdom Metazoa; phylum Chordata; class Actinopteri; family Scatophagidae; genus Scatophagus; species Scatophagus argus. The sequence continues at coordinate 16,375,993 of NC_058497.1, read as the reverse complement.
TTTGGAAGTCAGTTTTATTTTTAAAGTTGCAACATGTCACAGAATTGATTGGTGACTCTCATTCCTATGTTGTCAGACTCTGTTTTGGGTTGCTGGATTGGGCAGATCATCAACCCAAAGCATCGGTTTTGGATTACCTGAGAATAAGATTCAGCAGTCAGCCACTTTACATGAATAACATACTTCAGGGCCGCCACTAACAGACACGTTCAAAGTTCAGTGCTTTATTATGTGAACTGTAAGACATCAGAAGAGGTGACTCTTATAAAATGCGCGTTTTGTCTGAACAATGATTCTAAAGCGAAAGAAACTCCATTTGTTATCATGGAAAAACAAAAAGGAAAAACAAGAAGTCTTCCCGTTTGAGAGCTATGAACTTGAAAATGTTTTTCACATTAAAAATTAATAAAATTAATAAAGTTTCTATTGATAAAACAATTTATTATCTAAATAATTGTTTCAGGCCTAAAATGGCATTCAAAGTGCCACACATTTGAATGTAATAGTTTAGAAGTTTAGGTTCAAAGAAACTCTTAAACAAAGTGTTCACAGCAAGATCTGGATCTTATGAGTAACCCTGTCATTTTTGAATATTCAATATATTATGATAGGACAATGTATATGTAATGTATATCAAACATATGTCACATCAAATGAACTCATTTGAATTTGTTTTCTTTGAGCCATCTGACCACGTTGTACTGATGTGAACTGCAGCTGAGCAGCACTTTGTTACAGAGGAAACACTGTGCTTTATTATGGTGTTTCAATGGGTTTGAACTTTTTCTTTAACCCTGTACTCTTACAGACAGTTGAACTACCTTTCTAACAGTCTCATCTGCCCTGCCCAGTAAAAATAGAGTTCAGGCACTGACCCACGAATGTCTCGAAGTCTTTAGATGGAGAGGGTTTGTTGTGACTGAGTTTTGGGTGTAGTGATCCTTTAACTGCCAAAGCTCTCCTGCAGAGACAGTCTGAGCTTCAGCTTGGATCTCTCTCTCTCTCTCTCTCTCTCTCTCTGTCTGTCTGTCTTCCTGTCTGTATCTCTCTGTCTGTGTGTCTGTCTCTCTGGTCAAACTGAGCGCTGAAATGCTGGTATGCAGGGAATGGCTTGGCCAGCATGAGGAGGAGAGGAAGAAAGGAGGATGTAGATTGATGAGCGCCACTGTATCTTCACAAGCTGTTTGATGTAGACGAGTCCCCCCCCCCCCCCCGCCTTCATCCCCTTGACCCCTCCCACCTCACCCTCTCACCCCCCTCTCAGCTCAGGGACAGGGGCAGGAGAGGGACACACAGCCAAACACAATGGGGCGACTGAGAACCCGGCTCAGTGTAGGGGGGCGGGGGGGACTCGTCTCACACAGCGAGCACATGAGAGCTTGTTGGTTGTGGTGATTTCTGTCCATGATCAAATGTACAACACCACGGGGGGGATACATGACTCTGATTTTTTTTTAACTTAATGAGCCATCATTAAGTTCAGGGTTTGCGAGGAAGAAATTCAAAAAGGGCTGAATTATTCAGATTTATTCATTTGTGGAGGTTTCATGCCAAACTGCGAAAACTGTGACTTTATTTCTTCGCGTTTGCAGTTGTTGGGAGATGTCAAAGCCGTTGTTTCACTCTGCCACAGTGTCATGCAGACACACATGTGTGTATGCACGCACATACCTGACCCCGGTGCTCCGAGACTCTCAGGGGGTCTTGTTAACTCTGGAGTGTGTGTGTGTGTGTGTGTGAGTGTTTGCATGGGTCCTCCGCCCATCTTTAAACAGGGAGGGAACACAGAGGACAGAAAGCACGGCACATGAAAAGGAGAATGACAACAATGCGGAGATGAAATGATGGCCACAGAAAGAGAAATGACAGGATGAAAGGAGTGTTACAGCTTGTTCCCGAATAGAGAAAAGAAGAGAGGAGGAGGAGGAAGAGTGTGAACAGGTTCTCAGTGTCATCATCCCCTGGGAAGAGAGAGAGTGAGAAAGAAAGAAAGAAAGAAAGAAAGGAAGACAAGGAAGTTGAAGGATAAACAGGATTATATGGCAGGAGTGATGGGCTGTATGTCCGTGATTTGGTTGGAAATGTTTTTCCCCTGCTTGAGGTCAACGAGAGCTGTGGGAATCAAAGTTATGTCCTCCTTTCTTTTTTCTCTCAGTCTCACTTGCTGTCTGATGACTGATAAACAGATGACACAGAGGAGACACGCAGGCCGCTGCAGATTCCCAGATGTAGTGAGAAAATACATTGCAGGAAACCTGATAGTTCACTCTCAAACTTACTTCAGTCTTTTCAATAAAAACTTCATAAATACAAACCAATTTTGAAATTTATTAGGTAAAAATCCACTTGTTATCTGACTTACTTATTTAGGGTTTGTAAGTTTGTAATTGTCATTGTCAATGTCATTCCTCATGCATGTCACTTCTCTCCTTCCCACCTTCTCCACTCTCCTCTCTGGACTCAGGCTGTGTGTGCTGTAGGGATGTTCGAGCTCCAGATCCATCACTTCCAGAACCCACATGGACTTCTGCAGACAGGAGACTGCTGCGACCTCCAGGCCAGCGGAGGGCAGCGCTGCTCAGCCAGGGACCAGTGTGACACTTTCTTCCAAGCCTGCCTCAAGGAGTACCAGGCCCGGGTCGCCTCAACTGGAACTTGCACCTTCGGGTCGGGCAGCACTGGGATCCTGGGTGGAAACTCCCAGTTGTTCCACCACCGAGGACACGATGGAGGAGGAAGGGGAGGAGGAGGAGGAGGAGAGGATGGAACTAATGGACACATTGTCATTCCCTACGAATACGCTTGGCCAGTAAGTACAGGGGCGGTACTGGTTATCAGTATGGTTACCAAGGGAACAGGCTAAGCTTCAAGTACAACAATACACTCAAACTGAGGCAAGAGTGGAATAACAATGATAGTCAGAGTTCAGATTCACATGCTTTTACACCTTTTCTGTCCTTCTCTGTGTGGGGTTGACAGTGCTGCAGGGCTGACCAGCACCTATAACACCTATAATACCTCTATATACTGTGGTGCTTCACAGTATCTGTTTGGATATGGGAAATTCCCCTGTTAAATGGATTTGTTATTGTCCAACACAGTGGTAAAAAAGAAAAAAAAATCAGAAATCGTTCTTAGAGAAATTTTATTTTCTAGCAACTGTTTTGATTCATAGTGTTAATTTAGCATCAGTATGTCTGCATTGATTGTGGGCGTGTTAGCCTGCGAGCAGTTTTGGGATTTATTTCATTTGTTTGACGGCTTTAGTTACGAGTTACTTTAAATATTATTTTTTTTTAATGTACAAAACATAAAGATATGAAACTTTGTCTGAAGTTGACTGTACCTAACAATATGTAGAAGGAGAGTAGAAATGATTAGTTGGTTAATTGATTAGTCTATTTGAGTGGCAACTTGATTTTAAGTGATTTTTTAAGAAAAAAAATTCCAACGGTTTTCGATTGGTTTTATTCTTTTCCCTTCTGATTATGTTGTTTTTGTTTTTTTTTTAAAAATGATTTTCAGATTTGATCATTGATTCGATTGATCAAACTGATTGCTTGAGAAAATAATCAGGAGATTAATTTATAAGAAAAGCAGTTAGTTGCAGTCCTTTGTCTTCTTCTTTCACTGCACATTTCTGTCCTCTTCCTCCCTTTTTTCTTCCATCCATCCTGAGTTCTGCCTGTAAGTTAAAAACTTTGGGTCTATTGGTTGCTTTTTTTTTTATCGAACAGCCTGCATCTCGATAAAACATCACACTGCTGGCTGCTCCATCTCGTGTCCCCATTAAAGAGCAGAGCAATTAATCTGCCATTAGCAGAACAGTAGGCAAGTGTGGCCAAGAAGAGATATTGATCATTCAGTTCACCTTTCTTTTTTCCTTCTCCAGTCTTCTGTCTCTTTTTTTCTTCAGTTTTTTTTTTCTAATTCTGCAGGAAGAACCTAGAAAAACGTGAAGATTAATAAGTAGGGATGAAGGAGTTTATCACCTGGAGAGGTTTGCACTGATTATTATGCATTAGAACTGGAACCACGAGGCAATTAATTAATTCGTCTGTCAACTGAAAATAAATGGCAATTATTGTGATAATTGCTTAATTGTCAATTTTTGGTGAAAATGCAAAATAAATCACTCTTCGTATCTTTCAAACATGAATATTTGGTGTAGAGAAGGCCTAGTTTGTAGGATTTAGTGGCATCTAGTGGTGTGGTTGCAGATCGCAACCAACTGAACATCCCTCCTGTCACCCTCCCTGTGGTGGCTGCAAAATCCACAAAATACTAATACATAATTATAAATATTCCATTTCCTCCAATATTATATTCCATTTCTTGCTCTAACCCCCTCTAAATCACACTCTAGACCTTAAATCTTTGTTTATCCATGAAACTAGAGCTCCAGAGAATCCTTTTCAAGCTTTTCAGCAAGGACAAGAAGAACTGAGCCTCAATTTTTCTAGGGATTGTGGAGGTTTTGTCTATTTCTTTTTTTTGGGTCTTTTGTAGTGAAAGAAATCCTCCTGCAGTCTTTCATTTATTTATTTATTTTTTGAGTTTGATCGCTCCCAGCATGGTTGACTTCCTTCTCATACTGAAAGTACGACAGAAATGGCTACAAAAGGCCTTATAGCTCTAATTCTGTTCATATTGTGTTGAAAAATGTTTCTAATATCAGACAAAACCCAAGTGAAGCTTCAGCTACACACAGACACACACACAGGAATGTAACACACAGTTGGTTTAGGTTTCTTCCTCTTGATTAGCATCAGCCCATTTACCTGTGAGACTCTTCGTCCCAGAGCCAATTATCTTCCCTTATCTGTGTACAGTTTGCTTTTGTGTGCGTTTCTGTGCATGTGTTACATGCGCACCGCAAGTGTGTGTCACACTTTCCTTGTGTTTTTTTCCCCTCCTTCTGTGCATTTGGGAGGTGCGTGACTGGCAGGCACAAGTGTGAGAAAGTTTTCTGTCAGAAAAGCTACCTGGATCAGTTTCAGGGCCGGGCTGCAGGGCTGGCTGCACTGCAGGGGGAAGGAGAGAGAGAGAGAGAGAGAGAGAGAGTGCTTGGACACAGTGACAGTGTCAATGTATTTTAACCTCACTTTATGAGGACTCCAACACCCACCCTCCACCTCTCAGCAGGGAGGGAGAGGGAGTGATTCTCCTGCCCCAGGTGAGGGGATGAACAGGTGAACGTAGTCATTATGAGGAAAGGTGAGCTCTCTCTGCCCCCTGTCCTCCCTCACTTGTTCAGCCTTCCTTTCTCCCATTCTCTCACTGATCTCTTCAGGGAACTGCATGCAGTCATATGTGTGCGTCTGTATTTGCTTATGAGTGTGAGCATAGCTGTAATTTATTGTGTTGTATTTGTTTTGTATATTCATCATGATTGGCTGGAATGTTTTCATCCCTGTCAGGCTGCTGGAGGTCTGTGCTGTGATCGCTGAGGTTAAAACTGTGTGCTGATTTTGTTCAACCGCCCGGTTATTGTAAACTACAAACTCTGTCTTAGTTTCTGTAACCTCTTAGTCTCATGCAAAGGGCAAAGGATGGCTTTTTGGGATTGTCAGTGACCACACTGTACACATAATGCGACTAATACGTGTATGAAAGAGTGCAATGCTGTATGCTAAATCCATTATATGCATGAGCTGATGACTGACATCAGAATCTCTCAGCCTCAACAAGTAAAATAAAAAAGGTCTGCAATCTGAACTGATGGCTCTCAAGGAATTAAATTGAGCAACATTTCAACCTTGACAGGTCTTTGTAAAGGCTGGCCTAGCAAATGCCTCAGAGTAGGGCAGCACAGTCAGTATTTACCCAACACACTCATCACACTGGTGGAAATCTGTCTGTTTTTCAGTCACATTTTGAACCTTTGTTTCTGTAAATGTGTGGCTTGACTGTTCCTGAACAAGTCCAAATATCACATCACCCTCGGTATCATTTTAAAGGCTATATTAAAAGGCTTGTTTGATATTTTGGATAATGTTTGATAACTGCTTGTTTTCTTGCTAAAAGTTAAATGAGATTACCATGCTCGCCTGTGTTCTTAGTATGAAGATAGAGCTCCAGCAGTCAGTTAGCCGGTTAGCTTAGCACAGGGGGCAACAGCTAACCTAGGTTCCTCCAAAGTTCAAAAATACACCAGACAGCACCAAGCTCATGAATTAACATGTTGGATCTTGTCTGCCTAAGCTGTAAAAACATGGAGAACAATCTGTGGTTGTAGGAAGAGTGAAGAAGTGCTGGGCAGATGGATAAACTTGTGTGTGAAGATACTGGGGAGTTTATCTGAACCATAAACTGTTATTGTTTTTTTGTTTGTGGGTGAATTAAACAAACAAGAAATGTTGTGTTAGTTAAACGTTAGAGATGTTTGTTGGAGGGTTTTTGAACTTTTGACAGAGAACTTTGTCAAGCCTCTCACCTCCCAGCTCTGTGTTATTATGGATCTCGCTGGTTTACTTGAAAAGACCCGCCCTGCACATCACCCTTCTCTGATTGGCTTCCCCTGATATTCTTATGCTCACCTGGTGTAGATGAAACCACAATGAAATTAATGTCATTCTTTATCAGAGTGTTGAATATGGAACGGACTGAGAGTTAACAGTTTGAGTCAAGTGTGATTGGTGCAGTCTCGGGTTGTATCTGTTGTTTTCTCGCAGTTGGTTTGTAAAACAAACAGCCAGCGGTGGTGCTGATATGGTGGATTGTGAGCTGTAGTTTCCCCAACCACTTGGCAGCTGTGTTTTGTCTGTGTATAGCAGGCATGCAATGTGTCCAAGCTTGGGAAAATGATAGACACATCTGGGACTAATGTTACTTGTTTCGGCAAGGTGGCTTCCGCCCTGCAGACATGTGGCTTGTCCACTCTGCCTAAACCAGAGACACTCTGGCATCCAAGAGCATCTCCAGAGGAGGAGTGATCCCGAGGGGAGGAGCAGCAGGCCAGACTAGAGGGACCGCTGAAGAAGTCGGTGTGTTTACCAGGGAAAACCAAAGCTCACAATCTGCTGTATCAGCACAGCCACTGGCTGTTTGTGATACAAACCAACCACAAGAAAAACATGGCAGCAACGGGATATAATACAATGTCTAAGTTTGACTCAGATTGTTAACTCTTAGTGGCTAAAACTAACTAACCAACAAAGGCAATGTAAAATGTGCTAAATGTGGTCTAGTTTTGGAAAACAGGCAGGTAAACAATACTGTGTGAAAATTCATATGAAAACTAGAATGTCAGAGGATATGATACCATGTGCGCCGTTTCCCTCGTCTGGTTTCAGATGTGAGATCCAGATAGGCTTGGCCTCCTGGACGTTGGTAATTTTACAGATAGTCTGAGGGATGTGGCTTCATTTTGACCCCAGTGTTAGAATCACAGACACTCAGTGGTCTGGGATGTTTTCGCTGCGGCGCCTCCGCAGAGACAGGAAAAGTTCAAAGACTTCATAACGGAGATGTCATTTCTTCAAGCTGTCTCTCTGTTGGTGGTTTGACTGTAGAATCTGTTTGGATGGTGAAAGGAAACAAAGCCATCTGCCAAGAGAGAGTCTGTTCCCTGATGAATCTGTTTATGCGACTGGAGTGCATACAAGTCAGTGACTGAAGCAGGAGTGAAAGCTAAAGCGAAGGCAGGTACTCAGTGCTGATGACCATGTAGTACAGACAGCTTCACTGTTCTGCAGGAGGTTCAGCACAAGACCACTGCTTAGCAGACGTTTTGGGAACCGAATCTGCTGTTTCCTGATCTTTTGTCAGTCAGAACTAGTCAATCAAGTCAGTCCGTTTTGTTGAAACAACCTGTGACAAATGACACTGCGATAGGTGCTACAGAAGTACTGAACATGGAGTGAAGTCCCCGTCGTTTATAATCCTCATGTCAAGTATTAAAACTCACTCACGGTCAGGTTAACTGCCTGAGGCCATAGCTGACTGTTGCTGGGAAAGACTCACAAGTGTGGGTTGAGTTGAGTTTTTTGGCACACGCAAACTTTGTTCCTCCCGTGCTGTCACTCCTGCTAAGTGTGTGTTTGCATAGATAGGAGGTTTTTGCGTTTCTATTATTACAAACTGAGCTAGATACTAAGTCGTGCAGCACGTTCAGTGCACAAAGAAGAGAATTACAGGCAAGAATAACCTGTCTCAGAATTACATGTCTCATTTTGTTCTGATGTTTGGTATCCATGAGTGAAAAGAGTGTGAGCCAAAACACTCTGCAGGTTTCCTGGTAATCTAATGTTTAATGCACATACCATATATGGTAACCACAGTTTCTGCATGTCTTCAGTGTACTCAGAACCTTTGCTTAGGTTAAAGTACTAATACAACAATTATAAAATGCTCTAAAAAAAACTTTTTATTTTTATCTATATGTTGTAAAGAAGCACTTTGTGATGTGAGTTGAAGTGCTATACAAATAAACTTTAATTATTACTATTATCATCATTACTGTGAAATATGCTACCCACCTTACTGCAGTTCTGCCTCACTTTAGAGGATTTTAGCATATTTCAGTCTTACTGGTAAATGAAGGTGAATGAAAAAGCTCTAAAAACCCATTTGATACTACGTCCTCAGCTCCAAACAGAAGGACAGACAGACACGGTTAGAGACTGAACACAGTGGAGCTAAAAGAATTATTGGACTTGACATTGTCAACTCAACACAGTGAATGCTGATGTTGCTCCTGTTGTTGCTGATCAAGTTGGAGCTAATTTTATCTATTTTATATACTGCTGGACAATTTAATTCGTAATTTTTGATAAGATGATTTGTTTTGTATGCAAAATTAGAATCTGCAAAGTAGCAAAGTCAAATAACCATAAACAGTAAAATATTTCCCGTTGGAATGTTATGTGGATATAAAATAGTTTAAAATAGAAGTACTTAAAAGTGTAGGGACTGCAAAATTGTACTTAAGTTGAGTAAATGTACTTTTTTCCTTTCTCTGTCTAGGTTGTCAACTATTCAATAAAAACTCATTCCATAAAATTGAACTCAGATAGCGGATTCATGTCAGCTTTTCTAAATAATAGTGACGGTTTCATGGTGTGACCAAAGAAATAGAATAGACACAAACCTCATAATAATAATTGTTCACGACAAGAGTAATCATGTCATTGTTTCTGAATAGAAACATTCTTTGAGTTTCTCCCGTGTAATCTTTTCATGCTTTGAGCACCACAAATGCCACTCCTTTCACTTATATTGTGTTGGGGTGGTGGCAGACAGTGTTAGAGACAGACAACTGAAAACATCGGGACATAAAATCTAAACCAGAGTGCATGGCTCAACACCAGTAGGAGTAAATGAAAAAAATGTGTTTTCTGTAATATGGTTGAAGCTAACAACATTATGGTGAACAAAGCATTTCCCCCTCAGTGAAATGCTTTTGAGGCAGCTCCTTGTCCCAGAATCCAACATGCAAAGTGCGGCTATCATGCAAATATGTTCTTGTGTAGCTACTGTGGGCTGATCAGTGTCTGCCTGCCCTGCCGATATAAACTGTCTTAATACTGAAGCCTCTGTATTTTACTGCTGTAGGAGGTGGAGATATTTTAATTACTTTACATGGTTCAGTAATTTAGTCCAGTACTTTCCAAACGAGGGGTCAGGCCTCTTCCAGTGGGTACAGAATAAATCTGAGGGTTCGTGAGATGATTAATGCAGCAGAAAAGAAGCAAAAAAAATTTTAATTTCTGTGACACACATACATATTCATTTTTTGGACTTTTCTCGTTTTAATTAAATATTGAATAATTTAATTTCATTGGGTCTAAACCAATTTTTAAAATAAAGTCATTTGTTGTCTGTGCATAGCCAAGTGCAACACCCCTCACCCACTCACCCATGGAAAAAGATCATTTTAATGATTTATTTTTTGCGATGTAACATGTTAATCTGTGAGGGTTAGACGTGTTGGTGGATTTTCTTCATTTGAACAGAGCCAGGCTGTCTGTTTCCCACTGTTTCCACTCTTCACGCCATGCAGAGATAATCTTAATCTAAATTTAAGCCTAACTATAGCTGTCCGATAAATGTAGTGCAGTCGAAAAAAACACCATATTTTCCTCTTAAATGAAGTAATGTACTACCACAAAATAGAAACACTCAAGTAAAGTCCCTCAGAATTGCAGTTGAATAGATTACTTGAGTGAATGTATTTTCCACCACTGAAACTGATCAGAATAGGCCCTCTATACCATCATGTGTGCCGCACGCACGCACGCACGCACGCACGCACACACACACACACACACACACACACACACACACACACACACACACACACACATCGGTGTAACCTGCGCATTCCTGCTGTGTGGGAGCCGAAACAGGGGGAAGTCAGTGATGGGAATCGAAAGGAGAGGAGCATAGTTGGAGCTTTCTTTCTCTCCCATGTCTGTCTTTCGCTCTTTCTCCTCCCTTCTTTTGTGCTCTGCTCTCTTTTGTCCCCTAATTGACTCAACTACGCTGACTTGCATACCTGCATGTACACTGATACTGTTGTGCACTTGGTCTGCGCATGTAAACCTGCAGGCTTGTACAAACACACTCACACTTTTCTCCTTATATCCTTTTTCTCTCCATAGACCCAGCCCACAAATACATCCGAAACACAAAGAAGGTTAATTCCAGCAGGATCTGGCGCTTGTGTTTTTTAGAGATAAGTTAATAACTCGAGGGTAAATGTCTCAAGGGAAGCCTGTTTTAATGATTTCATTTGTGTGCAAATTGGATTGAGAGTGGGAGTCTCTTTATTATAAGAGAAAAGAGGCACCTACGTGATTGTTGTGAAATTACAGTCTGTGGGTGTCATTGTTTGTCACTGAATGGCGATGGGCAACGTTGTTTAAATGGATACACAGGTATAGTCGCCGCAAGTAGGTGACTTTCTTTGCAGATCGATCTCTCTTTCCCTCCCTCCTTGGTATGTCTTACCCGTCATCTCCCTCTCCCACACACACCCTCTTAATGCTTTCTCTCTCGTTAAAATCGTCCACTGTAAACCTCTTGTTCTCCGTGCTGCTGCCCTTCAGTGATGTTCAGTCACATCACACCCCTGTGGATTACACCGAGCAGGAAGAGTTACAGTATAGCTGTCAGAAATCCTCCTCTTCTCTCTGCGGTTTCTTGTGCTGCCGGAGCTTCGCAGGAGCAACCACAAGCATTCTGAGCCGTCACATTGTGAAACATATTCTGACCAGAGTGTGATTTACAGTCCGGTCCCATGCTGCCTCTCCTGCTCCACTCTGTCATTCCCATCCACTGAGATATGTGTTGTTGTAAGCAGCAGTGCTCATATCTGACATCAGTGAGTCTTATTATCACACTGTAATCCTGTGCCCTCATTCTTGTCTGTCTGACGGGTTTAATGGTTAAGATTCCGACTTTACTCCACCTGTCATATCAGGTCGCTGAAGAGCCCTTTAATCCTCTTTATGGTGATTTATTGTATTTTAATTAAAGTCTGCAAATATTTTTTTGATTTTAGAGTGGGACAGTCTTAAACATTTGCACATCAAAGTCTGAGGGCGGACATTAAGAACAATTGCCACTTCTTTTGGAGAATGAGGGAGGTATGTCATAGCAGAAAACAAATGTGGCTTTTAAAGGCCCAGCACACCTACACAGATGGTTTTATTACTGTCAGATTTGACTTTTGCTCAGGTTACAGATGGGTGGAGCTAAGCAGGAAATTAAATGATGTCACAAAACCTAATTTACTAATAACCCTAAGTTGACAAAAAAATAAATGCTAAAGCCACACACTCATAACCTTCTTCTGACTACTCATTTATTTCAACTTATAAAGACCTTATGAGTCCGTTTATGACTGTATGGCTTTTCTATTCTTTGTTTTTTTTTCATATCTGCCTGCAAGCCACCACCTCTTTAGTACAGGTGTGCGTTCTGCCTCAGTTCTTCAGAGGTGTTTTGGTTGATGAAGGTGAGTGAAACAAACTTGAAAAATGTGAACACACTGAAAGCCCCAAAAGGAGAGTTTTAAAGCCAGATATCTGAGTGCCCAGTCATATAATCAGTGGCTCTCGTAGACTATTCACAGAAGTATCATGTTTATTGTGTCTCTATTCTCTACTCCCCTTCATTCTTTACTTTATTGTCTTTTATTTATGAATAATCCTAATTGTAGCACCAAACCACAGAGAAAACAGTCCGTAGCCTACTGTCCCAAAGCAGCTCTTAAGGAAGTCCAATAAAAAAACCAAACTTCGCACCACAACCTTTCACAACAGAAATATAAAAGTTTCTCAGAACATTTTAACTTAACATTCAACCAACCCCCGTATTTCCATGTATAAAAAATAACACAACAGTAATAATAAAGTACAACTAGACTGCCAGCATTCAATCGAACATAAATACACAGCAAGATTTTAAAAATGAAAATAAATACATAAATGAAAAATTGACCAAAAAGTAGAAAAATTCTCCACATCAACAGTGGGCTTCATCAGACAGGTACGATAAGTGTCTTCAATGGGTGTGATACAAGTAGAAGAGCGTCCCGAGTCTGCAGTCAGCACCCCAGTTTACTGAAACTGTTTTAGCCAGAGAGACGTTTAAAATTCATTTATGAAAAATCTATTTTTAAATCTAAATCTGTCTGGGGTTTTTTTTCACGTTCATATAGCATGTGTACCACTGTTCCAGCCCTCTTTGTACGTACAGCCAAGTCTGATTGGAGGTCCAGTAGCATCAAGTGGTTTTCTCTTTGTTGATGAGCGGAGGAAGGTTAACCTGACACACAACCTGATCCTTTTTATATTGTGAGAAAACTCTCTCTCTCTCTCTCTCTCTCTCTCTCTCTCTCTCACACACACACACACACACACACACACACACACACTATTCTGTACAGACACACACACACACACACACACACACACACACACACACACACACACACACACACACACACACACACTATTCTGTACAGACACACACCACTCCCAGTCTTATTCTCTTTTCTCACTCGTTAGGTCTCTATTTGAAACTGTAGCCGTGGGTGCGAAGTGCCCAGTGGCTAGACAAGGTAATTTCCTGTGGAAGTCAGAGAGGATGGGGCTGTGGGTTTGGGTGGGGGTGTGGAAGGTGGGCAAAAGAGTTGAGATTAATGAGCAAAAGGTTAAAGCTGATGTACGCACTGCAGAGGGGAGACTGCTTAACGAAGAAGGAAGTGAGAGTTGGGAGGGGAGGGAAGGTTTTGGCAGTTAGTGGATGATCTCAGTGTGGAGCACAGGTGTTTTGGGTGGGGGCTGTGGAGCTCTGTGTGTGTGTGTGAGTGTGTGTGTGTGTGTGTCATAACGGCTTACTCACTCTGTTGAGAGAATCATAAGCAGCAGGAGGCAAAGAAGGGGAGGGATGACAGGATGTAGATGGGGCAGGGCGACATGGAGGATGAGGGCACATTATGTCAAGAGGCCTCTGTTGTTCCACAGCGTTTGAAGTCGCCGCTAAGTTTGGTTTAAGTCAATTAACTCTGCAGGAATGTGCCTGTCCGACGGACAGAGAGGGGGCGAGGATGCAGAGAGCGACAGACAGTGGTGCTCGAAAAATATATGATATTCTTAATAATAATAAATAATTAATAATAATAACAATTTTGGCTTGAGACCTCAAAAAAAGAAAACACAGTTGTGTCTTGATGCAGCCCCATGTCACATGGGGACTTGTTAACAATTTATCAGAAGAATGATTTTCTTTTCTAAACTTGTTTTAAAACAAGTCCATTTGTCCATCTGATCCATAAAAGTGTGGTCTGATCTGATGCCCTAACAGCAGGGCAACATAATTTCTCTGTTTTTCCTTCATTCCTTTCATTCCTAAATTGTTCCAAAAAACTCTTGACAAATAAATCAGTTTTATGACATGACAACATTATAGCTAAGGCTTTGTCACAGGAACAAATGGGTTCAGTTTTTATACCTGTTCTGTAGAACGATGCTGAAATAACAACCCGTCAAATTTATCTTGTGACCCTTTGGAAGGACCCGATCTCTAGGTTGGGAATCACTGGTCTAAAGAGTCGTCTGCTTTGTTTTAGACTGCAGATAGCAAAACCCTCATTGCCAGGTACCATTCACAGCATCAGCCAATGAATAAGCAAGAAAAGAACAGTTCCATGCTGTGCAGAGGAAATGAGGCATAAACAACCTGAGTGTATGTAAAATAGTCAGAGTAAAATGATGCTAACAGATTGAAGCAGTGTTGAAAAAATCGAATGGTGTCAATGCACAATAATATACCAGCCACAGGAAGATTTCAAGTAAAGAATCTGACTGCCTTTTCCACCACTGGGGAGAGGGAGTTTGAAGCGATGACAAGGCGGTGGCTGCGGTGGTGGTGGGTCAGCGGTGTGTGAGGTGAGGGCAGAGAGGGAAAGATAAAGTCTGATGCTAATTATGTCCAGAATGAAAGAAAAACAAAGGAGATGGCAAGAATGCGAGAACAGAGACATTTAATTATAGAGACGGGGTCATGGGAGCAGGGTGGGGTGGACGGCTGCACACCGGGGGTCTAATTCCACATCTTGTGCTTGTGTGTGTGTGTGTGTGTGTGTTTTCCACCTGAGGGCAAAGAGATGACCGGCATTGGATCATACCCACAGAGACTTTAGAAATTCACAAATTAGCCACACTCATGTCATGTCTCCTGCTCTCCCGTGCACTTGCAACTCCTCGATCCAAAGGGATTGATTTTTGTCTTTGTTATTGTCTGCCAAGAATCAATCAATAACACAATAATCACGTCTGACACACTGATGTTTAAACTGTGAGTCTGTGGGGAGCCCCAGTGGCCAGATAACAGTTTGTTTTACTCTTCAGCAGAGTGAAAATCAATTTGAAATCTTATATTTTAAGGTATTTGGGCCTTTTGCAGTATTCTTGGTACAGCTGACCAGCATCAACATACTTTCCTGTTTACTGTATGTGCTTAAAGCTTTGCCACTGGAATAGTAATGGCATTGTTACTGTGGTTACCTCCACTACTAATTTGCAGTGCAGGTGAGGTGTCGACCATCCAATCCGGCTCCAGTTCATCTTGCTGTCATGACAACCGTTTGCATGTTTGTGCAAGTTGTCTTTTGTGTTTGTGCATGTGTTGAGTCTGTAATTACCTGAGCTTTCTGATGTTAAAGGTGAGGGTCGGCAAGTGTATGAGAACAACGAATGTTCAGCTGCAGATTATGAAAATGAAAAGTCGCGTGAAAAATTTACTTTCGATTAAATTTCCTCCATCATCCACAAGGCGAATGTTTAATTGTCAATTAGTCTCCTGCCTGTAAGTGTGTGTGCATGTAAGATTTTTATTGTGCTGTCTGAGCTCGCTGGTGTTTTATATGTGCATAAAGGCTTAAGTGCATTTGTTTTATTACTGTGTGCAGGCTTTACTCAAGGTTTACGAGTTCAGGAGTTGAACAGTGTGGTGCATTTGATTTGATGTATCTTAGGATTTCTACTGTTTGATCATTTAGGAAACCGCAAAGGCAAAAGACAGTAAAAGATTATCAGAGGAGCCAAAAATATTGACTGTACTGTTCATTGATAGTAGTTAAAATAGCTTTTTTTCTATTTTCTTTGACCTAAATAGTTTAGAGGTTTTTTTTCTTCTCTATCATTGATCATATAATAAATAAATGAAAACTTTTAATTTCTCCCACCCTTAACTGATCCTTGTTCACATAGATAGACACACTCATCTCTTCATCGTAAAGGCAAAACTGGAAAACTGGAACATGGGTAGGAAAGTAATGGGACTGTTGCAGGTGAAAATATGGACTAAATGTATGATTGAATGTATGCTGAGACAAAGAAAAGAGAGGTCTTTTAAAATAAAATGGGTTAAAGTAGATAAGTCGGAGGGCACCACCTATCAGTTCCTAAACTCAGTAAAATCAGATTAAATAAATCAGAATTTATTTTATAAACTGATTGAAATAAATCATGTACATCTTTTTAGTCTTGATTATATAACTGCCAGTATTATATTTCGATGCATTCATTTGTATTTTTAACTTTATTGTTTATTTTGTGGGAACACCTCTTTTTAAAGGTCTGTAATTTTCTTCATAATTGCCTAATCATTTCCAAACAAGTTAAAGAAAAAAATGATGTAATTGGTAGCAATTATATGGAAAGTGGAGACTGTTTAATTGGCATGTCTCAGTTAATGAATTCCAGTTAATCACATGCACCGCAGGAAAGCAGAACAAGCAAACTGAAATTAAACTGAAGGCAAGCTTTCAGTTCAATCCAACAATAAAGTTTCCCAACATAAATGAAGGATGGATTAATGTTTAAAATTTATTGTTTAACGCTGTAGTGATAAACCCAATGAGCTTAAAAGCTGTTTTCACCTCATTGTTTAGCTGTGTTCACCCTTGTTTTCAGCAGGCACCTTTTTTTCGGGAAAAATTTTCAAAAACCCCACCTGCTCAGCACCAAACAGCAGGTAGACTTGCTGGTCAACGCATTTAACAAATAAAGCGCTGTGAATCTGATTTGCCATGAACTGGTTGTAATTGAATATATAAAATTGCTTTTTAAAAACTTTTATGAAAACTTCTGAGCGATGAGACAATAAGTAGAGCCAGAAGACGCCTAAATGACTCACATTCTCCCAGTGGTCAGACACAACGACTCCAAATCAATGACAATATTGATCTGTAACTGCGGGAAGTGAAAATAAACTGCAACTGTTTGTTAACAAGCTCAAAGTATCAACTTCTTTCTGCTGCCCATGAGTTAAATAGATTTTATCAGTCTTCAAAACTCTTGGAGTCATAAACTACAAACTAAAGAGTCATAAAGTTAAGTGTTTTTGTCTGTTTTTAGGGACACATACATGGTAACTATTGTTAAATGATTAAAGCACCAAATCCTGGTGTCTGAGATGATAAACGACACATTATGTCTCCTACACTCTCCATTGTAGTACGTAGACCAATATTTTCAGGGCTGACTGAAAGTATTGTATATGGAAAAAAATGAGAATAGCGATGCCTGGGTGTGTGTGTGTGTGTGTGTACACCACCATGTCTGGTTATGTGTGTGTAAGCATGTATGCATTAGTGTGTGAGTTCTGAGGGGAAATTCCTCTCTCAGGGCTGGGAGTTCTTCCTGTCGTAGAGCTGTGTTTGTACAGCCTGGCTTTGTCGGGATATCCTACCCTGCCCATGTCTGAGAGAGAGACGGAGGGAGAGATGGACGGAGGGAGGGATGGCAGGGGGGACAGAGAGAGAGGGGGGCACTGATATGTGTTGGGGGGGGGTGAGAGTGAAACAGGAGGGATGCAATGTGGAGCAGTAGAGGAGGCCGTGGCAGGAGGATGGAAAACAATGTGAAATTTTTTTTAAAAACTTTCACTTAATAGAATTTAACATGCCATCACAAATGTCTGCGCAGTGGTTTAAATTAGCATAGTTCGCTCTAATCCTGAGCTTTACTGCTGTTAGACTGGTGTGAGACCGGAGGCAAAGGAACAGGGCCAGACGACCAGACAGCCTACAGCCGGAGGGAAGGGACGATTTATCATCAGGACTAATTCTCTTGTTTTGATGTTGTCTTGTGGGGTTTTTCTGGGTGGTGGGAGTCCAGTCCTCTCCAGCCATGCAGGGTCAAGCCATGTGCACACAGCTTGACTGGCTGCAGCTCCTGCACAGAAGCAACTGACATGAATATGAAGATCAAATGTTGAGGGGGAAAATCGATGCAAGTGGAAGTGATTTAAATGGAGAGATAAGAGAATAAGATGCGATTCTGGGCATTCCTTGGATGTAAAGAAAGTCAAATATCTTCACTCACGCTTGCTGAGACTCCTGTTCTTCTCAGCACAAAGCTAACACATGTTTCTGATCACAAATATCTGATATTTTGTGCACAAGCTGAAACCGTGGTGTGTCTGACACACTTTTACATATAATGTAAACAGCACACAAAACCATAAGGGAAGATCTTTATCAAAGCAGACATTTTGATTTGTCAGACACAGGTGTGACTAATTAACTAATTAACTTTGCTGCAACAAAGATATCAGTGATGTTATTGGTTACATCTGTGCTTTCCTTGACGAGTCTTCTGTGAAAAATAGTCAATCAGTCCTATTTATGTCAGAGGTTAATTTGTGTTTTTCATTTTAATGACAGAAATACATCAAAATAAACAATTAATCCTCTTGGTAATAAAATTCAGCTTGTATTGTTAGTATTGTTACATGCTGATAGAAATGCAGTCGATTTACCCATCAAAGGTTGACACATTGTCAGCTTAGCATTGGGAACCACTTCTAGAGGGTGATGTTGCTTGACAGTCTGACTGTTGCTGACCCATATCATATCCGCTTGCCTTCATTTTAAAGGATTATTTTTGTCAGTCAAAAGTGAGCATGTAAAATTCAGCAGAGAGTTTCTGGCCTGTCTCAACCACACGGGAACACTCAGTCGTCAGTCAGTAGCCAAATATCCACTGTCCACATTGCAGTGTTTTACCCTCTATCAAGTGTTTGAGCAACCAAGTGAGATTCATCCCTAGACCCACCCCGAGCTTGGCTGTAATAAGGTTTCTCCTTTTAAGTTAATGGAGGTAAAATGGTGAATTTAACCCTTTTTTTAAACTGTGAGATTCAAATCTTCCTTTTTTCAGGAGGAAGAAAAACAAGCAGACAGAATAATACTTGTTATTTTTTCCTTTCTTCTGTTCATTGTTTTGAGAGCAACTACTATCCTAGACTGGGTTAACACACACACACACACACACACACATTGATACACCTTTCCCATTATGTCATTTCCCTGTTGTCATCACATCAGCCATTATCTCCACAAATGCTGCAAGGAACACTGAGATGTTGTTTGTGTCAGTATGGGGTAAAAATATCACTTCATCATCAGCTGTGATCCTATCAGCTTCTCCTTCTAATGTTTACTATTTCATTTTCCCTTAAGTGCATGTTGTTTGAGGTCACTTTTCCTTCACGTGGCCTCTGATGTCTGCAGGCCTCCCTGACGTCACAGCCTTTGGTGATTGCAAAACAAATTGCGGTGGTGTCCATGAGAGTGAGTTTGTGTGTGTGTGTTTTGGAAAGGTTGTCAGGAAGGATTCGTTGTAGTTGATTTTCTTAATCTTTTTACACACATGTTCCAAGTCTTATCTGCTATTGTTGTTGTGATTTTAACTTGGTAACCAAGGTTAGTTTGACCCCCTCTGCCCTCCATACAGGCTTACCACAGATACACCCTTCCTGAATCAATGACAGTATCATAACTTACCTGGTGGTGTGTGCTTGTGGGTTTAGGGGTGAGGAGAAAAGAAAAGAAAAAAGACTCTGGACTTCCCACAGGTCTTAACCTGCTGTAACACTTGGCAGAAAGTGCGGGCAGAAAGAGGGAGAGGCTCACACAGAGGATGGAAGGAAGGGTGAGGGAAGAGAGACGGCGATGGGAAACATGATAAGGCTAAGAGGTCTGTTAGCAGACTAATGCTGTGTGTGCATTTTGTAGTAGTGGACAGTTTATCACAACTGGTCTGATCCTAAAATTGCTTCAGTGCAAGCAGTATTTTATACACTGAATGTCTATCTGCTACAGAAGTATCATGCTGACTAATCCTGTACAGTAGCTGAAAGTAGCTGAGTACTAGTACTGGTAAGTTTTGCACTTAAGTACAGTTCAGAGAAGTTTTCTACCTCTACTCCACTTTATTTCAGGGGGGTATCATACTTTTTAACTGTATTTTTATGTTTACGTAGCATAATTTACTTTTTTCAAAACTGCAAGTAGTTGGATGGACTGGCTCCATCTCAAACAGCTACGATAGTAAAACACTGCCTATACAACGAGCATCAGTGATACATAAAAATATAATAACATAAATATATACACGGGGGCCATTTTTATGCAAAAAAGTACTTCTGCTTTTGAAACATATGGTACATTTTTGAAATAAAAGACCTGAATACTTCTTAATAATAATTTTGCATGCAGCCAATATTATTATAATGGATCGCAGGATTTCTAAGTATAAAGATCTAAATCATGAATACTAAACATTACTTCAGGTGAGAGTTGTAAGGCGAAGCTTAATGACTCCAGCTGGTCCATCTGCTGGCTACCTGCTATCTGCTTGCCTTAATGAACTGGCTCTGAGCCCTCTGCAACCCAGAACATCTCATTAGCACCATGACTTCTCAATGTGTGTTCTTCCACTTCCCCTTACTACCATTTTTTCTTATGTTATCATTGTAATCTTGTTACGTGTCCTTTCTTTTGCGCTCACTTCTTATCTTTTCTCCTCTATCTTTTGTTTCACCTGCCTCTGACCTCTTTGTTCTCTTTCTCCATCACATATCTGGAGATCTAATGATCTCCAGGAGTCCTGCAAATTGTTATTCCACCACAGCTGCCACAGTTTCTCCTCTGCCTTTCTTTGTCAATTTTCTTTACATACGCCCACATAATTATCCTTTCTACCCCTTTTATCAGCCCTTTCTGCTTTGTACAGTCACTGCTCACCCTTTCCTCCCATCTGTTGCAGTACAGATACACTGGATGTGCCTCCACTTGCAGCAAATCCCTGACTCAGTGTTTTCTGCCACACCAATTTTCCCTCCCCTAACATTTTGCACCTTCACTACAACCCTTCATCTTCTCTTCTCCTCCTCGTGTGTCGCTTCGTTTCGCCTCTAGCTAACGCTGGCGTTGCTGTCGACCTCCTGCCCTTAGCCTCCCACAAATCCATCTCTCCCTCACTTCACA
Source organism: Scatophagus argus (assembly GCF_020382885.2). Classification (NCBI taxonomy): domain Eukaryota; kingdom Metazoa; phylum Chordata; class Actinopteri; family Scatophagidae; genus Scatophagus; species Scatophagus argus. The sequence goes on along the minus strand of NC_058497.1, from coordinate 16,355,205 downwards.
CCTCTCACACCTCTTGTGTCCATCACCCGCTTCCCATCTATTCCACCTCCCTCAGCACCTTGCCTCCCCTCCTCCCCCTCTGGCAGTATGCTCTCACCTCAAAGACGTGACTACACATCTATGTAGCCCTATAGGAGAAACCTTACCCACAATGCACACGGTGGAGCTATTTGCATGACAGGCGCTGGTGTGTTTCACAGGGGGAGGGATGAATAGTTGGATGGAGAGATAGATAGCTAGAAAGCCATGAGAGAAAGAGAGAGTAGTAGTAGTTGGCCTGAATTATTCATTGCTGGTCTACAGGATGAACAAATGTGTCTGAAAACAGTAAGGCAGAAGAGAAAAACATTTGTCCTCTGTTACCTCTCCAGGGTGTGATACAGTATCTCTGTAAGCTCAGTCATCATTTGAAGATGTCCAGCTTGTGTCGAGTCTCCTGCTTGTATACTGCAGATTGGCCTTATACGCTGACTTTATCTTGATTAAGTAAAACAGATGGTGTACACCAAACAACCTGCTCCATGTATTTAGGATTAGCCTGTAAGACTTGTCAAAGAGTAAAAAACAGCACCATAAAACATCGCACCTGGTCCAAGAGCGTGTTCACTAAATTAGACAGGGTTTTTTGGACGTCCACCGTCTCCAGGCTGATGTAAAGGCCCTTCTCTTTCTCATACTCTCTCTGCATGGCTTCAGGTTGAGGTTGTTTTGAGTCAGCGCCCAGCTGCAGCCTTGGCATGCTCGGGCAGTGAATCATCTGTGATGCTTGTCTTTTTTCAAGGCTTAGAGCGAGGATAGAAACATACCCACACACACACACACACAGCTTTTCTCAATGGTAGAATGAGACTAAAGGGAGACTAGATACAGTTACTCAGTCCTGACAAACTCAAATGTTTCCATTTTGTGGTACTTGATACAACTACAGTACCTTCTTTTCACTACTTACTTTTCAGGTCATTATGATGCATTCATACATTAAGCTGACTTGTATTGGTATATTTTTATTCAACAAGATTGGTAGGTTACCTCCACTAAAGTAAAAGATCTCCATACTTTCACCACTGAATGTGTGTCAGCCCTGCGACTGACTGGCGACCAGTCCAGGGCGTACCCTGCCTCTCACCCATAGTTAGCTGGGATAGGCTCCAGCCCCCCTGCTACCCAGACGGATAAGCGGTATAGAAAATGGATGGATGGATGGCTATAAAGGACATTAGCAGTGCACAAGTATGCAGGATGCACATATTTACTGAGGTTATACTTATGGGTACGGAAAACACACCTGGGTTCCATATCTTGGCACATTGATATTGCAATGAGGAAACCCAGTTTATATAAAATAAGATTCATCCCTGCACAGGTGAAAAACAGTCCCATCTCTTAAAACTTCTGTTTGGTCTTCATCAACAAAAACACACTTCTGGGTTATTGTGGTGGAGATCCACAAAGAAATTACCCCAACGCTGCTTGAGAGAGACAGTGTAATAACAGAAAAGGATACACGATGCACATGTGTAATGGATGTTTTTTCTGTGTTTCTTCACAGAAGTCCTTCTCGCTTGTGTTGGATGCTCTGGACTATGACAACGACACATCAGAATCAGGTGAAGCTGCAGTGTGTGTATTTTTATACCTTTATGTGTAGGTATGCACACAGGAGCAGAGGACAGCATCAAGCGCCCAGGGAGCATGTTGGGGGGGTTAAGTGCCTTGCTCAAGGGCACATCAGCCGGCTAATGAGGGGGAGGAAGCATTTTTCGCACACCACACCCAAATTTTTCCTGCCCGTCCGGTGGGGGAATCGAACCGGTGACCCTCCGATCACAAGCCGCTTCTCCAACCTCTAGGCCACGATGGTTTAGTTTTACCTATGTTTTGTTCCTGGGAGTTTCACATGTTCATTTTTGAAAGATGACACATAATAATTTTTAACATCATAATTTTGCATGGGAAAACAGTATTCAGAAACTCAAATTGTTGTACTTAATTTTGATCATGTAGTTATTGTGTTTAGGCTTTGTCTTAAACTATTCCGCCACTTGTCTCCCCAAGAAAACATATCTAGCTTACTTTTTAGCGTATATTTCAATACGCAGAGCTTGTTTTTGAGTATTTGTGGCTTATCATTATGGAACACTGTGGAAACATCCCTTGTGTCCTTATGTCTGCAATCATACGAGGCTACAAGGTCTTTTATCCAGACCTTTTAATTTCCTGCTTGTCTTCCTGTTGTTTCTCCTCATAATCAGGGAAAACTCCATGACAGGGAATGTGAGCTGTGTGCTATAAAAAGTATAACACGCACACCCACACAACATACAGAAAGAGAGAGAGAGAGAGAGAAAGATGGAGACAGATGTTTCTATGCCTTCCTCATTCCTGTCATGCCACAGTCGTCCCTTTCATCCCACCAACCCCAGTCATATCCAAAAGATGGCTGAGATAATGAGAAACTGGGAACTGCACCAGAGATCCTTCTCTGTGTTTGTCTCTCCTGTCCTCTTCCACCTCTCCTTCTGCCCTCCAGTGCTACTCTTACATCTTGTTTGCATCATCTGTCATTTCCACCTGAGCTCCTGACAGCCCTTACATTGGGTCTAAAGCCGTTCACTAGGCCAGCAGCTTAGCTCAGCCCAAATATGGGAGTCCCGAAGCAGTCTGAATGGACTTATCAGACCCGGCTGCTAATCAGAAAGGATTACCCAGCATGACTGTAACTTCTGAAACAGTCCATGGAAATTGTGAGAAAATATGATGTCCTTTGAGCACTGACAGTATGACCTTCACTGAGTTCTGTTAAATAAGATGTAGCAAGTATTAATATGCAGGGGTGTTAAAATATCATTTCGGTTTTGTACGACATTGCTCTTGTTTTGATAGTTTTGGTCCTCATTTTTATTGGTAATGGCAACATTTTGCTCACCATAATAATTGCTAGATCTGGGAACATGATGGCATCACTACAACGAAGCCCAGTGGGACAAGAAACAGAGTTGATCTGACAGATGGTAAACAGGCCAGCAGTTTAATTAGATGATCTAAATCCCACTTTATTTTGATGTAAATCTGCAAGTGAGTGCACCTGAAATGTTGGTAATAATCCCTCATTGTATCTGAATTGAACAATACAAATATTATTAAAGGCCTACTGTTATTTAGCCTACCCTCAGTGATATAAATTGAATGGACAAAATAATAGAAACTTCACAAACTGCAGCCTTTGAAATGACCGTGAAGTTTAATCAACCACAATCAATAATATTATAACTTATGTGTCTAAGATTACTTACTGTATTGTACTGCATTAATTTGAGATAAGTGTAACTAATAAACTGACAACTGAGTGCAAGCATAACTTCAGTTTAAGAATGAAACCTGGCTATAATATAAAACATTATTTATCAAAATCACAAATGACAAAAGCACAGACACAAAATTAACCATAGATTTTCTTTTCTCACCTTCTCCTGCTCTTCCTGTCTCCTCTTTTTGGTCCCCTTAAAAATTTCACCAAACCAGCAAACACAAATCATGTAGTTCAAAGAATCATCACCCAATTTCCCCCAGTGATCAGTACAGTATTCTGATTCTGATGTATGTTAAAAAAGAGTTTGACATCATAAAGAATTAATTAGACATAGTCAATTAAAGTTTTGTTTTACTAAAGGGAAGATAAAGATAGTCACACTGCCTAGTACTACGAGAATGAATTTAATTTGAAGAAGTTACTAAAATATGTTAGAAAACAACAAAAACATATCACATCATATTTAGTGTGTTAAACTTGTGATACTTGACTTGAGAAGTAAAACAAGAAGCAATAGAAAATCATTTCATGGCGCAAATTACAGCTTGCATGTGGCAAATGTTTGATGAGGTTTGTTACAAACTTGTTTGATCACATGCATTTCTTCCCCCTCATCTGACTTTCCCATTTAGCAGTGTCATCACATGCACAGATCTTGAAGAAGAAGGTAGTCGAGTTTTCTTTTTTAGTTATTTTAATGTTTATGTTCAGTGTTTCTTACCGAAACACACTGTGTGCATCTTTGGAGCTTCACAAACCCCCCCACTAGTCATTGCCAGAACTCCTCTTCTTCCTTGCGGTTGTTGGTATATTGTTACACCTGCTTGGACATTAAAACAACAGCTGTCGATAAATGAAATGGCATGAAACTATTGCCAAGATTATCAAACTCAGAGATGCTCATAGACACGCACTCCTAAAAACATTGCTTCCTAGTGCAAGTGGCCGTAAAATGCACACAATGTACCTTTGCCAGTACAGTGTACTAATAAACCACAATTACTTTATAATAGCATCAGTTTTATTTTCTTACTGTGTTTCAGCCTGTTCACATATTCACAGGGTCATTTTGAGTGCAGATTTGCTGCTGTGTTCAACCATGTTTCAACTGTATTGACAGAGCACTCACAGCCACAAAATTGCCAGCACCGCCGGAGAGAAAGTGAAATTCAATATTAGAAGCGTTATAATTTAGACCAGCTTGTCTATAAAATTCAAGACACATGTTTAGACTTAGTGCTTTTATCCAGATGAGAATAATTTCATCTGGACTTTGTGGACTGGAGTCAAAATTGAAAACAAAAAAAGGCAACTCTGAGAATTACCCACATGCATTTAATATAGAGGAGACACAAACACTATCCAGCTGATCTACTGAAATCCATAGGTCTACTGTATTGATTTGTCGGTACAAGCGATGTGGAAGAGCAAGTCAAAAGGAGATGTTTTCTCTCCTGCAGTGTTTTCTCAGCTAGTACCAGGTACTCAGGGACAATGACAAGAGGCCAGAGATAAGGATTAAAGTGTTTTTGCTACCTGCAGACACGTCTCCTGCTTGTATTTGTATTTGCTTTTCTGTAAACCTTCTTGTTGTTGTTGCTCTTTTTGTAATCTAATAGTTGAGCTTCTCTCAATCTCTCCATTTTTCTCTCTACTTGTGCTCACTTTCATTATTGTGCCATCTCAACTAATCTCATTGGAGAGGAAATCAGACTCTGTTCTACACCTTCCCTGCTGTGCTGCCTGATAATGTGGTTATTTTTTTTCTACTCTTCTCGCTTCTACTGTTCTTCTTATCTTGCACAGAAATGGTGATGATGAAATTAGCCCTTTGACATGCAAGAGCTATGAAATAATAAAAAAACTCACAACGCACTGGAGTAACGTGATGGAAAAGCGGGCCCTCAGATGTGACTACAGGCGGAGGGCTGGTGGAGAAACAGGGCAATGGCAGAAATAACAGAGTGCTCTGCATCTGCTCTGTTCCCACTCCTCTTTTATTCTCTTAAACACACACACACGCGCGCGCACACACACACACACAGGCCAATATGTGCCCCTGTTATCATTCCTTTGTGTCAAACCATGGTGATCTCATCTCTCCATCAGGCGGTTTGCAATGTGTGTGCCCTAATAGCTGCCTCCCTTCCTCTTTGGCTCTGTTTGCCTCTCTGTCTGTCACACACACACGTACACACACACACACACAGAGAGAGAGAGGGAGAGTCTTGTCTCCGTTCCCTATGGGGACATTACATAGACCATAACCAAAACCATTACTTACCTGACCCTAACCTTTACCCTAATTTTAACCTAAACCTAACCTTAAACCAAGTCTTCACCCTAAAATTTAAACATTTACATCATGGGAGCTATGGGGACTTCATTTTGTCCCCATAAGGAAGGTGAGTAACCACATGTAACTGCGTAACAGATTTTTGTCTCTACAAGGTAAGCAAAACATGTCCACAAAACAGCTCTACCATCTTGCAATCTTTCCCTTTACCCTCACCACCATCTCTTAAATACATACATACATAGCATTGAGACACGATTTACTCACACACATATCCTTAGTGCTTTTTTTTGCGTTAATACTCCGTCACAGGAGATTATAACTGAATTGGGGATGACGGTGAAATCCCCTCCGGGGGTTAGGAGCAGCAGTCACTACCCCGGCGCTTTGGTGTTCAGGGTTTTTTTCTGCAGACCCCTGACCTCTTTTCTCTGATCCTTTAGCCTGCTCTTGTCTCCACTGATATTCATACTGATATCTTATATCCTCGTTATCTGATACCAATGGATTCAGAAATTCAGTACACTGAAAAATTTTAAAATGCGCCTATCTTTTTTCAGAAAATTGCTGAAAATTGCACAAAATGCCCAGCTCACACTTTGAATTGATTTGATTTGAAATATTTCTTATTTAACAACCTGCCCAGGCCAAGTGGCAGTGAAGTTTAAAGTTGTCCTGATCAGTTTTTTGCGCTTGGTCTTAAAAGTCTGAAAAAGTCTTCCATCTTTCTTCTTCCCCCAGGTCAGCTGATTGAGCGAGTCCTCCTCTCATCCATGTTGAACCCTGGTGAACAGTGGCAAAATTACCGTCACCACGGACGAACTTTCAGTCTGGAATATCGACTTCGCTTTCGCTGTGATTCAAACTACTATGGACCTTTCTGCAACAAGTTCTGCAGGGCCCGTGATGACTTCTTTGGTCACTTCAACTGTGACTCCAGTGGCTCCAAGGTCTGCATGGAGGGCTGGACAGGACCAGAGTGCAAAGAAGGTGAGAGGAACTTAAATCTGTGGTGTGTTTGGCCTTGTTCAGACTGCTAGCCAAAATCCATCTTTTTTCATATTCAGATTATACCCAGATTGATCTTAAATCATAAATCAAAACGAAGTGTCAGGGAGAGTACCTCAGCACCACATGTCCTATATACATTTTGAAAATAGTACAAATCATGTATCCAATGAAGTTAAGTCTGTAGTGTTGTTTGCCTTTGTCACATTCAGATCAGTAAAATACTCAAAAGACATACCACATAATAATCCATATAAATAGATATATATGTTTGTTGCTATAATCAGGTGATATTTTCCTCATGATGACTTAAGGACATAAATGAGAAAAATTAGAGAATGTTTTCACTTTTGTTTTTCCATTATCCCTAGAAGGGGGTTTCCTCTATACTGATCCATTCCAAGGTTTCTTAAAAGGTTTTTCCATGAGGGCGTCCTTGTTTTTCCTTTCTGATGTCAGCCTCTGAAACCCTTTGGAGCTGTTATTGTGAATTCTGGGCTGTTAAAATAAACTTGACCCACAAGCCAGTGTCATCAGCTTTGGATGGTAGATGTGTTGTTTTGGATTCACATGCACATGCATACTAACTAACCCTAAAACCAAGCTGTAGCCTTCAAACAACCCTTTGAACCAGTGGCAGCATAAACCTCAAGAGAAAAAGCACACGTAAGTGCTTGTACCCATCTACTGCTGTTAATATCAGTACTGACAGCCTTTAGGACCCATTACACTGATGCACCTCTGTGTGTCAGTTAATACAGTCAGCTACAGTGGATGGTGTGTGTGTGTGGGGGGGATTATTGTCCGTCTGTCTGTGACTCATCAGCTGGACGACCTCACTGTGTGACCTCGGAGCGCTGCCATCGTGTTGCGATGGTGAAAAGTGAATGGAGGAAACCAGAGTGGAAACCATGGGAATCCTGAAGGACACACAGCTAGTTTACGGACATCCTCACTTCATCTGACTTCCTCCTCAGCAGGTCGTTGATTGGACTGCGGAGAAGCAGGAAGTCTGAAAAATTAGCTGGGGGTCCCTCTGTTACCCCCTGCAGGTTAATGACCATGATGAAGTTCAGGAAGTTTTCAGTCTTGAGCTCTCCATGGGGAAACTGTGTATTTCAAGATTTGTTTTCACATAGTTAGAATACACTGATGATCTACTATGTGCAATGTTGCACAGTTAAGAGCATGTTTTGTGTATCTGGTGATATCTGGGATTGTTTTATGTCGACTCTTTTGAATTGTTGTTTAACTGGCAGATGTAGTCAGTGTGGATTGCAGCTTTTAATACCCAGTAACTCAACTGAACCTCATTTTTGTTTCACAGTTGCTGTTAGTCTCTAATTACTCTCTTTTTGTGTATATGATGTTTTCATTCACAGCGGTGTGTAAGCAGGGGTGTCATCAGGTCCACGGCTCCTGCACTGTTCCTGGAGAATGCAAGTGAGTCTGAAAATTTTGTAAACCTTTGTGTAACATCGAGCTGATTAAAACAGTATTAAATAGGATACACCAGAATTTTGCAGTTTTTTAACCTGAGCCTGAATTAGACGTGTGCAGAGTGGCTGAAATCTCGTTGGTGTTAAATCCTGCAGCAGTAGACAGGTGCCTGGAGGTTTAATTGCACTGATGAGCTATTTGCACTCCAAAATTGCTGAACTCTTTTCACAAATATAACTACTGATCTTAAAAGCATCATATAACCTGTGTAATATAAGTAAACCTTCCCAAATCCATTTAAAGAAAACAGTTTTCACAACATGAACATGTGAACATAATATGAACTTTGTGCTTGTCTCCCTCTTCAGGTGTCATTATGGCTGGGCGGGCCCCCTGTGTGACCAGTGTGTGACGTTCCCCGGCTGTGTGCATGGAAGCTGCACCGAACCCTGGCGGTGTGTGTGTGACGTCAACTGGGGAGGACTGCTGTGTGACAAAGGTCAGACGTGACCCACTAAATGTTTCGAAGACAGAGTGAAAGAAAGTCTGGATATACTAACACTGGGATTTAGCTTGTGTTTGTTGATCTGTTTCCCTGTTTTTCTTCTGTTTATTTTGACATCCTAAACATGTAGCTGGAGGCTGTCAGACTCACATGGTCAACACTTGACTTGACTTCTCAGCCTGAACTTCATCTTATCTCAGTTTGTGCCACACACAACCACATGTTGTTAATGTTGAGAAAACAGTAGATTCAATAATCTTGAGAATAAATAGTTGACAACTGACCAGACTCATTACCATCTACCAGGCTTGTAGTACTCCAGGGACTCGGACTCAAACCCCTAATTTTAAGGACTTGACTTGGACTTGAGCACTGTTGACTTGGACTTGTGCATTAATTGCAGACTCGTAAATCGGCATCCTCAGATTTTTATTTTGTTTTATATAATATACCATAGTAATTTGGCGTAAGGTAACATCTACGTAAAGTTCAATATTAACTAATAGTTATACAATAGTGTATTTGGATTGGACTTGACTCGTTTTTTTTTCTTTAATGACTTGAATTTGACTTGGACTCGAACACTGGGAACTCTAAACTGGACTCAGACTTGAAGTTTGGTGACTTGTCCACAACACAGCCATGTACTACCCAGTGTGCGGTGGAGCACAGTTGTGAAAAATGTCCTGATCTGTATCTTAATTTCTGCACTTATGGCTTGTAAAACATCATTTGTCATATATTTTCCTTTTTCTTTCTGTGAGCCCACACATATAAGAAACCTGCAAATTGCTCTGAGCCAACACTGAGGTACTTTTACTGACTAGGAGCTCCCTGAAGAATTCTCACAGTCATATCAGTGTAGAGTATTTATTGCTTCTCGTCTAGGATAAGAGTTTTTTTCCTCTGAATTTTATTTTACTGTTAGCATTTAATACAAACAACAGAACACAGCTTAAGTCACTAAGTAGAGGACTGTGTCATCTGCATAAAGATGAAAGAAGTTTGCCCTGTATTGTTTGTTAGTCAAGGACTTGATCAGTGTATGTGTGTATGTGCATGTGTGTTTGCGCGTTTGTGAGAAGAAGACAAAGAGAGAAACACTGTGTCTGTGTATTTAACAAGCTTGATTCTTCGCACACCTTCCCAGGCATGGCATACTGATCTTCTGTATAAGATAAGACACAGCCCACTCGCAGTTCAAATTCTTTAACTTTTCCCACACTGCAACAAAGTTTCTCCAACATTACCCTACCCCCTCCTCCGTCCCAGCGTGGGAGCTGGGATCCAGGAGCCCAGCAAGTGCCCATGGGACATTGTATTGTGCAGAGGAAAGGCGATAGCCTTGGGTAAGGTGAATGTGAGCAGGGCTGGGCTGGACGCTCTTAGCTAGGTGGGGTCCTGAGCTGTTTTTGTGCATTGAGAAAGGCTCTGTAAAGAGCTGTGGTGAGACAAAGAGACTGTGGGCACGGAGGAGATCATTAGAGAAAGCAAAGCTTTAATCAGCTTTAACACTAGAGACAACAGGCCCTGCAGCTAGTGGCCTGCGCAGTCAGCACAATGAGCCGACCTGGATACACTTCAGCCTGAGTGCAGAATGTGTGTGGAAATGTGTGTGAGTGTGTGCTGCGCTCTCTATGTGAGACAAAGTCAAACTAAAGTTAACCGGGTTCCATCTGCATCCTCGTTCTTTTATCTTTTCTTACCGACATACTTTATTCTTTTGCTGTTTTGTGCTGTGAACTGAACTTAAACACAGACTTTTTATGGTTTCAGATCTGAATTACTGTGGCACCCACCAGCCCTGTAAGAACGGAGGGACATGCACCAACACAGAGCCAAACGAGTACCAGTGTGAATGCCAGGAAGGTTACAAAGGACGCAACTGTGGCATTGGTGAGTCTGGATTCATCATGTGGGCACTGAACCACTTGTGAAAAAAAAGTTTAGTTGAATACTGTATGTGGATACAGCAAGTAACAAATGTCAAATGAAATTCAGATTGTCTACACAAATGAAAGAAACGCTCAGAGAAATAACATATATCCATTAAATCTGTCTCCTAACATTGCAGATTTATTGTTTAGGTGATCTCATACCATGCAGATATTTGCCATAATATTTAATTTAATAGTATTAAATTATGTATGAAACCTGCACACATTTTGCAAAGCTGAATGAAATATTTTTGCTTCCCAAAATACGCACTGAGTGAAAGGAGGCAAAAGCAAACATGGCAAAGTGTACCACATTGTTAAATCTAAGTAAACTGTATCCTCTTGTCTGTTTGTGGTTTGTTCTTCCTTTTCTCTTCTTTGATGCCTTTTTTCTCCACCTCTCACTAGTGGAACATGCGTGTTTGTCGTCCCCGTGTATGAACGGTGCCACCTGTGTGGAAAACCCAACAGGCTTCAGCTGCATCTGTACAGACGGCTGGACCGGACACACCTGCGCTGATGGTGATTGTCAATGACGCACACACACACAATTTGGAGATGAGCTGAGATTGTCTGTGATTGGTTGTTATTCGATTAAATCCAGTGAGTGACTCTAATCAATCTGACAGAGGAAACTAAATTAGCATGAACACAAACAGTATCAGCAGCAATCAGCGGTCTGTCTCACCCACTGTCCAGTTGTCTGTGTGTGTGTGTGCGAGTGTGTGTGCATTCCCATGCATATTTACACTGAAAGGAGATCTTTGATCAGCTCTATTGATTTAATATAAACAGAGAGGTGAAACTGTGTGTTAAGTAAGTAAGAAAACATAAAGTGGGTGCCCCTTATAACCAGTAACTTCCTGAGGATCACAACATCACACAGACAGTTGAATGCTGTTAGCACAGACTTTCATCCCGTATGTGGAAATTTGTGCTCCAGGATCCAGTTCCCCTTTTGATATGTGTGTGTGTTTGTGCATCTGGGTTGTGTGTGTGAATGGGAAAAAATAAAAAGTTGTTTTGGGCCAAAGCATCTGCCAAATGATTGTAATGTTATGAGACTTTGTTTTCTCTGTGAGCAAACTGAGACAACTGTTAAACATAAAAACAACACACACTTAGAGCAGGACTGACATGTTGTTGTTGGCTTTTATCCTTTTCAGTTGTGGTGACATTAGTTTGCTGTACAGTAGCCGGATGTTTTAACTGAAAATAAGTTGCTAGACTGTCTAACTTTGGCTTTTAAAAACTCTGTAATATTCTGGTCCAAGAAAAACGGAGATTGTTTGTGAGTTTATTTTCACTCTGCAGGCACACTAGAGATGCATTATTGCACACAAGGAATTTTGAGCTTTTGTTATTTATTTTCCAATGGAAATTAAGATTCCTTTGTTTGCATCGCGGCAATCTAACTGACAAATATTTTTCAGTTTTTACCTTGAGCTCATGTCATGCAGTGTTTATTCACATGTACTTTGCATTGTCGGCTTTCTGCAGCAAACCGATTTCTTAACCGTCGTGTAAACAAACAAGACAGTTTCTGTAATCAGGGTAAACTATCTGAGAAACCTGATTATCACAGCTAGATTTCTGCTAGAGAAACCTGATATCCATCCATAAACAAGATTTTATAAGAGTAAATGTTCATGACGAAAACAGTGTGGAAGGAAGCGAGAAGAAAAATCATTCAACATAGTGGTGCATCCTTTCAAAATAGTTTATCTCACGCTTGAATAAAACTTGGGCAAAACTGAAGCACCAGCAGACCCTGAGCTATCCTGACTCCTAATCTCAAGTATGAGTCAAACTCAGAAATGCTGAATCATTTAATTCAAGTAGCAGCGGATCACGTTTTCCATAAGGAGCCCTAGTGGGCGCTTCAGCACATTTTCTTGCACATTGGGAAACTGTAAAAGGCCTTTTATCATTTTCTATCTACCATAAGGGCATTCAAGAGGGCACTGCTGTTTTCCAGCCACCACAGATAAATTATCGACTAAAATTGTGACACATTTGTAAGCACATGCAGCTGGAGGAGTCTTTGACCCTGCTTTATTTTTCTGAATCTTGATCCCTGGCACACACGGTGTTACACTGACTTATAGCAGCCCTCACACCTTGTGCGACCTCCCAGTGAAGCATGAATAAAGGTCAAACATGTTTTTGGCTGCGAAGTAACAACTGAGCTGTCACAGCAGTCTGTCTTAAAGGCTTTTCTTGGTGTGAGACTTATGTATACAGTAGGTGTGAGCTCGTATTGTGTGAGAGTAGCCACAGGTGAGATTGGATCGTACAGGCTATGGTCTGTCAGAGATGCGTGTGTAAACAAGCAAGCGTTCCACATCCTCTGCTTTCACCCTGATCAGGATAAGCAGCACGTCGGTCACTGGCATGTAAACAGTTCACCAAGAATCATTTATGTGAGTGAGAGAGAGAGAGACAGAGAGAATCAGAGAAGAGGGACGAATTGAGGAATAACGGAATAGTTTATTTTTGCTCTTGTTATTTGTTACTGGCTTGATTAACAGTCAGAGAGGCCGTCTGTCTCTGTCTCTGCATGTGTTGTGGAGGTGGGGTGGGGGGATCTCTGGGGAATACACAGTGAGAGGATTGTCAGGCTTGCAGAGAATGACGACCATGACCACAACACAGCTCTGCTTTCAGACAAGATTTATATATATAACCAGTATTAATTAAAGGCTTCTTTGTTTGTTATGAATCCTCTGTCTCCGTTTTGGGAGAAGTGCCGCTAGCTTGGCTTGGATTATTATTGCTCAGGGTTGGAGACGGGGTCAGCAGGATGGAAAATGGTTGTTCTGTAGGGTTAGGTAAATGGAAAAAGGGTTATGAGAGAGACAGAGTGAGAGATGTGCACTGCAGAGCCACGCATGGGAAAAGTTATGATGCCACTACTGCACAAATACGGTATGACGTGTAATAGGACGTCATGCGTGGTTAATGTCTAAAACGAGTGCATCTCTCTGTCTATTTTTGCTCTTTTTCCTCACTTTCCCTCTGTCCTGTTTAGCTGGTTTTAATTCCTCTTTAAAGGAGCAGAACAAGGCGTGGCAGCTCCATTTTCCCGTTTCTATTTTACACCCCATCTCTTCTTTTATTTAAATTCACTTGTTCTTCTCTCCTCTTCTTCCTCCTCCTCCTCCTCCTCCTCTCTGTGAAGGGTTTGGGGTGTCAGCCATGTTGGTGCAGCAGATGATTATATTTATCACTGTTTGCACAGAAACCAGAGCACCAGGAAAGAGAATGAAAACACAGGCTGCCAAAGCATTGGCATACCAATGCTGCAGTTTCAGATCGCAACACACAGAAACACATACACACAAAATCACTCTTTAATGTTCACACACACATTCCCATTACACAGACCAGTAATTCATATACAGTATTTTCTGCTTCTCCTCCCAGCCGTGAGGCAGTGTGATCGGAGCCCTTGTGGACGTGGAGCAACATGTCGGGAGGCTCCTGGAGGTTACCAGTGCCTCTGCCCGCCTGGATGGACGGGCAGGACCTGCCAGCTGGGTCAGTGGGTCAGGATTAAACATGGCTTATATACATGTAGATGGTCAATGCCTCTCTATTCATATATTTGCTTTAAGTTATACACAAATACACTACATGTACAAAAGTATTGGGACAGACCTTTTTATTATTGAAATCAGGTGTGGCGTATTTTGATACACTTATTTGATACAGTTACAAATGATACAATATATATTAAAGTAAAGATTAAAAGTAATCAAAGCAAAGAAACTTCAAATCAAAACAGAATTAATGACAGTTTTGTCATTATTTTCTCCGTGAAAATGCATGGTGTGTTTACAAGCTTTACGCTGAAGATTTCATATGTGCACTACTTTGACTGATCAATTGATCAATAAAATATGATCAAATAATTGATCGAACCTCGACAGATTACCAGGGCAAAGGCGAAGCTGCCACACAGTGATTTTATATTGGGTTTTTATAAAGGTGATAATTTTTCATCACCAGTGTGTGTGAAAAATTAGACGAGAAAAGTGTGTCACTCCAGTTGTTGATGTAGTTTTCTATTAATTAAGAAAATCTGGTATTTGTCATCTTCAAAGCAATCTGTTCACAGGATTTTCAACATTGATCTTCTAACAAGCTAAATCAATTTCAGCTGTAGCGCACAGCTTTTATTCAAAACCCGTTTTTCCGTGGGATATGTGTGATTATGTGATCCATTTGAAGCGACATATGCATTTGAAGTACAGAGGAAAAAGGCCACACAAAAAGCTGATGGCATATTAACTCATCCTGACTGTGAATCTGTATTCTCCAAATGCACTGTCAAGTCCCTTTGGGCTGCATTTGCTCATGTTGATAAGTATACTCCCAGAGGCTTGTTGTGTTAGATACTACAGCAGAGAGGGAATATGGTATAGGATCAGGTCTCACACACACAGATGACATAGTCTGCTACATACACACACACACACACAGATGCTTGGGGGTTATGAAGTAGAAACTGCTACATATTTCAGGATGACAGCCTCTCCTGCTTCTCCGTGTTACAGTGATATGTCACTGTGACACTTGATAATCCCTCATAGTTCCACATCACAGGGTTGTGGCTCAACGTATCACACACACACACACACACACACACACACACACAGTGTTCAAACACAAGTGATAAAACTCTTTATAGCTTGAGCTGAAAGGCAGAGCATCAGTAGTGCCTAAAATGTGAAAGGCAATTAAACTTTCTATCAGTTTCACTCTTTTATTAGCTGACTTCTGTCCCCACATTTTCTCTGATAGTGGACAGGATCCCCAGGCTTTTCCCATAGATAACACACCCACACACGCACACACTCCCATACATACATACTGTACACATACACTTCACTGGTGCTAAATCCTAATAGGCCTCTCTCTGGAGGTAACAGGTTTAGATTACCTATAACTGACTGTCTGCTTCCTCTTTATTCATTCAGCATTTCAGAGCCAAGCCCTCAGGGCTTCCTGGCTTTTACACTCCCAGTGTGGCAGACGATGGGAATAAGCACACATAAAGCCAACAGAAAGAAGCGATACAGCAGGGGGGATCTGTGCATAAACAAAGACGTGAGGAGATGCTGCAAGGCATTATTTTGGATGCACTATGCATTTGTAAACATAATTTTTGACAAGCACTCTGTCGTGTTGATGTGCATCCTGCTCGCGTCTGCACAGCAATTCTCCAGTTCACGGTTCAGTTCAAGCATCCAATTCAGATTTAACTTTGGTTGAACTGGTGGTTAAGGTTCATCAGGGCCCAATAGGAGACACATGCGATTAGATTCGGTAGTTTTATGCGATGTTTTATCTCATTTCAGTGAGAAGTTAAGTGTGATGCTGTGTGTGAGATCAGACTCATATTTTCATATATTAATATATATTGGACTCTTCTGTGTCCTGTCATTTCATTTCCTGCTACTATATTATATAGTGTAGCAGAAGCTCCTTTTATCATTAGTTTAGATCAGTGTAAGATGACATGATTTTCATCACACCAGTATTTTTCAAAATGTTCTTTCTCCTTTTTAGACACCAACGAGTGTGAAATGAGTATATGTGTACACGCCCGCTCTTGTCGCAACCTGATTGGTGGATACCTATGTGACTGCCTTCCTGGGTGGACGGGACCTAAATGTGACATCAGTGAGTATAAAAGGGCAAAGACAAGGATAAGGACAAGGGTAGGTATAACGAAAGGAAAGGAAAGGAATAAACATTTCGAGAGCTGTTTCAGGTAGACCCATAGGACTGTGTTCAAACCACATTTCCCTGCATGCCAGACTCCTGTGTGAAAGAGATTGTTTTACTCCAGTGATTTTGGCTCTCTTTGCGCCTTGCATATTGTTGGTTACAGCATTGTGGTATAATTTCTGATCTGTGTCTCCCTGATCTTTAGGGAACAGCAGCTGTCAGGGTTTGTGTCTGAACGGTGGACGTTGCGAGGTAAGTCCTTCTCTCCCGCTCTGATTTGCCTGCAGACTCTGCATATCAGTCGCCAACACTGACCTGCTTCGTTATCGTCCTCTCGCGCTCTCATATTCGCTTTAGTGGCACTCGCATGATCTCCTGATTTCATTCCTTCATCTGCCCCTCAAAATTAAGAATTCACAGCCAAATCAAGAAGCTAATTTTTTAAAAAGTAAATCACTGGGAATAATTTTGATTACGTTAACGCCCATGGCATTTTAGGCTTTCTTCTGGGCATTAAAAACTTCTTTTTGACATTATTCCTGAAGTTATGAGCAGCATGACTACTATATCTCAAAGTGGCAAATGTTTCGTTGGCTCTGGCAGATCTTTCTCTCTTTAGTGCACTTTCCCCCAACTTTATATAATCATTCTCTCTGTTTTACATACATATAAATAACATTCTCTACATGCTGTCCCACACAGGACCAGCTGTCAGGGTCCAGATGCTTGTGTCCACCTGGCTTCACAGGGAAATATTGCCAAAATGGACCGAGTCCTTGTGGCAGTGCCCCCTGTCTGCATGGAGGACAGTGTGTGGAGAAAGACGAGAGGACCTTCACCTGCAACTGCCTCTTGGGATATTCAGGAAACTTTTGTGAGGTTAGTAGATGTTAAGCTAAGGAAAGCTTAGTCTGCAGAATGAATTCTTCATAGCAACTGACATGCAGTGATTAAACTAAATGGATATGTGCTGTGGACAAAGGGTTATAAGAAGGCCTCTCAATCATGCAAAAAATCTTAGATTCATTCTAGTGCAATCACAAAAAGGAAGTGTAAAAAGAACACCAAGAATATCTGTAAGACAAACTGAAAAAAGTGGTGGGGCAGTAGATGCATATCTACTTGAATTGGTTACCAGGATTAGAAGCCTCACAATATTTCAAGTAGCCACAGAAATGTTTGTGTAATGACTCCAAACATATATGTAGGAATTAATTAGTAAAAGAAAAAATTCCAAGCCATTGTACTGGTTTCTTTTTGTTATTCTTGTTCTGTCTTCTGTTATTTCAGATAGTGTTGGATCCTTGCAATCCTAACCCTTGCCAGCAGGGGGCTCCCTGTCACAGTGCGGAGGGCCAATACATGTGTGCCTGCCCTGATGGTTATTATGGTAATGAGTGCATGAGCCTCAAAAATCCCTGCATTGGTCAGCACTGTCCAGGTAATCAAAATATGTGTGCGTTCGTCTTAAAAAGTAATTAAACTAAAATCTCTATGAAATCTTATCTCAAGGAAATTCAATCGAACGCAACTGGACTTAGTTATTTGTCTTTGAAGACGTTTCACCTCTGAACTGATGAAGCCTCTTGGATGAGAGGTGAAATGTCTTCAAAGACAAATAACTAAGTCCAGTTGCGTTTAAATGAATTTCCTTGAGATAACCATGACCTGGATGAATGAGAATATTCACAGGCTCTATGAAATCTTGTCTAACCGCTCTGTCACTGCGTCCATGTTTGCAGGTGCCATGTCTGACACGACACACGGTGGTGTCAGCTTCTACATTATCCTGGTGGGTGTCTTGGCTTTAGTGACGGTCTGTGGCTGTGCAGCCTGCGCCTTTATTCTCTCCCACCTCCATCGAAAGCGGAAAAAGCAGCAGGCCGTCCCACAGGAAGAAGGCATAAACAATCAGAGGGAGTTTGTCAATCTCATCAGAAATGTGGACCGTCCCGTGCCCCTCCTGCCCCCCGCCACCCCGCTCACACACCCTCCTGCCCCTGCCCCCGTCTCACGTTGCTACGAGGAGATTGAACTGACCCTGCCGCCCTCCCCAGCACCTTCGCACTCATCTCCGGCGCTAAAGCCAGCCCACGCACCCAAACTGGACATTTCAAATCGTGAGAGGGAGAAGTTGAACCGCTTCCACTACACAGAGAACCAGGAGCTGGAGGCCTGACCTTTGAACTTTTGGCTGTCTGAGGAGTTTTTTTTAATTATTATTATTATTTTATTTTATGTTCTTGGCACTCTCCCACACAGGGACCTGTTTTCAATGTCTTGCACTGTGTCACTGTTGCTGTTATGAAAACTGGGTGACTCCTGACCTTTATGTGCTCAGGCAGCTATCGGTAGACTCCTGACAACTGACAGCTGCTTCGTTAGTCCTACTGCGTTGTCCTCTTTGACAATGACAAACTCGATTTAATATGGAGACTTGAGTGCCTGAGATACTGTCAAAAGGAAATAGTGGATCATCTTCCGTAGGAGACACTCGACATGTTTGTGCTCATATCTCCATTTCTGTTTCGGACTCAGCTTTGACGGACCGAGAGATTAAAGAATGGATGCTTTTGCTGATGCTTATGAATGCTTATTTAACATTCGGTGTGTTTCTGTGTTTGGTTGTATATAAGCGCGTGTGAGAGTGAAATAGAGAATGTACATTAAATGTGTGGAGAGGAAAAGAAGGACAAAGACAGTTTACTTTAAGAAAAGACGACAAAGCTGATAAACTTGTCAAAGAGAGTGCGCACTCCTCATCCAAAGGCTTTCAAGCCTTCTGAAAACTGTTTTAAAACTGTACACTGTTGCCTGTATTGTCTCTGTAATACTACAGTTTGTCAAAGATGTATGATTTTTTCATACCTGCATGTAAATTAGCTCTTTTTTGTACATGGATATATTGTACATATTGAAGCCCTTTTGTACTGTGATTTGGTTTGGAAGTATCACTGTGTTACTTTGCTCTGTTTGTCCCATTTCACTTTCCATTTGGAGCAACCAGCACATGTGGATTGTAATAAAAGTGCATTTACCAGCTATATATACTTTTTTAATTGAAATATCACCAGGACAATAGTGCTTACAGGTGTCAGCACTGCCATGGAGATTATTAACGATGGTCTGCAAGCGAAACTAAAGCGCTTCACACCCTTTTTCTATGTGCATAATTTGGGATGCTATGACAAGCTTTGTTGTTCTTATCATTGTCAGATGATGATGTCAATGATATGTCGTCAGGGAGCAACAAGGGATGCATAGTTTTCTTCAGAAGATGGTCTCATTTTCTGTTTGTTTATTTATTAGTTTGTAGTTCGAACTAAATACAAGCCCCAAAATTTTATCTTTTATATAAATATGTATGTAATATATATATTCCCATTTTAGGGTATCATGCAGCCACAGAAACATGGGGTTTAGGGTTTTGAATATTCCACTCACTGTAAATGTCATGCAGCTTCACTGAAGTGTTGGAGCAAATGGATACAATGGTGAGAAATTTTGTAAACCTGAACATGTAAGGGGAAAATCAAGGTTTAAAGAGTTAAACGGGTAAGAGGTGATGGGATCACCTAACATGAAAAAAATGAATAGACACAATTATTTTTTAAAAAGAAAACAGTGTTGTGAGTAACTTTCAAGAGCAGTGGTCTTTCAAGGGAAATACCAGTAGTTTCTTGTAACTCTTCAGCAGGTGGTTATTGCACATTCAGTGTAAATATGAGGGTTTTTGTAACATTTCTGATATTTGGGTCTGATACTCTATAATACAATGTTTTAAAGGGAGGGGTTTGTGTGTCAGGGTAATGTGAAGTGACTGCAGAGCAACAGCAGTGACAGTTAATGGGCAAGTGGATGTGACAAGGGTGACCTTTGACCCGTGCAGACTACAGTGGACTGGAAAAGAACATGAGCTTCCTGTCACCACCTTGGTCAGAAGGACATGTAGGAAATAGAGTTTACACACACACACAAGTACATGTGTACACTACTGAATATAGAGGACCCTCTCTACATCTGTTGTGCAGCCCAGGATGTCAGATCTGTAGAAATTTTTCATTCAGGTCACTGCCCCTCAATCTGAAGACCTTCTGTTAACTGAATGCCTCACTGAACAGCCCAGGCCTTGTAGAGGTTCCATGGTGTAATGGTTAGCACTCTGGACTCTGAATCCAGCGATCCGAGTTCAAATCTCGGTGGAACCTGCTCTTAAATGCCAATTAAGGATGCAGTCTCCACAATCAGGCAATTTTCATGCTTAAATTTCCCTTGGGATCAATAAAGTATATATCTAAACATGTTTCCTAAACACCTGTTGTAACCCAAGTGTGGACACTGATGCAGAGATCATTCTTTTTAGACTCACTGAGGCTACTTTGTTAGTCCCTCTTTAACACAGAAGAAACTTTCTGGTCTCTATCCTCGGCTCCCCACTGGGTAACAGCACAAAGAATGATTGACTTTTCATTGGGGATGAAAATTTCGACATTTACAAGTGTTTATGGCATATGAAAGAGGACTGTTAGGGAAGAATCGTTCATGTTAATTCAGTTATTCTGCATTGAGACAATGAGTGTTTCTTCACAAAACAGAATTTTGAAAGGAACCCTGTTCATTAAATTGAATTAGGATAATCCCAATAGTGGTCTCCTTCAAAGTTAGGGACATGTCTCCTGTCTTACAGCGACATCTTGTGGCTACATCAAGTACAAACTTTCAAACCACTGACTCACTTTTCTGATTCAGTGTAATCATTGCATTAGTGGTGAGTTCTGTATGGTATAGGCCGTCGTTTGCAGTCTGTTTGTTGCAGAGTATATCAACTAATTAAAAAAAAAATTAATGATTTGATTTCAAAAATACCTACAAAGTCACCTATAAAAACTTGTTTTTCAAAAGTAGATTTACATTTGACTGCAAAGTTGGAAGCAGCAGCTTTAGCATTACGACCAGAGTGTGGTCACCACCTATAATGCTCACTAAAGGTGTGCAGCGCCCCCGCAGGTAAAGCGCGGTGCTGCACAGATTAACTCCGACAGTTTCAACGGGGTGAGAAGAAGAAGAAGAAGCAGAAGAAGAAGGAGGTGGAGGTGTGTGACAGCACTCCGTTTCCTCCGTGTTCGGTGACCGAAAACAACCCAAGTGTGTGTTGGCGGTCAGCAAAACAGGTACATATTTAAATTTTAAACAATATAAAATATTTTGCAAGTGCATTTCCTGTTTTCTTGACGTTACGGAGGCTGCGATACGCGGGTCGTTGCTAACATCTTTGCAGACTAGCTAAAGTAAGCTAAGCTAATGTATGCGCGCTGTAATGCTAACAACTGGCTAACAGCGGCATAGGCCCGGGCTGCATGCGTAAGCAAGCAAACTACCCGATAACTTTGAAAACATTGCGATTTTGACATTCAGTTTAGTCTAAATTCAATAGAAAGAATGTGTGCATGACGGAATTAAAAGGATACAATAAATAAACAGAGCTGTCGTGTGATGAGCTAGACAACGATAATGTTAGATAGTTAGCTAGATTAGTCCTTTGGCTCCAGTCGGTTTAGCTGCTAATATGACGCCAATGTACTAAACAAACACGAATAATGCCTGCGATTAAATAGTTGAACTTGGCACCAGAGCTCACAAAAACATGGTTGTGTCATTTTGTAGAATAGAGTAGGCAACTTTACAATTAGAATAATTAATTTGAAAATCTTACATTCGCAAAGTCTTCGTGAACGTTACTAACGTTCCCGCAGTGTTGGAAGTAATTTCCAGTGAAGGGAAATCTTGATATTTCAGAATAGCTGGACATGTTGGATAATACTATTCTTCTAACTTAAAGACAAAAGATGAGGGGAAAGCCATTTTCTCTTCCAGCATAGTTGTGTCCCAGTGCATGAAGCAAAGTCCATAAAGACATGGTTGAATGAGTTTAGTGTGGAATTTGACTGTCCCACACAGAGTCCTGACCTCAACCTCATCCAACACCTTTTGGGAGAAATGAACACTTCAAAATCTCGTGAAAAGCCCTCTGAGATGAGCGGAAGCTGTTATAGCCACAAAGCTGTCTGTGTATTTAGAATGTGATGTCATTAGACACTGTCTGTGTAATGGTCAGGTGTCCCAATACATTTGTCTACATAGTGTATCAGCTTTTTATTTTGTTTAGTTTGTTGGCTTGAATGCCACTTTTCTCTGTGACAGCAAGTAGTATTTACTACAGCCAGCTTAAAGTTAAGACTGATTGACTAAAACTATTTTTGTAAATAGATCGAACTAAAGACTTGTGAAATTAACCTAAATGCCTTCTTTGATAACGATAAATACAAAGCCATGTCTGTGACAAAAGGGAAATTGCATATTTATCTTGTTTAAAGTTAATTACACTGGACTATAATAAATATAAAATAAAAATCTAATGTGTAAGTCTTACTTTTGCATATTAAAAAAACCAAAAACGAAGTAGTAAATAAAGTAAAATATTATTATTATAATATTATTAGTAAAATCATCAAATCATCAAAGTAGTCATTCTTATTCATAGATTAACCATGTACTCAATAAGACTGACTGTATCCTGAGTAAATATAGAACTGAGTCTTGACACTGTGCTCTCAGATGTATTGTTGTGGTACATGGTTTATAATTTTAGTGAGAAATAATGACTGTAAGTAGAAGAGGAGTTATGTTTAAAGTACTAAAATCAATGAAATGAAGTGGGAAACAGAACTTATGCAGTCTCTCAGAGGAGCTCACTCTGTGCAGCTTGTTCCCTTCAAATATTTGTAAAAAAAAAATACAGTCTTTTGTATACCGGTCTTTTGGCTCTTTCACTCAATGCCTTCCCCTCTTGCACGTCTGTCCTTCAGTTCCTCACATTTCTTTGCATGCTCTGTCTTTCTCATCTCTGCCATGTTTCTGCCCTGTTTGCCTCCTCCCTACAGCAGCCGTGCCTCGCCGCGCCCCCACCCCCAGCGGAGCCGTCATGTGGCAGGAGGCCCGCAAACATGAGCGCAAGCTCCGTGGCATGATGGTAGATTACAAGCGCCGAGGCGAGCGCCGGCGAGAGTACTACGAGAAGATCGTAAGAGACTTTGTCATTTAGCTGAACAATGTATTCAGATAGATATTATGAACACAAATAAATATCTGCTACAAGCCAGAGCAAATTCGATCCTATCGTACCAAGTGCTGTTACCTTTCACTTTAAAGATGATATTTTTATGACATCGTCTTTCCAGGTCCCACCTCAGTTGTCCTGTCTGTTGAGGGTCCAGTTTGAGCTTTAAGTTAACTGATGCACAGAGACTTTTCCCCTGTTGTTAGGTTTCTGTTTCTGTCAGCAGATTTTTTTGTTCTCACTGTGCGATTGTAGCCTAATTTAGACCTGAGATGACAGATGAGCACAGTCAGCAGATTTGCAGCAACATTTTTAAGCTCAAGTCCACCGCCATACGTGTAGCCTAAATTGTACTGTAGAAGATGAAATTGAGAAGTTACTGGGATGTGCAATATAATATCCGCTATTTGGTTAGTTATTTTGTTTTAGTTACAAGTCAGTTTAGTCATTGTATTTTGACTGGTTCTCATTTTGTCCCGACAGAAAAAAGATCCAGCTCAGTTTCTCCAGGTTCATGGCCGAGCCTACAAGATCCATCTGGATCCTGCTGTGGCCCTGGCTGCAGAGAGCCCCATCAACATGTGAGGAAGCATGCACGTACACACGTGCACACACACACATACATATATATATATAATGTATATACTGTATAGTAGACATCATCACACACACACACACACACACGATGCACGGTGCTGTGGGAGACCACTGATGACACTGTACATTTTCTCTTCTGCTGTCAAAAGGATGCCATGGCAGGGAGACGCAAACAACACGATTGACAGATTCGATGTGAGAGCTCACTTGGACTACATCCCCACCTACACACCACCGCTGCTCAACACATCGTAAGTTTTAGATGATGGATATTAAATGAAGTACTCTATTGGTATCAGTATTACTTAGTATCACAGGGTATTGGTGCTGGTATGATAATTTTATAAATGATACCCAGCCCTACTAACAAAATTGTTGAAAACTTTCTTCCTCATAAATCATATGCAAAACTACTTCTTTAATGTTTTAAAATTTATGAGCTTTACTTCACCTCACTGTCTTGTTACTCTAATTGCATCAGGGCATTACTACTGGTGGTTGAAACCACTGGTGGTTGAAACCACTGGTTGTTCCGATTACTTCTGGATGTTAAGTTAGCTGTCACAAAGTAATTTAACTGGACATTCAGTTTAATCTTCGAGACTGCTTTGACTGTAGAAAGCAGATGAGAAGAACTGATGTTTCAGCCTGAGTTACAAGAAAACACTCAGGGGTGAGATTTGAGAATTTGATCAAGTGGTAAAAGTGAAAAACGACCTTCTTCTCTTTGTCTCAAACAGCACCCCAGAGCAAGAGATGGAGGAGAGGAAGTGCAATTATGAGCGCTACAGAGGCCTTGTGCAGAATGATTTTGCCAACAGTGAGTGTCACAAACTTCATAGCCGACTTGCTGTCACAAGAAAGTTTAATTTCATTCGACTCTCTGAAGTAATATCAGCAGTGAGAAATACTGAGAGAGTGCTAATTGTCAAGCTGCTGTTAATACATTTCACATATTGCACATAGTGCTGCACATGTATCTTTAAGGTGACCATAATAGTCTGATCACCTGCTCTCACTGGGTATATTTTGCAGTTGCGTTGTGTGCTTAAACTCCCTGCTGTCCTCTCATAGTCTCCGAGGAGCAGTGTTTATACCAGATCTACCTGGATGAGCTCTACGGTGGCCTGCAGAAGCCAAATGAGGAAGAGAAGAAAAAGTATGACTTTGAAATGTTAATAAAGCGGTTATTTCATTCCCGCTGTGCAGCAGAACAACATTTAAGTTGTCTGAGAGTTTATAAATAATTACTTCCATTGTGCAGACTGGCTGAAAAAAAGGCCACCATTGGTTACACCTATGAAGACAGCACTGTGACAGAGCCTGACCCCCAGTCAGACAAAGATGAAGACAATTCAGAGAACAGTGAATCTGAAGAAGATGAGGGCATCCCGGATATTGGTGAGTAAAGGGGTTTGACACTAATGAGATTTACATATCAGGAAAAATTAAAGTTTCAGAGACAAGCACAAAAAACGCTGTGCCGTTAAGCATTTCAGAAACAGAATGCTGAGCAGAAATGTGCACCAATCTATAACAACTTTCATTACAGAATACAAATCCTCTCTTTCTATGTAAATATTAGTTAAACGTGAATACAAGGACAAAAATTGCTTTGATATCTAGCTGTTGTTATTTTAAAAACTTGGTTTGTGTTGGTTCTGTGTCTATGTACAGATGTCGAGGTTGATGTAGATGAGCTGAACCAGGAACAGGTTTTGGACATAAACAAAATGGCAACCTCATATGGAATGGCTGAAGGAGACTTTGTCAGGTAATGTCTGCAGCATGTTACTCCCCAAAACCAACTGACTTGGACTTTTGCTCTGTTGAAGTAATGATTGGGTTTATTGTACTAAGACTATTAACATGATACCTGTTCATCAGGATGTTGAGGAAGGACAAAGAGGAAGTGGAAGCCATCAAACATGCCAAGGCTCTGGAGGCAGAGAAGGCCATGTACTCTGTAAGATAACATCCATGGAGGAATTTGTGCCATGTGATTGGTATAAGCATATTTCAAAGTGACGTGTTTGATCATCTTAGGGCCGTCGTTCTCGCAGACAAAGGAGAGAGTTCAGAGAGAAGAGGCTAAAAGGTAGACAGATAAGCCCACCAAGGTAAATTTGCGTCTTACGTATAGAGTAAAGCCTTTTTTCCATATTAACGGTCTACTTGCCTCAAAACATTTAACGAATGTCCTCATCCTTTTTTATTTCAGCTATGCCAGGAGAGACAGCCCAACATATGATCCATATAAACGGTCAGTTGACTGCTTTGTCTTTCCCCTCTTAATGTCCACATTTGTTGCGTCTGAATCTATGTTTGAGCTTTATTTTCATGTTGTTCTGATCTCTCTCAGGCCAGAGTCGGAGTCGAGCTCTGAGTCGAGGTCACGCTCTCGTTCTCCCGGTCCAGAGAAGATCACCTTCATCACCAGCTTTGGTGGCAGCGATGATGAAGCTGCAGCAGCCACGCAAACAGCCGCTTCTCAGTCTGGCCACGCCCCCTCCAACATGCAGCACCCTGCAGGTCATAGCAGGGGCTCCCGGTCGGTAACTTTCCGTCTTCCTGGCTTTTCATTGGTTGTTTTCTTCTTACAGTCAGTTTGTTGTCTTGTTGAAATGACCACAGCTGTTGAGGCAGAAAGAATACTGACGATGAAATACTGATTTTTGTGGTAGGTGAAGTGGATCACAAAGTCAGTGCAAAGAGCACCTTTTCCTCTCTGCATGTGTGCATAGACAAAATTTGTTTGATAGGATAATGTGAGATGTTGACACACATATGGTAGTTTATGGTTATGTAAATGCAACGAGTAGGAAATACATTATTTTTTAATATCTCTTTCTAATTTATACCTCTATTCAAACCATGTGACCATAAGGTTTCTCAAAAACAACAAAGCAGAAGTATTCTGAAGATAGGCTAGGTGCTGGCTTGGTGTTATCACTAAAACTGTTTGTCTCTTTTTGTCCAGGAGACGAAGGTCATCCTCAAGTCGTTCCCCTTCCTCTTCCTCACGCTCCTCATCTCGATCCTCCTCTCGCTCTTCTTCCCGTTCACGTCGTGCCCGACGTGGACGCGGAGGGAGGGATGGACGGCGATCCCGAACCCGATCGCGGTCAAGGCGGCGTTCCAGATCTTATTCTCGAGCTAGAGGAGGGAACGGAGGGACTGCTTCTTGGAGGAGACGTGACCGGACGCGATCACGGTCCAACGACCGAGACAGAGAGCGAGAGAGGGAGAGAGACAGGGACAGGGACCGGGACAGGAGACGGTACTCAGCACGCAGACGAACCAGGTAAGACTCCTGTACGTCTCCCGGCAGCTACTGATGTACAACACATTGCAGTGACTGGAGCTGTCTTTTCATTTTCTGTCAGGTCCCGATCCAGCTCACGGCAAGGGGGCAGTTCTAGGCGAGGGGGTCGGAGCAGCGGAGGCCACCGACGGGGAGACAGCGTCAGTCGCCGTCCCTCTCAGTCACCCAGTCGTGCTAACCACAGTCCCTCCCCTGCTCACAGAGGAGCCCCGCCCTCTACCACCACCATCTCTGACAAGCTAAGAAAGTAAGAAGACCACGTTAAAACTTAGCAGAAACAAATCTCCACTGAAACACTGTCGGTGATGTAGAGAACGATCTTGAACTCCTGAAAGTTGCCTAAGATGGTCTTAACAGCAGTGTTTGTAAGTTTAGTACAATTTTACTTGTTCAGGCATATAATATACTGCTTTTTTTGTTGGGTAAAGCTATTGTCGTTTTCTTAGTCTTTAGATTTTGTGCATTTATTAGATTAGATTAGATTCAACTTTATTGTCATTACACATGTACAAGTACAATGCAACAAAACAGCTTACCTAACGATAACTGTTTGGCCAAAAACCATTATTAAGCTTTAAGAGTATATTTTCTTGTGCTCAGTGCCGTACCTTGACAAAATGAAGAATCAGTCTGGTTTTTGGAATTTGTTAAATGGCTAATCGTCTTTTCCCCTTTCCTCTCCAGGCCTGATACTCCGGGCGGTAAAGAGACGGGAGCTGCCAAAGTCAGTAAGAATTTGATCTAGCTGGGTTTCTTTCTAAAGCCTACGCCTCCCTCATCCCTGACAGGCTGACATGGTTGTCCACCAGACTGGGATGTAGAAGCCATTGCACACAGAAAATAAAATGATGTGATTTTTTTTTTTTTTTTGTTTGTTTTTTTTTTGTCTTCTTTCCCCTCCCCACAAAGTGGACATGCACTGCAGTCAGAGCCCTTCAGCTGCAATTGCCATTACAATATTTTTCACATTTTTAGTGTTTTGCTGAGAAGAACATGAACTTACTGTCACTGATAAATGACAGACTGAGCTCACTCTGAATGGAGTGAACGTTTAGGCACCCTGTCGAGTCATTGCTGTCTTGCTTGATTGCTTTTAGTCTTCATTGTGCATGCATGTATGCATATACATGTGGGTGTGAGAGCGTCTTTATTACTGTTTGTAGTCTCAGAACTGTCACATGTCAATGGTCCTACGAGGAAAAAGATTACTTTTTTGGCTCCTGACTCTTGTGTTTTTGAAGCTTCTGAGTCCGTATTGGCCAAGTGATCATTTAATAGTGACAGATGATGTTTGATTAATGATAAAAAAAAAAACACAGGGGTGTGCCCTGGACAGTTTGTGGCAGCAGAGCATGCTCTTAATCTTGAAATTCAAGAGGTGGCTATGGGGTGTCTCCTGTCTTGCAGGGACTGAGAGTAAGAAGATTGATAGCACTCCCAAGACTATATGCAAAATATGAAGCTCCAGGGAGCAGTTGGTTAGCTTAGCTTAGCACAAGCACTCCAGACGGGCCACAGCTTACCTGGCTCTGTGGAAAGGTATCTCAATCTGACTACTGGCACCTCTAAAGCTCATTGAGTCATGCCTTGTAAGTGCAGTAACACATGCTCATGAGCAAGTCATATTTCACTCACACAAGTATGAACTGCCACTCGCATGTTAGTTGTTTGTGCACAAAATTAACAACTGAGAGTTGTGCAAGCGGCCGAAAGTGAGAAACCAAATGCAGGGAGAGGCAAAGAATTTCACCTGCGTGTATGGAATGAAGCAGCAGTTGCATAAAGCAGCCACAGCGTGCAGCAGAGCTTTTGCTTGGTGAGCACTGGAGGGCATACACATTCTCACAGGTGTCTCTGCTCTTGAAGTTGATTTCTGCTTGCCCAGAGCAACCTCACTTTTTTTAGCAGAAGGAACCTGGCGGGAGCCATTGGCCCTCCCACTTTTCGTTGGTCACATTCAGTGTGACCTAGATCTTCTTTGAACCCTGATTGACAGTTGCTGTTACCTGAACAACCGGCAAAAAGTTTGGCCAGACTGAACAACTGAGTCCAGACTGCTAAAGTTGTTTTCCCACCTACTTTATGTGAAACTGGGAAAATAGTGAAATTTGGCACCAAATTTGAAAAGTTTACTGTTTATTAGACTAGCAGTGAGAGAAGAAAAAAAACATGCAAAAAAAATGACAGTTATTGCTTGTCTGTTTCTAAGTTAAACAAACCACAGCCGGTGTGTTACTTAATGAGGTCTAGAGGTGCTTACAGGTGGTTTTGTTACCTTTGGACAGACCCAGACTAAATGTTTCCTGTCTTTATGCTTAGCAAAGCTAACCACATAGCTTCTTCTCATCTCACTCTGCAAAAGTGTAACGTGTTTCCCAAGATGCACACTGTGTCTTTAAGGACTATATAACATATTTATTTGTGGTTATACTCTTAACATTCTGGACCATCGGCTTCTCTTTTCTCTGCATTACCCAACAAAGAAGCAAAGACTCAAACAGACGAATAGAGTGGAAGTTTTTATCTGCTTCTCTGTTAAACATGCCTGCGGTGCTGTGACCTGTAGTTTTTCTTGCCTGGCCAGGTTTAAACGGCCAAGTGATGGGCGTGTCCCTGACAAAATGCCAGTGGCTCTTTCTAAACTCTCTGAACTCACCGGACCAGAACTTGTCTCTGTCTCACTTTCCGACCTTCTTCTTCTTTTTCCAGCCTCCTCCCTTTTATCGCCCTGACAGTGTT
This sequence comes from Scatophagus argus, assembly GCF_020382885.2. Lineage (NCBI taxonomy): Eukaryota > Metazoa > Chordata > Actinopteri > Scatophagidae > Scatophagus > Scatophagus argus. The sequence goes on along the minus strand of NC_058497.1, from coordinate 16,325,195 downwards.
CGCTCATATCAGTATATTGTGTAAAGATTCATGTGACTGGATCCTGTCCTACTTCAAAGCTGTCTTACTGCAGCTGCAAGCTACAACAGCAGTTTGCCTCTGTACACACACACTCGCAAGCGCACACACACACACACACACACACCCTGTTCGGCCATTAAGACCCCAGTGAACTTGACTCAACAAACAGAATCTGTTGCCTTTTTATCTCTACCCAGTACTATACATAAAGGTAATAGTACAGAAACTGTGTAACAGCACTGTGGGTTTCATCTCTCACCACACACACGCACGCACACATTTTTGTCAGGCTCTGAAAGGATGTGCTAACATAACTGTGTCACCTGCAGCTCAAGATGACCCCACAGGAGCGTCTGAAGCTACGAATGCAGAAGGCGCTCAACAAGCAGTGTGAGTACATCTGAACAACTGAACTTTTTGGTTTATACACAAGTGAAGCAACAGCTCACACCTCTGAGTCATGAACATGTTGAGATATTGTTAGTATTTTGTTATTATATTTTGTCACAATATGGAAATTACAAAGGTCATAAAACTTTTTCTTTGTTTATTCAACTCTTCCCATCCGTCATTTGCTGTGGCTTTTTCTGCCCTGCAGCCAAGGCGGATAAAAAGGCAGCACAAGTGAAGATCCAGCAACAAGAACACAAACGACAGGTGTGTGTGTGTGTGTGTGTGTGTGGTTTTTGTTTTCATGCAGATATGTGTATACTCTGTTATCCTGCATCTCCAGCAATCACTTTGTATTTGTCTTATAGGAGCGAGAGGGAGAACTGCGAGCTATGGCACGCAAAATACGCATGAAGTAAGTGTGTATTTGTATTTGGGGTTTTTTGTTGGCTGTTTGCATGTTGCGGTTTTTCCTGACCCAGAGGCTCTGCGTTTAGGGAGCGCGAGAGACGCGAGAAGGAGAGGGATGAATGGGAACGACAGTACGGGCGACAGAGCCACTCGCCTTCGCCTTCCAAATATGGTAAGACTTTATTTTTGCTTATGAACAGCCATATGAATCTAATAATAATTTTTTTTTTTTTAGAGAAGTGGTAATTATGTTTGCACACTGTTAATGTTCTCTTAGCAGTAACAAAATATTTAATTAGTTAAGCCTCAGTCTGATTTGCTGGCATCAATTTGTGCTCTGACAGATTTACAGACTTTAAGATGCTCTGGCATGCTATTGTTTTGATCATGTGCTCTGTTTTCTGTGTCCCTCAGGCCGAGAACACAGCTCATATAGAAGGTATGCAAGAAGCCACAAGAATGTGCACAGCTCCGATGAAGCAGAGTGAACAGTGGGGTTTGTTCACACTATCTCGAAAGGCCTTTTCAGTGCTCAATACTAACTTAAAACTTAAAAGTAGTTGGCAGCCAAGCATCAACTGTTGGTTGCCAACACTGAAAAATGTTTGCTTTTTTTAGCCACCTGGTATTTGGAGTAATCAACATACTAGGCACAAATATTTCAGCAGTTATACATGACAAACAATGATACATTAAGTAAAATGTGACAAAAAAAGAATGTTTACGCGCTTTATCAAGGTAGTCCAACAAATTTCAAAGTGGTGCTGAAAAGCAGAGAGATAAGAGATCAAAGTTCCTTGAGGCTGATGCAGCCAAATGTTTTGAAATAACAAATTATGCATTTGGCACCGTTAGCAGTCAATCATAAGAGCCCAAAGGCCTCTCAGCAGAGAGGTGAGAGAGCAGCCCACTGATCCCACTGATACCAGTTCAACTGTTTTCAAAGATTTTGCAGCTGCCGCAAAACTGAAGTGGAACTAGCATGTTTATCAGTCAGTTATCAGTATGGAGATTGTTGATGATTAGCAGGACTGAAAATTTCAATCAAGACTTGCAAAAAAGAGAAGCATTTTTATGTTATATTTTAAAACAACATTGACGTTACAGAAAAGCAAACCAGCAATAGAAACGCTATTCGAAAACATCCAAAACTTTTTCCTTAAAACACTGTTGTCTCGAAGATTTAAATTTAAAATAATTAAAAAAAAAACTCAATCCTTGTCATTAATGATTCGTTATGCTCATGTTTCTGTCTGTAATATGTGTACTGGAGCACAGCGGGCCTTTTATATTTCATTTCATTTCATTTTAGAGACAAAATGCCACTTTTTTGAACCTTAAGTTCAGTAATCAGGTTTTTAAGACAAAGAGACAATTTCACGGTCGCTTAATGGTATTTGTCACCTTGATACTGATTATTTATTTATTTATTTGTTATCAGGAGGTCGCGGTCTCGCTCACGGAGTCCCTACTATCGATACTAAGCTGTGGAAAACGAGGATGCATCCTACAGATCCTTCAGTCACTGCACTAAAACATGGAAATATGAATAAATGGACTGACTGTCTCAAAAATCTATACGTGAACGCTATGCCCCCTGGTTTTCTGCATCTACAAAATAAAACATTTTGACTGTGATACCCGAGTTTCACTAATTACACAGCTGATTGGTTCAGCCGAGCGGAGTTTTATCTGCCCTTTTCACTTCTGCTTCTTCTTGTAAACAGCCTACAGGTTTATCAAATGAGTTTCTGGTTTATTCTGCATGCACCTTTCCCCTCATTTCTGCCTGAACAGTTCTTCTCAGCATGGACTCGCTTAAGAGAACTTCGTTTGTGTTTCCAAGTCCTTAATAAGCAATATCTCACCTTTTTTTACCTCTTGGTGTCATTATGTGCCCTGCTTCTTACGCTTCTCTAACGGGATGTGCTCACAGTAAAGACGATGCACAGGATATTTATACACATCCACTTGAATCCTCTTTATGAAAGCAGATGCAAACAAGGTTCATGTATGATGTCAGTCTATCTACTGCTCTTTTTTTACACTCTGTCCTCTGCCAGCCAGTTAACAGCAGCAAATAACTTTTTTTGATCTCAGTAATGTGGAATGTTGAATACAGAGCAACAAATAAAGCTTAATTTGAAATTATTTGTTCATTTTCTTCTTTACATTTACATGTTTTGTACCAAGAAATGCAGTATGTTCAGGTTCCCCTACTGGACATATTTTCTGTTGGCATTTGGTGTGCAAATATTTGATAAAATATTGATCACAGAAATGTCACACACATAAGTGAATGAACTCTGTCAGACGGCTGCAGTTTGTTCTCTTCAACAGCAGGTGGCGACAAATTTCTGTTCTGCATCGAAAGATGCTTCACTGTAGCCGCTTGTCAGTGTCTTAAATCGAGACAGTTTTCCTAATGTTTGTTGTAATTCAGTGCTTTATGTAGTCACGGTTCCTCACCAACAAAAGCAGAAATGAGTGTTCCTCCGGTCCCAGTTTGGTTTTGTAGAGACTTGTAGAAAACCCAACAGGCAGTTCCTCGAAACTGGTGGGGATGAAGTAAACGTTGGTTTCCACTATCGGATGTGAAATTCTTGATTGGAGCACGGGTAAAAACCATAACCAGAGAGCGTAAAAAAGGCTTTAAAGTCATAGATGTGTTTATCGAGTGTGTTACCCGATGAGGGCGGGGTCAGGATCGTAGTAGCGGGGCGGGCGGTGCCTATAGTCGCCCATGCCCCCTTTTGCCCTCCGCTCGCTGCGGGAGGAAGAAGCGTGAACTTGAACGCAGCCTTCACTGCTCAGTGCGAGTCCAGGCAGAGGCCAGTCAGTCTTATCAGTCTGTCCCCGCCGCTCGGGTTTCGGTCAACTTGTCGGAGACAGGAGCAGCTGGACGGACTGTCGTTTAGTTTTTTGTTTTGGAGTTATCTTTTTTGTTGTTGTTTGGGACACAGAAAGGTGCCAAACGCGGAACGCTCGACGCGATGTCCAGGCGCAAACTTGGAAGCAGACCGCAGCACCTGAGTGCAATTCAAGGTAAGCCGGAGGGAGCTGCGATGTGTGGGCACGTCGAGACAGTTGGGGACGGATGTGATGATGATGTTGTTGTTTTTAAGACTTTAACTTAAAATGAATTCAGGTCACAGCGTTTGTTTCGGTCTGTGCGCATGTTTTAGCTGCGCGCAGGCACCAGTCAGCGAATAATGGATGAATATGTAATTACTTTAATTTTTCAAGCGCGTGGGGGAAAAAAGACGCTTTTCCAGATTGATTTTAAGTAGATGTAAGAATACACTAACCTCGAACGAGCCAATGTGGACGTGTTTTAATCCCTTCTGTGGACTTTAAAGGCAAATATTTGAGGAAGGGATCATAATTTTCTTGTCATGTTTGTCCTGATGTGCTCTGTTACTGCAGTTGTGCTCATAGAGGAAGGACCGGTTTATAGGCACGCTGTTCTCAGAGGCTACAGGTCCGAACAGGATGATTAATATTTCCAGGTTAGACTACGATCAAGTTTCTCTGAACAGTTTCCCATCGCTGCCTCTGTGACGGACAGACAAGTGACTGAGTCCACCCTGCTTCATTTAATGATCTAGTTTTGAAAACGCGGACCATTAAATTAATTAACAACAACAACAACAACAGCAAAAAAATCACAAACTGCAACCTAGATCCCATTCAGACATTTTAAATATAAAGTCAAGCTCACAAGGAAACATGATGTTTGAAGAGAAATTAGAGAAACTCCAACGCCATTTGGTTTTTTACAGTTCTCTTCTGGAGACCAGTGGTGCGTGTCTGGTGTGACCACAGGCCCTGACTCAATCCTCTCTCTCTCTCTCTCTGTCTGTGTGTGTGTGTGTGTGTGTGTGTGTGTGTGTGTGTGTGACCGCGCCTTGCAAGTCTGCACAAACAGCGCAGCCTTGAAACAGGAAAGGTGACATTTTTTCTGAAACTACTGGCGAGATCCGACTTCAGACTGTACTGTCTGTACCTGTCCTGTACGTTAGCCGGCCTAGCCCGGGCAGGATCCAGTCGAGGCATCAAGGTGTGCCCATGTCCACATTGAGCAATAGTCTACTGACCCACCTCCCCCCTCCTCCTCCTCCTCCTCCTCCCCGTACCTGGGAGACTTTCATAAGAAAAGAAGTTTGCTTGAAGTTGTGTGTGTCTCTGTGTCCCTGCAGTCTGCAGACTGTTCACATTTCAGCTTCCTGCTGGCCACATAAGATTTGTCAGGTTGTTAAGGCTGAATCAGATGAGCCATGTTTTACACACACACACACACACACACTCAAAAACACAGGGGCTGCCCTTATCTCAAACACCTTCAGTCATTTTTTTTCTCTTTTATTGCAATCCACTTCCTGTTGAGAAACTCCCGCTGCCTGTGGCTGGTAGGACAAGCTGTAACTGTGAGTGAAGGGTAAAAGCCTTGGTCACAGTGCAGTATTTATTACTTTTTTGTAATCAATAATTTCACTTGTCAGCACGCAGCGATTGTCACATTAACTCGGGTGTTGATGTTGCTGCTGAGATGGACAGTTGGGCTCCTCTTCCTCTCTGTTGCAGCCTCGGTGAGAGCGAGCAGATCTGTTATGGGTTGGTTAAAGGAAGTGGTCAGTATTGGCTTAGCAGATTGGCCTCGTTAGAGCTCGCAACTGAAACTAGCACTTTCAATCAACACGCCTGTTTGCTGTTCCACTGAGGTCTAACAGTATTTGTGCCACTTTGAGTTGTTGTTTTGTATAAGCACAGTCAAAAACTCCCTTAGCTTGAGTCGTGTGATGTCAGAGATGCTCTGGTTTACTATCGATTTCTCTGTTTGTGAGCTCTGGGGATATGGCACAAGTAATATCTGCCTCCAAAAGTAAAAATGCTTTTGAGAAACCACAGCTATGAATATTTTCATAGCCAGAATCATCTGTTTTTCCGACTACAGAAACAGAAGGGTGAAAATTGCTGGGTGAAGTGTCTCACTTCATCTATTTCTGAGTCAAGTGTTTGGTTGAAGAAGTCAGAAGAGTGTGAAAAATGCTTGTCACAAGTTCCCGGAGTTCAAGGCAGTGTCTTCAAATGTCTTGTTTTGTCTGACCAGTAGTCCAAAAGCCAAAGATTTTCACTTTTCTGTCAAAGGAGGCCAAAAAATTCACATTTGAGAGGCTGCAATCTGTGAAATATACGTTAAATAAGTCAATCAACTACCTGATGAATCAAATAATCATTGCAGCTTTATTTAAAAACCATTGTTTGTGTTTGAATAACCTGCACTCGTGTATCAGTCCGTGTTAGGTGGTGACTGCATGGTTTTGATCCGTGTTTCAGGCTCTCTGCTAAATGTTCATGAACAAAAACACGTCAAACTCGTCGGTAATCAAACTTTTCCTCCTCTTGTTTCACAGATGCTACTGACATGGTGGAAGGTACCAGTCCACCAGACGACCAGCCTCCTCCTCCTCCACCCCCTCCTCCACCCCTTCCACAAGTTCTGGTTCCTGACGAGGGTCATGACCTACTGACCTGCGGCCAGTGCAGCCAGGCCTTCCCGCTTGCCCACATCCTGGCGTTCATTCAGCACAAACAGGGCGACTGCCGCTCCAGAAACCAAACCCCGAACGACAGCGCCACACCGCCCTCACCTGCCAATCAAGCACAGCAGCGCGTCGCCAGTGCCGCGCCAGGGCCGGGCTTCATCGAGCTGAGGAGAGGAGCGGTCAGGGGCAAGGCCTGGGGGGAGGAGCCCGGCGTGAGGGCGCAGCACAGCAAAGCAGGTGAGTGAAGCACCTAAAAAGGAGAAGGCAGGTTGCTAATTAGTGACTCTGTTTTTTGTTTTATTTTTTTTTTTCAACCACCCTCCTCTTCATTTAACAACTGTCCCCCCCCCCCTCCTCCCTCTGGAGTCCAGCTCATTAACTAGCCGTTGCCATTAGCAGACCTGCATGAGTTAGTGACGCACTGGGTAATTGTGTGGAAAGGATAGGCGTCAGGATCGTTCGGAGGGCGCCGAGGATCCCCGAGGGCTCCACACTGAGCAACTGAGCTCCAGAGCTCTTTCCCATCTCCCTGGCTGTCAGTCTCTGAGGTGGAATGGCCAGGTAAACATGTTTCTCCCTCTCTGTCACCCACTACGTCCTGGACAACGGAGACTGAAAGCATGTCCCCTAAAAACCAACCCAGGAGTGCGTTTCAGTGGTAATAAGGCTATCGTGTTTCTTTCAGAGAGGGGAGAGCTGGTTTTAGTCACGCATCACAATATGGAGTGGTCACAGGAGTGGATGTGAGGCTGTTCGTGCAGTTCCCCTCACTGCCGTGACACAGTAATGGAGGACGTTGCATCATGTGCAGCTCCTCTGCCATCTCCCACTGTTCTGCCCTGGGCCGAGCCATCTGAGCTCCTGGGAATCTCATCCCTTTTCTTCATCTATTACATCGTGTTCTCCCCCTCTTCCCCCTTGTTGTTATATTTTCTGTCTCTAAAGCCACCCTGTTTTTCCTTAAGGTCTTTTTCTTCACACCTATTCTGCTGCCTTTTTATTTTTAAAAGAGAGGAAGAGTATGGACACCCTGATGGATGTGCCATATAGAATATGTCACGGTAGGGGTCAATCAGCAATTCATGAATTCTCATTAAAATCCTTTTGAAGAATTTTCATTTCTAGTGAGTGAAAATGAGATGGAGGGGACTTATTGTGTTTTTCCTGCGAAGGCCAGATGTATTTGAAGGTCATGCAAGTGAAAAGGGAGCACGTAGGATGTTGTAGATGACTGCAGGACAGGACTGAGCATCTTGCTACACACTCAGAGTAGGTCTGAGTGCCCCTTTGCATATTTTGAAACTCTCTCTGCCATGTACACACACACGTTAGCAGTTCCTTCCTCTGTGTAACGCTCAGGGGACTGCTGCATGCATGATTTCCGTTTGTCCACAACCTCTCTTCTTCTTCTATTTCTGTTTGTTTTTCATCTTTCTCCCCGTCTCTCACTTACTGTCAGAGAGCATGCCAGTTTGGTAATTTGGTGCCCACAGAGTTATCCAACAAACCAAACACGTGCACGAGACGAGAGGAAAAGAGCATGACGGCTTGTGAATAATGAAAAAGTGGTTAAGCTTGGATTAAAGTTTTATTAGAAAATGTAGGTTGCATTTGTTTTCCAGTTGTTAACTGTAATTTTACCCAGTCTTTAGCCTTTTTTTTACCACCTCAGATTTTGTAGTTTGTGACATAAAGTTTGGTGCACACTGAAGTAAGAAAGGATAGTTTTAATTGGACGTCCTGCAGCTTTGTGAGTAATAGGAAGTCTTGTTTTAGTTGAGTGGCGCTTTGTGCGAGGGGGAAACTGAAGCTACTGAGATGACTGAAAGTGAAAGAGCAGTTATCCCTCAACAGAAAGGCCCTCCATCTATTTTCTGTATTCAAGAGCGAAGCGGCGGCGAAGACAACGGCGGAGAAAAAGGGGGTAGAAAAGGGAGTGGGATGGATTACTGAAGAGCCGCGTGCATCTGTCTCATTCCTTTTTATTTATTCTCCTTGTTTGTTTTTTTTCCCTCATCTCCAACATCCCCCCTCCTTTTCATTTCTTCCCCCCATCTTCAACACACTTTCACTTTGCCCTCTTTCAGTCCCCCCCCCCCACACACACACCTCTCACCACCTCCTCCTCCTCTCTTTTCTCCTCCCTCTGCCTCCCAAGGGAAAAGAGATTCTGCCTGCTGCTCGTTAGTGCTCCCAGCCAATCTGCATTTTTAATTAGTAGTTATTGCTTCTGCTTAATATTCAAGTGCTACCCCGGGCCAAATGGGAATCCTTACAAAAAAAAAAAAGGGGGAGAGAAGAGTGAGAGGGGGAGAGAGGGAAGGAAAGAGAAACCGGCTGGGTATTGTGTTTCACTCCAGGACCCCGAGACAAAAGCCCCCCCCCAACCCTCGCCCCCCCTCAGGGAAAGATTTGGAAGGTTTTGGTGGGGCGGAGGGGTGAGGAGAGTTGGGGTTGGAGGATGGGTCTCAAGTACAATCCAAAGGGGGTGACATATTTTCATGGTGTCTCTTGGCCCCCCGTACTACATTATAATCTTTTTATCTCATTTTCTTTTTATCTCCTGAGCCCTGACCTACCTACCTATCTCTATCTCGCTCTCTCTCTCTCTTTTTTTTTTATTTTTACTGCTCTCACTCTTCACCCAATTTTTTAAAAGAAGTATCTCAACTTCTCCAGGGTTTCTCCTCAGGCTAGGTTAAAGGACATGAACACCACAGCTCTGCTCGTCTCCAGACAGAGGGAGGGCGGGAGAAGGGGAAAAAGAGAAAGAAACAGTTGCTCTCTTTTTCATCTTCACTCTCCTCCCCCCCTCCAGTAAAATACAGAAGGATTTGACTTGAGGAAACATGAAAGAGGCTTATACCACAGTCTGCTTTGAACCTCTCCAAAAAAGAGGAAAAAAAAAAGAAAGAACTGTTTTCACCCTCAATTTGGGGATCTTCTCTCCAATTTTGATTTATGCAGAAAGGCCTCATTTGTCAAGCAGGCTGAGTCAGTGCCTGATTTGCATAAAGCGTTCATTTCTACGTTCTGCTAATTAGCAATTTGCAGCTTAATTGGAGAGTGGCTCTCGGTTAGGAGACAAAGCTATCCACATATAAAAATATCTCCAGATGTACTTTGCGACGAGACTCGCATCCCTGTCTGCCTCTCAGCTTCGTTTCTCCATTCTGCTCTGGGTCACACTTTTCCTCACACTTTTCCTCGTTTTGTTCCTTATCATCTTTTTTGTTCCACCTTAGGTTCATTTGAGTGCATATCAGTCTCACTGTGTGTTAGACTTGGCTTTTATAACGCCGACACTCACGTTCCCGTCCAACCTTTAGAACCTTAAAGCTGCCATAATCAGTATCTGTATGTTAGTGAGGGATGAAACAGCTACTTGTGTGTGACCAAACCACAGATAAAAGATCAGTCAACTCTTGAGTTCCTCCCAGATCTGCGGAGGTCTTTTAACTCACTGTTTTTGGTTTTCGACCTCAGCTTTACTTACAACCTCTGCACACGACAAGTTTGAGACAAAATGCAGTCGGACAAAGTTAGCTCCTGAGTGCTGAAAAGGGAGAAAAATTTGTAGCTAAAGAGCCGGATAAATCCGTCAGGAGTTGGAGAAGACCGAAATGAGATATGAATATTTGAGTTACAATCATCAGGTGGGCACAAACACAACTCCAGTTAACTTTAGGAAACTGCAAAAAGCAAAAACAAACAATGTCGTAATTTGTTGGAAGACATTTGAAACATTTGACCTGACAATCATCAGTCAAATTTTCTAAATCAGTTTTGTCCATATTTGTTTTCCAGTGCTTGAGGAGCCCTCCTACTTCACCTGCCAGCAGTGTGAATCTGTGTTTCCATCTGCGTGGGCACTCCTACAGCACGCTCAGCACACACACTCCTTCAGCATCTACCAAGAGGACCAGGAGGATGACAGCAGAGGAGGAAGAGGAGGACTTAAAGAGCACAAGCCTGCTGCAGCCACTCTGGACCCTCGCCAACTGAGCCAAGCTCTTGCCTCAGCGTTTCAGCCCTCCGCCCTGCGCCTCAGTCGCTCCCGTCAGACTCACACCACCACCAACAACAACAATAACAACTCCTCCTCCTCCTCCTCCACTAACCTGCAGGCTCTGAACTTTTCACTGCGGCTCAGGGAGCTCGCCGAGGGGAATAATAACACCACCTGCAGTTCCCCTGGAGGCCTGGTGCTATCTCCGTCCTCTTCTCCACCAGCAGCCTCCCCCTTTCCTCAGACCACCACCCTCCAGACTGACTTCCACTGCGAGCCGTGTGACCAGAACTTCCAGTCCCTGCGCGCCTTGTCGGCCCACCGCCGGACTCATGCCTGCGAGAGGCCCTATCACTGCGGAGTGTGTGGACAGGCCTTTGCCCAGAGTGGCCAGCTGGCCCGTCATATAAGGAGCCATCATAGGATGGTTGGAAGTGGAGGAAGTGCATATGAGTCGGTGGAGGTAGTTGCGATGGAGGAGGATGTAGGGAGGCAGGGCATGAGAGGAAGGTTTCAAATGCAGCCGTCTGCAATCATGGGAAAGGGAAGGGTTAGTGCAGACATGAGGGTCCAGGGCTCTTCGGAGCTCGACCTGACCCTGCCCAAACACCCCTCCATTGCTTCGGGCCTTATGCTTCTCACCTCGCAGGTTAGACCGTCAGGCCGGGAGCTGCTGAGGCTGTACCAGCGCCAGAGAGAGCCAGGAGAGGGAGGGGAGGAGGAGGCAGAGGGGCAGGGGGAGCCTCAGCACACCTCACCCTGCGCCAGCCCCTCTGAAGGCTCACTGGAGAGTGGAGAGACAGGAGGCAGCGGTGAAAGCGGTATTGCCAGTGGCAACTGCACTCCCAAACGTCCAGAGTTGGGCGACCGGGTACGAGGAGTGGGAGAGTGGGAGAATGACAGAGGAGAGATCATAGAGAGGGAGAAAGAGTGGAGCTCAGCCAAAGTCAGTGAGGCTGTGCAGGAGTGGCAAAGGGAGAATGAGCGAAGGGGTGTAGGAGGAGGTGTTGGCGGCGGAGGAAACAACAGCAACGCTACCACCGCTTCGAGTGGTAAAAAGAAGAAAGACGAAGCCTGCGAGTACTGTGGTAAACAGTTCAGAAACAGCAGCAACCTGACTGTGCATCGTCGCAGCCACACAGGTGAAAGACCCTACCGCTGCGGCCTCTGCAACTACGCCTGCGCTCAGAGTTCAAAGTTAACACGCCACATGAAGACCCACGGCGCCCAGGGAGCAAAGGCTTCCTTCTTGTGCCAGCTGTGTGCGGTGCCCTTCACTGTCTATGCTACACTCGAGAAACACCTGAAGAAAGTTCACGGCCTGAGCCACGCCAGCGTGGGAGCGTACGCGCAGGCCAGCGCTGCAGACACTTTGGCTGCCATAAAAGCTGAAGAAGAAGCAGTGGTGGTAAAAATGGAGGAGGACGAAGCCAGTTTGGATCGGATAGAAATGGAGAGTAAAGCGCGGAGCGATGGCGTGAAAAGCATGGAGGTGGATGAGGGGCAAAGTCATGCGCAGTACATTGAGAGCTTGGGGAGTCCAGCCATAGTGGGTGATCTCCCAGTCGAGAGCAACACAGAAGTGGGATTAGCTTTGACTTCTGCGCCATGAGAGCTGTTCTCATTCTCTAAATGACATTAAAATAGCACTGTTTAGGATTCAACCCACCGATTAAAATAAAAAAACTCATCCAGTCATTGAACCGACAGTCAAGTTAAACTGGAATCTAGTTTAAAGAACAAGCTATAGAAAGCAGCAGGCAGGAACGTCCTCTCTGCCAGGCACCCAGCAGCCATCAGTCACGTTGTTCATGATTATATGCAAAGTTGCTGGTTGAAACTAAGTGCCTACAGTTCTTTAGACCACAGAGCAAAACAAGGCCATGACATTCAACGGGGAGATTACCAGAGCTCTTGAACAGGAAGTGAACCGCCACAGTCCACACCGACACAGGAAACTGATCACCATGTTGCAGTGCAGGATGCAAAAGACGAGTGATTTATCTCTGTGGTGACCCACTGGACAGGTGGAGACAGAAATTAACTGTAAGATAATAAAGAGAAGGGATTATACTGAGTTAAAAATAAAAACAACCTAGCAATAGAACAATGTTAATATATTTTCAGCATCAGCAGATGGAAAGAGGTCATATTGTGCTACCAAGCTGTTGCCGGTTTTCTTTTCGAGAAGATGTTTTAAAGACTAAACAGACACAGGAGTGAAACGAATCCAAACACTGTCTGCCTGCAGTTTCTCAGACTCCTCTTTTTAAAGGCGCTTGGTTGTCACAACACTTGTCACTTAACGTAATGTTTACAGGGCTCGCGGGGCCTGGAAAGGTTGCGCTCCTGACTTTGTGACAGTATGTGTGGATGGAATTTTTTTTGTTCTAATTTTATAAATGTGAATAAGGAGACTTTAAAGTCTCATTTACGTTTTTTCTTTCCATGATTAGTTTCTATGCATAAAAAAATGCAATTTTTCATATATGTGAAACGGGTGTGTATTATTTTTCTCTATTTGTATCTATTATTGTGATGGTAATTTCTCTCTTTCACTGTTTACATTTGTGAAGTGCCGGACTGCTTGAAGCTCGTGCATGTTTTGCAGCCTTTTGAAACTGTTCCTTTTTTGTTTGTTTGTTTGTTTTGTTGTCTGTGTTCGAATTATTCCTAATTTATGGATGCTGCATGTTGGTGGTTGTAAAACTGAATAAAGCTGTTCCACCGCCGAACGACAAGCTTGAGAGATGCAGGAGTAGATAGTTGATGGTTTTATGGGAAGTGAGCACTTGGGTTAGTGAGTTTGTGAGTTGTGTGAATGTTTTTGTGTGTACGTCCTCGGGTGACGCTTCTACTTGAACCCTCTGTCCTATGATCTCGTGTCCATAGTGTGACTCCGCCGGTCATAATCACTGTGTCGCCCTTCTGACAGGTCATCGTGTGTCAACGATGAGGATTTAAGTTCGGAAACGCAAAATAAGCCTGAGAAAATCTGTCCGTTTGACAAATATGACAGGATAAACTTCAGTCAAGTAGACTGCTAACAACGTTTTTGTGACTACTGTGATGACTTTGTGTTACCATACCTGATTTCTTCTTGCATTCATGTCAGGGAAAACAAATTCTTATGTGTGTGTTGTGTAATGAATGATTATGGATGAGTGCAGTGTAACTGTTCAGGGATATGTATATAGATTGACATTCTTGCTGTTACTCTACTTATTCTTGTTATTAATATTATCTGCCTCTGCTTTACCTTGTATCGTCTCCTTTACGCTGAACACTGGCTAATGTAATACCGATACGCTGTCTTCGTAAACTTGACACCATTTTGTAATTGAGGAGCCTCAATAAAGAATTGAGGTGAAACATTTTGTAGTATGGAGTCTTTTTTCCCCCTCCAACATCTGTGGTTGCTTTTCCATGCTTGTTGCTTTTTTTTTTTTTTTTGTTCTTACTCGGTTACCCACAACAAAGCTTTTGAAACTATTTTTAAGTATATTTTTCTCACCAAGATGTTGTCTTAGCCAGTGTGGGTCGTTTCTCTGAGGACTATAGTCAGCGCTGAGTTATTAATTTTTAATGTGACTGTTTGGATTAGGGACCCTCACTCCATGTTTACATCCTTGTGATGTTACTGGCTTTGTCTCGAAACACTGTAAATTAATTCCAGCAGGGTGTCCGTGTGAGTGCCTGTTCTAAATGTGTGTATGTGGATGTATTTGTGTTGTGTCAGTCATCCTGCAGGTCGTGAGATGAGTGCAGCGAACTTTGATGGGACATAGGCGACAAGGGTTTCTCAGGATAAAATTTAAGGGGTGTGTGTGTGTGTGTGCGGGGGGGGGGGGGGGGGGGGGGGGGGGCAATTTGGTTATTGTTTGTGGGCATGTTAGAAGACAAAGTGGGGTGGGTTGGGAGTGTCAAGGGGTTGGGATAATTGCTGACTCCATTTTAAGGGCCTAAAAACCTCTGCACCAGCATCTCTGGCCTTAACCCCACCCCCAATGAAAATGATGTTCTATGATCCCTCTAGCTCATTAACAGCAGGTCTTTTAATGAGCTTTCAACAGGGTGGGGGCTGGGTAGATGAAGAGGAGGAGTGGGGTGGGGGTGTGGGGGGGGTTACTGCACCAGATGCACACACGCCCACTCCTACCAATTACCATTGTGTTATAGAAAATAAGGAGGAAGTACAGACAGAAGCCCCTCGGATGCAGATGAGTCAGTTTGTCCGTTTCTCTCCACAGAGACAGAAAAAAAAAAAAACAAACAAGGAGGGAGGACAGTACAGGTGACAAATAACGTCCTCCGTCTCTCCCTCTGGTAAACTCGTCCCTCCTTGTTTGTTTGGCGCCACAGCAAGCGCCATTTGGTGCTCGTATGGACCCAATTATGTAAGGTAAGGTGATACACAGCAGAACACAGCACAGTAGCCCCTACAGCAAGAGGATATCTTTTCCACATCCCAGAGTGCCCTTTGTCTTCCTGAGGTCCACACCTCTCTGAGCTGCTGTCGAACCCCGCACAGGCCAGTGTCGGCACCCAAATCAGCCAATCACAGCATGAAGATTTTATAATGTCTGCCAATGGGAGAGTGAGGCTGACGGTATATGTGTGGTAGAGCGTGATTTCTGACCAGTGACTGCCCCTGGGCGGTAGTAATGTGGACTTTGAGATCTATCAGTCGTGTCTGGAAGTTGAGAGAGTTCGTGGCAGACACACACACACACACAACCCATGGGGAGGATTTTATATGCTACACACACTTGAACAACTTTAGCTAAACACTCTTTACCTCTATAGTGGGAAGACATATAGATGTACCGGTAAGTAGAAGCATCTGGATCACAGTTTAAGTGTTGTGCTTTCAGCCTCTTAAGTGCCTCCTTACTGTTAAGTGATTCTGCTTTCTGAACTTATTTAGATGTCACTGAATGAAAAGAAAGAACACTGAATGCAACAGTCTGTTTGTCCATATCCTCGGGGCCATAGTGAGTAATGCTTTTTCCATTATATTCAGTTAAATCTTCAAATGTGTCATCCATAAATTTTATTTCACAAAATGAAGACTTTTACCTGACCTTATATTCAACCTGGTACACAGAGAAAGAAAAAATATTACCTGCCCCCTGCTGAATAAAACCCCCAAATTCCCACAAAAATGACTGAGATGATGACCTCTTCAGTGGTAGTTAGTGATAGGAACAACATTATGCCACAGATATGATTACAAGATCAAGTAAAATGAGTTTGCTTGTACTGTAGGGCAGCTTTGCAGCTCTTCTTTTTTGTTTTTGACAGAGTTCAAGGGTAATACAAGGAAAACAAAATGGGGACCCAAGACAGAGCCTTGGGGAAAACCACAGTCCAGAGATGCAGACAAAGACTACATCAACAGCAACTACAAAACTCCAGTATTCAGTATTATTCACCTGCATCTTTTTTAAACCTAAAAATTAAATACGTACTAAGCCATCTGACAGCTCAACCTCATGGGTTTCTTTATAGACATAAAGTGCTGTTTTCTGGCAGTGGTGGCGCACTCACAATTTCGGATTAAACTTAAGATGATTAGCTCTGAAAATGCTCACAACAAAGGGAATGTATGAGCTACTGTGTTTGCTTTCCTATGGGGCAGGCCTGTGGCCATGAGAGGCACTCTCTTATGTATGAGAAGATTGTGCTTTATCATGGAAAAAGCCAATTAACTGAGAGTTTTTAATTACATTTCTCATGGCATACTGTATAAAGCCTCCAATCATCACTGCAGTCCCTGTCCTGTTGTCCTCTTCCTACCCAGAATAGCTGAGGAGGAGGCAGAGGGTGAGGATTAAATCATCAGCCGGGACGACTGAGACGGGGGATAACGAGAAAGAGAAAGATGCATTCGGGAGTCATCAGACAAACCACAGGACTCCCTCTCTGCTCTTTATCCTCGCACAGTTCCCACAATCCCCACCTTCTCTTGCCCTTCCCTCCTCCCGCAATGACCGCAGAGTGAAACCTGAACCCTGGAATTACACCCGCTTCACCTCTCCTCCCTCACCGTCCCACCCTCCTCACCTCTGACAGTGAGAGTGTGAGAGGACGGGGCGAGAGGGGACACCGTCTCAGGCAACCATCCGTCAGTCCTGTGCCTCTGTTTTTGCCATTCAACACCTTCAGATAATAAGAGGAGGGAAAGACAAGGAGGGTTCATTCTTATAGAGGGTTATATAATGTCACTGATCACCGAGGACAAGCGCTGAGGGAGCAGCGTCAGTTCAGTTTGGTTTGAGTACGAGGAAGTCCTGATGAGACTGGAGATGGGTTGATTTTAAAACAAAAGGGGGGAAGTTGGCTGATTTCTCTTTTTCTCAGCGGGAGTGTTACATCAAACAGGCAGAAAATTGTTAGATAATGATGGTGAAAATAAATTACAAAACTAACTTAAACAAGGCACTTCCCTGAGTGAAGGCCACGAGCCCATTTTTCATCCTACTGTTTGATCAAGTGAAGTTGTCGTTCCATATGCACACAAACAACTCTGCCAACCCCAACTCAGCACCACTCAACAAACACATCAGATTCAAAGTACCTCTATGAAATCTGCAGTAGTGTCACAAATAAACAAAGACTGCACCCTTATTTACCCAACCGTTTCACTAAATTTTAACCAAATAAATCATATTTTCAGGAATTTTAGCTACTATAACTGAAACAAAAGATTACAAAAGATGTCATCACCTCATCACCTTGATATTTTCAGCTGTAATAACACCAAATCTTGCGAGTAGAATTGGAAGATATACCCATGTGATATCAATATTTTGATGTTAGACTACTCAGCAAAACGCAATGCTATATTTTTTTCACACTGGACATTTCGCCCACTTTAGCTTTAATATTACAATGCATACAAACACCTGTAGTGATATCTGAAATACCATACAGATTATTAATACTGTGGGTATTTGGTGAAAAACGTGATATGATATGTTATGTTATATGATATTATACAATATGTGTTATAATGATACATTAGATGCAATGCAATACAAGGCAGAGTAAAATACAATGTACAATAGTACAACAGTACAATACAAGATGATGCAACATTACATTATGATATGTCCTGATATGATTACTAAACATCACAGAGAACCTGTCTTGGACACATCTGCACTGGTAAAGAAAGCTGAGAAACAATTGTTGTTCTAAAGGAAACTTTTTCAGAAGTGCAATAGAAAACATCCTGACAGAAAACATTACAACTTGGCCTTGGGTGTGCATGACCCAGGACAGGGGGACTCTGCAGTAGGAGATTAAAACCACCCAGAACATCATTGGTATCCATTGCCCAAACATCAGTGATATCAGTGAGTTCAGATGCTAAAAGACAACACCTACTCCTGCCCATACAGCCTGATGGGCCTGCTGCCATCTGACAGGCGATACAGAAGTATCCACTGCTATACCACCAGACTATCGAGCAGCTTCTTTCCCCGGGATGTGAGACTCCTGAACTCGTCAGCCACTCTCCATGACAAAAAATGGTTTTATATTTTATGACTTATTATTTAGTCCATCCATTTTTCTACCTATTTTTGTGAGTAGTACAACTATTACTTTGTTGTACTCTCCTGTGTTGTTTTGCATGATTGGTCAGAATGGACCGTGGCTCCATTTTCAGTTCTTCAAAGAACTTGATTTCATCATTAAACCTTCTTGTCTTGCACTTTCATTTTCTTCATACAAATAATTAAAAGTCACTGTGGCAGATTGTGTGGTGGATCACTGAAGCATCAACGTGCATTCTGAGACAGGGTGGCTGAAAGCAGTTGACAGAAGAGCTGGTGGGATAACCAAAACATCCTGCTGACTCATGTGGAGCTGTTATGGATCTGATTAAATGGGAACAAGGTGTCCTCTTGACAACCTAAATGATGTGCTCACCCTCTCTGTAACATTTATTTTAGTCATTTACACCATTTTTTTGGTGTCCGATCTGGGCAAATGAAATAGATTTTTGACCTGAATACTGGCAAAAGGTGATTCCTCATCACATCCTGTTAACTGGTGAGTGTACAGAGCAACCACATCACAACCGAAAGTTCAGCGAAGAGAAGTCGTAGTCAAACATCTGCCTTGTCAGAATTGTCAGAAAACACACACACATACACACGCAGTGCTGGGGTCAGAGGTGTTGCCTGGATCGCACGCATAGTGAGGTTAGGAGGCAGAGTTCAGTCCTGTGGCAGGTGAAAATGTTTTCATGTGTTAGCAGGCTGCAGGCCTGAGGGCAGGTGAGCTGCACCTTCCAACTGCCTTGACCAGAGTCCACATGCAACAAAAGCCCACTGTCACCTCACTTATTTAACTTATGTTGCACGTACTTTGTCTAGTTGTCTTTTCTTTTTTTAGTTAGTTAAAAACCAATAAAAACAAATTAAAAAAAAAAAAAGTGATATATAGTATAGTTCTTCACAAGGAAGAGTAAAAGTAGTAACTATTTTTTTCATATATATATATATATATATATATATATATATATATATATATATATATATATAAGCTATATTCTGCTAATTTCTCCTCAGCATTACTCCCCTCCCCTCTACATCTCCTGACCCTGTTCGGCGTGATGTCTGCATGAGTGATGTGGCAGAAAACGGTCTGGGACAAAGCCGGTTAACCAGCAGGGAGAGTGAGAGGGGCCCAGGGGCTGCTGATGCCGGGGTCGTGGGATCAGAGCAGGTCGTGGAGGTGTGGGAGTGTCCGCTCGGCCCTCTGACCTTTGTCACTGAGGCTTCCTATAATCCTGTCCTCAAAGACCATACGGACATAATGGAGAACCCATGAATGGAGTTAAAAGGTGACCATTAGGTGGATCTGTGTCACTATTCTTCTTGTTTGTTTAGTCTCGGTCAGCCTCACGTTTTCAGTGTAATCAGGCGTGTGATGGAGGGACGGCTGGAGACGCCTGAAGAGGCCTGGTGTGAGTACTGCAACACAACGGTGTATTGGATGAATGAATGTCCACCTAATGATTGAATGACAAGATTGAATGTCCACCTAAATTTAATGACATGACATTGAGAGGGCAGAAAGAGAAGAGAAGAGGAGCGGGACGGTAATTGGATGTCCACTTCAGATTGTTTGAGTTCCGACCAGGGTTCACAAGTGGTCCACATAGGAGGCCAAATCACCACCTCCTTCCAAAAACTGTTTGCTTGATAAAGGTATCGCAGCAAACCAACAAGTCCTTATGAATAATCTATCACGCCATTCTACAAAAGACGTCCCTCTCAAGACATTTAGTCTCACATTAAAGCCCTGACTATCTCTTTTCTGGGAACAAGTTTAGAAAATCTGCCAATTACGTTGGATGATTTTAGATTGGTAGATAATTGAAAGTGTGCTCAGATATAAAGAGGGAAACTACATTAGAAAGACAGGTTTGTATGACACAGATTCGACAGGGTGAAATGTTTCTTCACTGGAATATGGCATCGCAGATAGGTTGATTAAAAAATATTTCTTCTTTCCTTGATTCTGTCGCTCAGTTCATTTATGCCAATAGAACTTTTTTAGAATGTTTGCTACTTGTCCTACAAATTTTGAACAAATGGGATCAAATTAGTTATACAGCATACGGATTTTTTAAATTCCATACAGCTTTTGAAATGTATAGGTTTTTAAACTTGCTTCTTTAAGTTCAGTTTTATTGGCTTAAAACTGGCTTAAAGGTGCCGCATCATCTGGAGAAAGATACTTGATCATCGATTCTCTTTCCCAGGTTGTCAAATCCCAACAACACCCAGTATTGGTCATTATTGGGGAAAAGGGAATTGAGGTCAAAACATCCAAGAATTACTTTTCACAGTAACTCCTAGAGAGCTGACTATTTTTTTCATCCACTGTTGTGTGACAGATATTTATCTTACATTCTTTGGATAGAAGCAGAATGATGTGTGATTTTACTTTTTTAGAATTTTATCACCAGTTTTTTTTTTTACTTTTTGTGAGCATTTTAAGTTTAAACAACCTGGTTTTGCAAATCATTGCCTCAGCGTGTGAGAAAATGTGAGTACCGGGCCTGGAGACAAATTGGGAGTGCAGAGGTGGGTCGTCCTGCAACTGCGATTGTGGCTCGAGAGGAATATTTGCACTGCTGCCTTCAATGGTTCATTGTTTAACTATGAATGGACGTTGTTTTGGCGTGGTCTGTATACCGTTAATACACAAGCACCGAATAAAAGAGTAATTAAATATCCTACATGTCTCTACATCCACCTTGACTCCACGCCGGATCCACCCATCCAGTGGGATCAGGATCATCCTGATTGTAAGCATCAAAATTATTTTAATCTCCACCTTAGAGTTTTGAAATATTCCATTTAGTAGGATCAGTATCACATCTTCTGCTTTTGAAATACCCAATTTTGAGATTTAATCCTGTCCAGATAATTCTGAGCTAGACTTAAGGTTTTGAAATACTGGGCTCAGGTGGCCAAGTCCTACTTGTTAACTGTATGGCAATTCATGTATGTGCATGTGATGTGTTCAAATGCTTCTTGGCAATTAATTAAGAAATAAGGATCCAAATGTTCACAATCTGCTTGGAACCTGTGATCCTTCAATAGCTTTCTGCTATTTTTTTTTAAATTCATTTTAATTTATATTCAAGGGAGGGAAGATTTTAAAAATCAGGAGAGCACTTTATAATAAAGGTCTTTGAAATTGTAATTAAGGCATTTACTAATCATTTACAAATGTTTTATAGAACTGGTTTTGCACTGTCAGGTTGTAAATTATCTCTGCCCACTGAGTCTCACTTTCTAATAAGTCACACAGCCAAAAGTTTGTTCTCACTCATGGCCTTTAACTGATCTATGAGGCATACTGTTCCCCATCACAGGGGGTCGGAGCTTCTTAAAAGACAATTTCCTGACATTTATATTTATGTCAGTATGTCAGTCTGGCAAACAACATCTTGACTGATTTTCAGGCTTTGTTCATTGTAGCATTATCAATACACTAACGGCCATGAAAATCACAATTATTTTTTGTTCATAGAAAGCCCATACATTACGAGAAACATTATAATACACATCTTATTAACACTGTCTTTAACTGTGAATGATTAGAATGATGTTCAATCCTGGCATCTGTTTTTAGGAGGATGTCAATTGGAAACAGAAACACACATTGAGGTGCTGAAAGCAGAGTTCTCTGGACAAATACACCAACATTTTTATCAAGTCTAAAAACTTTCATTTAAAAATGGTGGGTGGAGACTAATGAACTAATTAAGATTTTAGTGAGTAGGCCTATATCAAACCTGATTCTCTAAAAGCGGAATAGATTTATAATTTTAGATTAGCTGTAACGTCAGACAATTTAAAGTTTGTGTCTGTTGCAGACCCAAGGACCAGACCACCAGACTTCTTTTATAGATGACCAATGATACTAATACATCTTGTGGGGGAGATTTTCTTTACTGTCAGTTGAACAGACCTGGTGTTCATTTGTAAAACGTCTTTCCTCTCACCAACTCATCCATCATCATCATCGCGGCCACAATTTACAGATTAAAAGTAACTACCCGGATACACACCGTAACCTATACATTTTGCTGTGGTGATCGGTGGTCTGGTGCCTTTATGTGGAGTAGACTGACATCTAGCGCCCGTTCGAGGAAACTAACAGGTCTGTGACCATCCTCCTATTCAACACAACAGGATAAGATTTGTGTATATGCTCAACAAATTAATCTGTAAGCTTCCGCAGTGGATGACTTTCTGTCTCTCTTCAGTTACACACGCACACACGCGCACACGAACACACACACACCAATCTTCCAACCTTAGTTATTATTTAACTTGGAAGCCTAAACTTTTTTTCTGGGGCTTCTTAAAATTCGGACCTCTGTGCACCGAAATGAAAATGTGACGCCTTGCTATGCATTTTTACATTTCTAATAATTTCCCTGGACAGCAAACTGAATAAGTAAAGATGCCAGAAGTTAATACATTTTGGAGATTATTTGGTTTTGGGTTGTTTTTTTTTTAGTACAGGTGCTGGCGGGGGCAGCCTGCACAGCTGCCCAGTTGTTATTATGCGTGTCTTGCAGTCTAACAGCAGCTTGTTGCTTCTTCCTGACCACCGATGCAAGGGTGATTCGACGATAAATTTGGGTGAGATGAAAGAGGCTGCCTGCACCGTGTCATTACTCCGACTCCAGCTCTCCACGGCCCCCGGCGCTCTGCATACCTTTCCTGGTTCGGCAGAGCCGGGGAGGCGCTCCAAAGTGAGCCCTCACTTGTTGAGGTGGGTGTGAGCTTTAAACTGTATTTAAACACCGACTGCTCTCATTTTCTGATTATTCTTACTGTTGATTCAATGACAGGATGGCGACTGACAAGGAGGCACATCTGGGCTCCATCGAGAATCCGATCAAGTTTAGAGGTCAGGACTTCAAGACTCTCCTGGAGGAATGTCTGATGTCCGGAGAGCTGTTTGCTGACCCAGCCTTTCCAGCTGAGCAGAACTCCATCGGTATGCCGGAAGATCCGGATCCAAAAAAGGCGATTAAGTGGCAGCGACCCAAGGTAGACCAGTTTGCCCGTTTTCACCGCTGTCATTTGTGTGCAGTGGCAGTTGTTATCCAGATGTTGTCGGGTGTTATCAGTGGTGTGGGTCTTCACTTGGCACGATACAGCAAAAAAACATTGATATGAGAATGTGCAGCCTAACATTTTAATTCTGCAGGAAAACCAAAGCGTCATTTTGTTTAATATAAAAGAGAATGTGTGTGCATGTGTCTTCTTGTACTGATTCTTCACAAAGTCTTTAAGCTGTGATTCAGCCAGGCGTGCCTCAGGCTTAAGGAACTTATTACCTGCAGCGGTCTCCACAAGAGAAGAAGTAACTCAAGAAAACCTTAAATAATACTGAAGGGGCATTATATAAACAATTAGAAACAGTACACTGACAGAACATGCAAACCACATAAAGAGAATAAAAAAGAGTTGAAACACGCAGGCATGGCTAATTCTGTTATTATTGATTCATCAGCTAACATCTTTCTTGTTTGGTCAATAAAATGTCAGATAAATACAATAAAATACAATAAAAATAAAAACAAATCCAGATCAGATTTTATCTGTGATCAGATTGACAGTCGAAAACCCAAACATATTAAGTTTAATGCAGTGGATGACCCAGAAAAACAGTAAATCTTCATATTCAAGAAACTGAGACCTGTGATATTTTACCGTTTTTGCTTGAAAAAGGATTCCAACAATTATTTGAACAGATTAACCTCCTGTGAAAACTTTTTTTGTTTGTTTGTTTGTTTATCTTATCACACACAATCATGATGTGGAAACACTGGTCACGCCCATAAAACCAGCTTGTGATTTTATGGCATGTTGTGTTCATATTGTCCCCCTCTTGCTCCATCTCTGAAGGAAATCGGTGTGAATGCTGTGTTTGTGGAGGGCACCACTGGAACCACTGACATCTGTCAGGGCCAGCTCGGTGAGTGCATCAGGAAAACATTTTTAACGTTCACTCACATTAAAATCTGTTTCTCCTGCCCGCTGCTCTTCTACCTCCCCCCCAAAGATGCTGGAATACGTCGTGCTGAGTTGTCTTGAATGGGTGTTGTCCTACTGTCTCATAACCAAAACCTACTTGTTCTTATTTCTTAAATGCAGTAAAATATAATGACTCCAGGACTTGTGGGGGAAAGAGGAGTGACACTGTGTTCCCCAAACCCCAAATTCTGCTGGGAATCCGTTTGTTTAGTCTGTTTCCTATTTGTGGTCAATATAAGAATGCATGCAAGCTCTCCATCCTCCTCTGAGATTTTAGACTGATGATTTGTTTGCAGAGGTGCAAATCCAACCTCCCCCTTTCTCCTCCTCTTCTTCCCTGTCAGCTGTACCCCAGGATGTGTTTTTCATGATTTACGCAGATACCAACAATTTCTGCAACATCTCCAGAGAGAAAACATGGAACAGATGTTTGCTTTTGGAGAGGAATGTGGGTTATTACGTGTTTGTGTGTGCGTGTGTGTGCATGTGTGTGAAAGAGTGAAGTAAAGAGAGACTGACAAAGACATGAATCACACTTCATGGGAAACCGGTGCCTTCTGGGCTCTTAAATAACCTGATATGTAAAAAACAAATAATTAATTCTGAAGTACTAACAGTCTTCAAAAATGTAAGTGCTGTGTATCCATGTCACCTTTACGCATTTTTCTTTTCTTTATCAGGTAACTGCTGGCTGCTGGCATCCCTGTCCTGTCTCACCCTGCACCCTACGCTCTTTGTGAAGGTGGTGCCCCCCAATCAAAGCCTGTCCGAGTCTTATGCTGGGATCTTCTATTTTAGGGTAAGTACAGATAGATTAGATGTACAGAACAGACTTTTATGCTCTTCTTTGTTCGTGACAAAAGCTGAGAGTCACAGCTTGAGTGCCGCTGACCAGCAAAAATAAAAAACCTACACACATATGTTTACAAGGAAGAGCCCGAGATAAACATTTAATGAACACATACACATTCAATATTTACATAAAGCTAAATGCTTATATAGAAGGATTCCCAAGTCTGGTCTCCCAAAGGCTCCACATTCACAGTATGGCAACTGATTTGTGGTAATATGTAACCCTGTTTGGGAATATGAATTATGGAAGGACAACATAAACTGATGTAATATGAGGTTTGAAGCAGTGCTCTGACTTCTGCAACACTGTTAGACTCATAACCAGTTTTTGTTAAGTATCAAAACTGATGCAACAGAACCAGAGATATTGAGTGACATCACCCGAGTCAGTTTATCAGTTTCTCTTTAAGGTGAGTAATGCTTTACTACCTTAATTTAACAATATTATTACATATTCCATATCCCAGCATTCATTCATGTTTAATCAAATAAACCACACACCAAACCAGGGGTCAACTCCAGGACACATAAAGGGAAAGTGACAAGGGGCTAGTAGGAGACCAAGAAGAACCTGTTGGTCGTGGGCCCCGAAGCAATTTAAACCACTGAATTTTGTTGAGTAACTTTCCGTTACTGCCTGAACTACTCACAAGCCAGACACACAGACACACAGTTTGAGTCATGTCTGACTACAGTATTTGCATGCAACATTAACTAAATCACCTACCTGACCTACGTTATGTAACTTCATCCATCCATCCATTTTCTATACCGCTTATCCGTCAGGGTCGCGGGGGAGCTGGAGCCTATCCCAGCTGACTACGGGCGAGAGGCGGGGTACACCCTGGACTGGTCGCCAGTCAATCGCAGGGCCAACACACAAAGACAAACAACCACACACTCTCACACTCACACCTAGGGGCAATGTAGAGTAGCCAATTAACCTAATTTGCATGTTTTTGGTATTGTGGGAGGAAGCCGGAGTACCCGGAGAAAACCCACGCAGGCACAGGGAGAACATGCAAACTCCACATAGAAGGGCCCAGACCGGGATTCGAACCTGGAACCCTCTTGCTATGAGGCGACAGTGCTAACCACTACACCACCGTGCCGCCCATGTAACTTCATGTCATATTTTAATTTGACTTAATTTAACTTTAATCTTTTACACCTTGCCAATGTTCAGTGAGATTTCTCCTTCTTTGACTGCCTTACCAAAACAGTCATCAGCTCCTCTGGGAGTCATCATTGCATGGTGGTCTCACACACACACAAGCACAGACAAACATAAAACTTTGTCTTTATCACCTCATTAGAAGTGGTAGTTGTAATCTAAAGCGTTCATCATTCAGCAGCTCTGACATGCACAGATCAATAAAATATCACCTTATTAGACATATCAATCTTGTCAAAGCAAACACACTGGTTAGATAAAGATGATTTTTAAGAGGTTTGCTCAGTGATTATTTTTCCCCAGAGCGTTTGGACCTTAAGAGACTGTTAGGGAGAATGTGACGTGACTTAACAAGCAGGACGGAAGGACTGGAAACTAATTTTGCCTTGTCAGGGTGATGGGAGAGCAGTCCAGACATGCAGGTAGTGACTACCCCTGGGACACACAAACACACACACACACACACACAGAGTTCACAAAGAGATGTAGGTATGAAAGGCCAGTACAGGCCTGTTTTCGACCGCTGTTAGGTACACACGGTTACCAGTACAGTACTACACCAAGCTGAGTAACAGACTGAGAGAACAGTGTGTTTATGTAACTCATACTTTTATGGACTTTGTGGTTTTGCTTGTAAGACCAGGACAGTTGTTTTTCCTTAATTCTGTTTTTTATTCTACTTTTTTATGTCTTGTTGATATGTCTGGATGTATATAAAAAGAAATTCTAAAGAATAGGTTTTCAAAAGTAACATATACTACATGTTTAAAACAATAGGATATAATCCCCTTTTGCGTACTGAGACATCGAGTACCTTTTATACCAGTATTGTATCCATGTTTAAAATTCTGGTATAGCGACAACCTCACAAAGTAATATAAAAACACAAATTAATAAAATTAAACAAAGAAGATTAAAAAGCTAAAATGTCATGGTGCAGTTTCAGTTCAGTGAGAGTCCACACAGATAAGAGACACAACAGGCATATTGTGTATAGTAAAAACTAATGCCTCAATAAATCCCAGAGTGGAATCATCAAAAGCTACGAAGGCTGTTTTTATGAATCAATGATAACGATACTCTGACAAAGCTCTGTGTCACATATATGATGCCAAAAACACAGTAAAACCATCTTTCTGGATTTTTTAAACAGAGCCCGTGTCACACTTGACAAACAGCACCGCCTCTGGACACAGCTGACAGTTATGAGTAATTTCAGCAAACTGACAGACTGTGTGAAGTCCTTTATCCATCACGTCAACTTAAAGTTCACTGACACTAGCTGACATTAGCTTCCATAAACTACTTGTCAGACCAGACGAAGTTAAGGTGCAGCAACAAAATCCTGCTGTGTTATATTGCCTAGGAATACAATTTTGGGTGTGTAAGAGAAATAATGTGTTGCAAAATCTCAGTTTAAAGAGGTTTTAATCAATATTTTTATCACATGTTTTTATTGGAAAGGGGATGTTCATAGTTATGAAACTGCAGATGATTATCAGTTGTCCTTATCTTTATGGAGCTTTTTAGTGCGCTTTCACTTTCCATTTATGGTTTTCAGAACTTTACTAGCTTGTTTCACTCTTCATTTTAGTGACAAAGATCTAAAAAGCCAATATACACTACCTACTGAGCACCAAACTACAGACGGTCAGAATTAGCTGGTGAACATACTGGAGCGCTTACCAGCTGAAGAGCCAGATGCTTCCTTCAGGAGTTGGTAGAGACCAAAAACAGAGCTAAAAGGAGATGAATATTTGACTTTCATTCAACATAACTCAATACAATTGTGAAGGTTGCATTTACAATAAGTTTCTGCTGCCATCAAGTGGCTAAAAAAGAAGCTGTTGCAGGTTGAAGGGAAATATGGTGGTTTGTCTCTGCCTTCCTCCACATTATCTTTTATCATGATTCATTACATCTATTTCTGCTCTGTTCTCACCATTCCTCTTCCTGTCTCTCTCTGTCTCTCTCTGTCCCTGTGTGTCCCTGTGCAGTTCTGGCAGTATGGTGAGTGGGTGGAGGTGGTTGTGGATGACAGGCTGCCAGTACGCGAAGGCCGTCTGCTCTTCAGCTACTCTCACACCCGCAACGAGTATTGGAGCGCCCTGGTGGAGAAAGCCTATGCCAAGTCAGTTGCCACTACCAGCATATGTTTCTGGGTTGTAATGTCTGAGATCACCCACTCTTTTCTTGTGTTTGCGGTTACAGTGATTTGATTAAAAGAAAAAAAAAAAGAAATGCAGCCACCGGAGATAACTTTCGCACCTCTCGTATGTAGGTTAGTCGGATGCTATGGAGGCCTGAAGGGGGGAAACATATCAGAGGGGATGGAGGATTTTACAGGAGGCATTGCCTACACGATGGAGGTCTCATCACGTACTCCTCGAGTCCTCTGGAGGTCTCTGACGGCTGCCCTCACTCGAGGCAGCCTGCTCAGCTGCTTCATCCAGGTATGTGCACACCTCAGAATGTCCACACTGCACAGGTGGATGCTAATTTCGATCCACTCGACTTTCTCTCTTTATCGTCACAGGCCAGCAGCTACCGTGAGGTTGGTAAAGTGACAGGAGAAGGGCTGATAAAGGGCCACGCTTACGCCATCACTGACACTGAAAAGGCCAGTATCACACAGAGACGACACTCCAGGCCGTGAAGCACTGCTGTCACTGTGTATGACTGCAGCGTCATCAGTGTGTTGTCTTGATGTTTTCTTGTTTTTTCCTTAAGTTACTCTATCACTGGATCTAATCCAATCTGATTCTATCCAATCTAGTTCAAATAAGCATATCGAGAGATTTCATCTCATATCGTTCCATCTCTCTCCACTCTAGTCTTACCTGACCTAGTTGGCAGAAATCACTGAAAAAATCTCAGCACAAGGGTCATTAGCTGTTTTGGAGCTCTTGAATGTAACACACGACCCTCTTCACCAGTTCAAATTTTCCCTGGTACTGTAGATATTTTTTTAATCACTTTAAAGGTTTCTTAAGGGTTTAAAGGTTGCCCTTGAAAGCAAAGTTCTTGGACTTGAAAACAGCACAAGACCATGCAATATAACAGAGCTCCAGAACAACTACTAGAGGTTGATTATTTTTTTGTCCAAGTCAATATGCTCGCAGTCTTAATGTAACCTAATTTTATCTCATATGATTCATCAATACAGATTAAAGACAAACAGACAAAACTAAGAACTGACAAAACTGTTCATTTGATAAATAAAAATAAGACTTCACTCACGTTTTAGTTCCTTTTGTCGTTGTTTTAGGTGATGAAAGCAACAGATGAGATTTTGTTGCTGAGGCTGAGGAACCCCTGGGGTTTCGTCGAATATCGCGGACCCTGGAGTGACAAGTGAGGATGCTTCCTGTGGATGCATGTATGAAGGCGCCCAGTCGCTCACAGATTTCACAACTCCTCTTTGTATGCATTTGTGACCGCAGGAGTAAAGAGTGGGATGACGTGGACAAAGCAGAGAAAGAAAGGATTGAGCTGAAAAGCAAAGAAGATGGAGAATTCTGGTATGTGGTACATACAAAACACACCGAATTAAAGCAGACACTGTGAAAACACTCCACCTCGAGTAAAAGTCCTGTCAGTAAATATATTATAAATCTAATGTAAGTAAATGTCATAAGTAAAAGGACAGATTCCGAAGAACAATAGTCCCTGCCAATGTTTTTACTGTCATATACCATGCTGATATTACTGCAGCACTAATGTGCATGTTTAAAGTTGTGCTCATTTTAAGCTCATTATATGTTTGTAGACTCTCCGTCCTGTGAGAACCACAGATCTTTGACCTCTGAAAAGACGTCCTGTTTACAGCTCTGTGGCAAAGCATTTTCCAGCTAACTCAAGAGATTTTTTAAATTTAATTTAACTTGTATGATGCAAATCACCCTTTCCATTAGGATCAGTGCTGAGGACCTATCCAGCCTGTTCGACATCGTGGAGCTCTGCAGTATGAATCCTGACCCTCTGGTGGAGGGAAACACGCCGGCCTCCCCTTCCTCTACTGCCTCCCCATCAGCCTGGACCATCAGTGAACATGAAGGATTCTGGTCACCGGGGAGCTCTGCTGGCGGTAGCCGCAGATACAACAGTATGTTTTGTGTTTTTGACTTTGCATGATGTATACAAGCCCTACCTGGAGGCGATTTAAGTGCTTTTTCTTTGTTTTATTCCTCAGAGTCGTTCTGGAGGAATCCACAGTTCCAGTTGGTTCTCAAAGAGCAGGACCAATCAGATGATGAGGACGATGATGATGATGATGATGATGATGATGATGATGATGATGATGAAGACGATGAGGAGGCAATGACCCCAGAGGAGAAGAAGAGAGCGGAGAAACAGAAGCAGAAAGCCAAAAAGTGCACTGTGTTGGTGGAGCTGCTTCAGAAAAACCGCAGGCAGAAGGACAAAGTCCACTTCCTCTACATAGCTTTCCACATCTACAAGGTCACATGTCCACTACTCCACTTTCAGTTTACCTGTTGAGTTACTGAACATGTTGGCTCACAGCACTCTGCATTCTGTTGATGAACAAACTCATGAATGTCTGTGTGTTTCTGCTTCTTCTTTACAGGTTCCTTCTGAGGTGAGTACCTGACGATCCACTGACAACGCATTTTCATTATCAGCTTGAGAACAATCAGAGCAATCTTAAATTCTAAGTAATTATTACTTAGTGTTGTATCTCCCTTCTTGCAGCTCCAGGGTGCGTGTCTGAGCCGCAGCTTCTTCATGAAAAATCGCCCCGTGGGCCGTTCTGGGAAATATAAAGCTCAGCGGTAAATGACGCATCATGAGAAGAAAATACTGCTCGTTAGTAATTATTTTCCAGTCTGTTCATAGGAGCAGAACATTTGGTGCTGATGCTATTACTTTGTGCCCTAAGTGAATGTAAAACTTGTAAATCGTGTGTGCTGAATCAAGCCTAATCAAGACTTTGGGCCTCAAACTTGCTTCCACACAAGCCCAAATGATAATCGTCTAACTAAATGCGAAGAAGAGAATAAATGATGCTTTGGTGGCATTTTTGTCATCTAAAGTCACTGTTTTTATGCTGTATGCTTGCCTGAAAAACTTGAGAGGTAATTTTCTTAGATAGATAATGGAATAATGACAGTTTGTGAAGCATATTTAAGAGTAAAACATCGCTGCAATATTATTACACACATGAATGGTCTTATCTATCGTATACAGCAAAACACATATGGAGAATGCCAGTTGAACGTAACGTTTTTAGTTGATCTTTGAAAGTCGTACAGCTGATGTCAGTGAGTCACTAACTTTCAGGGGCGTGTGGAGAAAGCTGCATCTGGACCCGGGTAACTACATCATTGTGGCGTCCACCTATCGACCCAACCAGCCCGGAGAGTTCTTTGTTCGCATTTTCTCCAAGACTGGAAACACTCTGGGGTAAGATGAAAGGGATTTGAAGGCCAAGACAAAAAAAAAAAAAAAAAAAAAAATCTAAATGACTTTCCATCAACATATCAATAATCTGGTGTGGGGGAAGAAAGGCTCCATTTGTGAGCCACATTGTGTAAATGTTGTGTTGAGTGTGTGCATCTCCTCGCCTCATAGAAAATTTGTTAAATCATAGACCCACAACACTTGACGAGGTTCTCCACAGCTGAATCACCTCCCGCCTCACTCACTTTCAGCAGCAGAGTCACAGTCACCCACACTCCCCTGGATCTAAACTTTGATTGTTTTCCCAACATTATACTAATGGCCAATTTAGAAAATTACAGTCCACATTTCAACAACAACAAAGTTTTTTAAACACACCTCTTATGACTCCCATTAGTGATAACAACAAATTATACAGCTGTTAAATTTCTACCGTCTAGTATGAGTCCTCACTATGATTATATTAACCACCTATTTTCCAGTACTTCACCATCACATTTCAAAGATAATTAATGCACTTTTTTATAGCCAATATGGTCTTTGATTGTAAATACAAAACATATGATAACCTTATAAAATATGATGCTTTATGTTAGATGAAAGGGCTGTGCCAATATCAAACATTATTTCTGAGTGTGTAAGGTTCAGTCTGTATAAAAGTATAGTTTTAGAGAGCAACACTCACAGTGTGGTGTGGTTTTTGTGTTCCAGGACTCAGGACTTCACCTGCTCCTCTGGCTTCCTCCCTGTGAGTTCAGCTGTCTCGTCCAGATGCGTTAAAACACCAGCCCAGAGCAGATAACCAGAAGAAAAGCTTGTGTTTATGTTTGTGACAAACAGGTTATGGCCACTCCTGTCTCACCTGAGAATCAAATAAAAGTTCAGAAGACTTTTGATGAGGTGGCTGGCCCAGTAAGTGCAAACTTACAAGTTAACAAAAATATAAATCTGAGGCCTTTGATTAAGCGCTACAAACTGATTTCTTTTGTCCCCCCACCAGGATGACAGACTGAACGCCAAGGAGCTCATGACACTGTTCAACTCAGGTTCTAGTACATCAAACTTTTCATGTTTTGGCTTTATCTGAAAATGACACAAAGCTTCACAAACCTTCACAAGTGATCTTTGACTAAACGGTGTAACACGTGTAATGACCACTAGGTGGGAGTAAAGTAGCGACACGTTCCCTCAAACGTTGGAACAGTAGAGCCACGGAGGTCACCAGTCTAGACAGAGGCTCATAGCTGCAGTCAGATAGAGTACACTGCGCTGGGTTAAGTAATAAATGTGGCTAAATTTTGTCCTCACCTTCACCTTTCATCAGATTAATCCAGTCTGAACTTGTATTTTTTTTTTTTCCTCTGCATCAATCTTTTGCCTTTCCTCTCTAATCACAGCTCTTGACAAAGATTACCATCTGCCACTGGAGACATGCAGACAGCTCATCTTTGGAGAGGAAGTATCCTTTCCTCCTCTGGATATTTTTAATATTACAGTCTCTCTCTGCAGGACAAGCTGTGTTTGACATCGACGGTGCGGAAGTTACATGTTTTTCATGAGTTAACATCACAACTGGTGCTGTTAAAAGCCTGACTGACCTTTGCTAGTTTTGCACAGGGCAGATGCTTGCTGACGAAAGTGTTTTAAAACCCTTTAGTACTTCAGTTGAGTCATTGTTTCCCCCTGCTGTTCACTTTCACTCTCCTTCCTCATAACTTTATCTCCTGTCCCGTTGAGATGTTCTTAACTCTGCTGGCAGACTAAAGGGCGCTCCAGCCTCAGCCGTAAACAAACAGAAACCCTGCTGTCCAGTCTGCGCAATCTGCAGGTACAGCTCAGTGTGTGTGTGTGTGTGTGTGTGTGTGTGTGTGTGTGGGTGTGTGTGTGTGTGTGCATGTGTGTGTGTATTAAAGACACAAAAACAAGGAAAATTAAGGCATTATTTCTTGACGCTGCTTTCTGTGTCAGTCTGTCTTTTTCCAGTTTGATGAGGACTCCTCTGGGACCATGAGTCCCTTTGAACTCAGCACAGCGCTGCAAGCTGTTGGTAAGCATACACACACACATACACCACTATATGCACACAGATGGTTGCTTCTGTTTGGTCTCACACCTTCGTCCACTCCTCTGCTTCCCAGGAATGCAGTGTGATAACAGGGTACTTCAGCTGCTGTCTGAACGGTTTGCCTCTGGAGACCTTCACATGCCCTTCCACAGCTTTGTGTCATGTGTCACCAGGCTGCGGAAGCTTTTTGGTAACACCCACACACACACACATATTGGTGAAGACACAAAAAATACTCTACAGCAGTCTTTTTTGTATTTTTAACCTATCTGCACTAAACCTGTCACACAGAACCATTGTTAGATTATTATTTAACGTAGACGCACTTAAATTTGAATGTACTACCTTCTACCTTCAACCAATGAACTTAGCCCAAAAATTGCAAAAAAATAAAATAAAATAAAAAATAAAAAATTAAGTAAATTGTTAATACAAGAGTTTTGGAAACTGATGAGGGATTTACTTACTTACTTACTATTTGGGCATCTTTGACACATTTTCAGACATCTATGATTTATTAGCAGTTCCACAGAAGAAAATCTCCCATCTAAATTCATTAGATGGTTTCATTTAAATAAATTAATTTAAGGAAATAAAATTAGTTGAAAATTTTCACAAAAAAGCAAATATTAGGGAAAACTGCAAAAATGAGTACAGATGTAATTATATTCCATTTTATTTTTACATTTTTTGTATTGGTACTTTCATTTACATGAAGGATCTGAGGATTTCTTCCACGGATGCAAACAGGAGACTTTCTAAAATGACCTTTTGAACAGAAACTAAATTCTATCACATTATAATCTCATGATAAACTCTGTGAAATTTTACAGTTGGCTTTTAGATAATCTGCAGGTGTGCAGTTTGTTTAAATAAGAAAACAAATGCCAACTTTGATGCAGAACTTACTGAATTCTGAGCCTTTGCAAAGACACTGCTCACAGTCATTTCCTCATCTCTTCTCCTCAGCTCTGTATGAATCAGAGACCAGTCAAGAGGTGAAAGACAGAGGAATCAACTCTGTGAGTATCTGGTCACATATTCTCTGTTTTGTGCTCATACTGATCTGAACAGGTTTTTGACTTCCTGCTTCTGCTCTCCGTCCCTCTGCAGTGGCTGCTTCAGTTCCTGACAGTGTGAAGTCACTTCAGGAAGACGGTCTCCACATCAGACCCAGCTGAGCCACAGCATGCTGTGATTATAAACTTTTTAACGTTTTTAAACATGTGTGCCTTATTCCAGAGCAGCTGCTGTGGCTATCAGTTTGTGCTTTGCCTTAATACTTATCTCAGCTTGTACTGCTCTCGTACTTCTGGCTATAGCTTCGATAGAAGTTCAGCTTTATTGTCATCATACAATACAAGACAGCTCAATGAAATGCAATTGTCATCCTCGCCACACTACACACACACACACACACACAGAAAAGGTGTTCAAATATTTAAAATAGGAGAGAATAAAAACTAAAGTAAACGCCAAATAAAATAGACCAAAGTGTATAAAAATAGAGCTAAAAGAAAAAAATTAATGGACGCAAAATGTATAATATGTGCATATAAAGAGTACCCCATCATTTGATGTCATGCATTATGCAGTGTTAATCAATTAATTGTTGTGTTTTGCTGTCATATTACTCAACAAAACTTATTTCATATCTACAAATGTGAGTTTACAGGTGTCCTTATTCCTCTTGTCCTATTAAAGCATTGCTCAATAAATAAGAAAATTATTCCAAAAGCCACATATAGTTCATATTATTACCCATTACTCAAAGTAATTGTCACATTTGTCCTGTGGCCCTTTACAAACTGTGTAATGATCCATGTGAAAAGTGTCTCTGAAATGAAAAGGTCCACATAACCATTGTTACACAACTGAAAGAAATCACTGCAACCCCAACATTTTAGTCATCACATGAGCATACCCTGGGTAATATCTCTGCACACACACACACACACACACACACACACACACACACACAGTCAGAGTGAGCACTGCCTGCCCCACTGAGGGTGTGAGGGTGATGTCTCAGCAGCACTACACGCACCATCTCTATTCTTATCACACTGACGCCACGTACAGCGTCAACACACACTCGCCCCCTCCTCCACTACGTTCCCTCACACCCTCCATCCATCCCTCTCTCTGCCCCCCTCCTGTTCTCTCTAGTAACTGTCTGAGTCTCACAATCTGCATCCTCCTCCTCCTTGTTACACGCTGGCTGCACACAGATGCTTGCATGCACACGCACACACACACACACACACACACACACACACACACACACACACACACACACACACGCACACGCACACAGACACAGCCACATGAGCGAGCAAATGTCCTTTCTACACACGCTGCTATTAATAGCACCTCTTCCTGTTCATCATTAGGTGAGTACACACAGGTTGTCCTCGGCAACCGTCCATCTACATGGTAATAGAGAGAGGAGGAGAGAAAGTAGAGGAAGGGAGAGTGCACAGATTCCTCGCAGTGTCTGGCCTCTCCAACAGCTCTACATGCTTTATTATTATATTTGTATTTTTGTAAACCCTGTTCTTCCTCTTGTTGGTACGTCTGAGCTGCAACCCTGCAGGAGCTCAACCAGTGTGACAACTGTAGTCTCAGAAAAGCTTGTAACATGAAGCATCTACAGGCCTCGCTCTTCTGCAATCAACATCTCTGCTTCAGGAAAGCCAAGAAATAAGACCGAAGACTCTGTAGCCTTGCTAGCTTCTTTCTTAGGATGGACTTTGGCATAGTTTCGCTTTGAGCTACATGCTAACTTGCTCACAGTGATAATGCTAACGTGGACATTTTTCATGTTCAACATCATCATGTAGTGCGTTGGCATGCTAACATTTACTTATTCGCACTGAACACAAAGTACGGCTGAACCTCATAGTTATAGATTTGCGGGTAAGTATTGGACAAGTTAAGACTTCGACCTGATGATGGCGCTAGATGAAAAGCCAAAGGTTGACCAAAGTAGGTACAATTCATCCTGAGAGGGACTTTAATGCATCAAATTTCCTGGCAGTCCAAGCAACTGGTGTCAAGATATTTAATCACCAAGAGCCAGTGGGATTCATCCTCTGCTGAGCCTGAACATTCTTCATTTCAGTCTATCTAATATTTCACTCTGGACAAAACTAACAGACCAACAGAGCTTGAACCTCATTACAATCTATAATGTGCTTAAATTGTTTATTAAATGTTTATACTGCGTATAAATGCTAAATGGGTAGGCGCCAGGAAGACTGTAAACGCTGGCATCAAAAATAACATTTTAAAATTCTGCTTTTAAAAACAAAACCTGAACTTGAAAAGGGAACTTTTGCATAAAAATGCTTGCACTGGAAAAAAAATTGTACTGACCTTGAGACAAGTAATGCCGCTGACAAAAAAAAAAAAAAGGTCCACTGGAAAATAAAACACAGACATTAAAAAGAAAATCAATAAAAAAACCCAAAACACACACACAAAAAAACAGAGAACCAGTAAAAAAACTGACAGCATAAAAAAATCTGTAACTGGACAAAGACAGTGAAGAAAAAAAATCAGCAACTTGTCACTGAAAAACCCAAAAATCAAAAATACCCTAAAATATCACAATAAAATAAAACAATTTTGAACCCTTTATTTCTCAGTGTAATTTCTTTCAGTGCCAAAGACTCAATACCACAGTTTAAAGTCACTGGTCACACAAATCGGAGAGTGAAAAAAAAGTGTTGCACATTGGTATGGCAGGTATCATGACCGTTATCTCCTATGGTCCTCATACGTGGTACAACACAGACCTCAACGGAGGAGCACCTTCAGATCAAAGAGAAAGAGAAACAGTTTGTGGCTGATCCATCAGGATATAACTGTGATCTGCTTCCCCTCCCTCACAGAGGGAGTATTTATTTTGTCTTTTCTCTCTCTCTGTTGATTCGTTTCTCTTGGCAGCCACCATGCTTATTCTTCCACCTGCTCTTCTTCTCTCCTTTCTCCTCTCGCTGTCCCCCCCCCCCCCCCCCCCCCCCCCAGCTGTCCTGTGGGACGTGATGATGCTCTGACAGGCTTGGCGTCTGTTCTTGGAGGTGCTGGTATTTTTGTGGCACAGCGGCGGGGGCTGCTACAGGAATAGTGTCAGAGTTGTAGTGTATAGTGTGGGAGTGGAGATCTGGGGAGGGCTGGTATGATTTGAGAACTGTGAGATTTTAAGCCATTGTATAGACAGAAGGAGACCAGGGAGGATTGCGTAAGTTGGCTCCCTGGCTGCAAATTTAGCCTGGGCTCGCTCACGCATAAATTTGATGAGCAGTGCTATCTCAGTCGTCAGAGCCAGGGTATTTAAAGATGTGAGTGTGTGTGTGTTGGCATGGGACGTAGGGTGTATTTATCATGGGTGTTTATTTACAAGTCGTGAAAACTGATGGTGGATAATTTGGGATGCAAAGAGCGGCATTTGCATCTACAGTACAGCACCTCTCCCCCTGCACCCAGCTCTTTGTTCCTCATCCCCTCGTTGCTATTTATCTTCCAAATGGCATTGTGCTGTAGATGACTGTGACCAGGTGTTTCACAGTCACAGACTGAGCAACAGAAATATTACAGTGAAATCCTTTTATTTTACTGCAACCTTCACTTCTCGTCAAACTTTATGACATGAGTCAACTTAGACAACAGCAAGAAATCTTTCACAGATTTTTAGCTGTTCTGTTTTCCCTCTTGTGTCCTCTGGATTCACATGTGTAGATGATAATTTAGAGTTTTCATACAGAATACACAGTGGGGCAGCAGTGCAGTGAATGTTGTTATTTATTTATGGTGAAACATTTCAAAACCTTTCAAAGGCACGCAGGCCAGCCTAGAGGGCACTTGAACATGTTTTCTCTGCTAAAAGGCTCTTAAGTCATTTTTTTCCCAGTCCAAGTCAAGTCTCAAGTCTCTTTTCAGAACAAATCTCAAGCCTATCCCAGCTGACCACAGGTGAGAGGAAGGGTACACCATGGACTGGTCACCAGTCAATTGCAGACACACACACTCTCACACTCACACCTAGGGGCAATGTAGAGTAGCCAATTAACCTAATGTGCAGTTTTTGGTATTGTGGAAGGAAGCCGGAGTACCCGGAGAAAACCCACGCAGACACAGGGAGAACATGCAAACTCCACATAGAAGGGCCCAGACCGGGATTTGAACCTGCAACTCTCT
The DNA here is from genome assembly GCF_020382885.2 of Scatophagus argus. Lineage (NCBI taxonomy): Eukaryota > Metazoa > Chordata > Actinopteri > Scatophagidae > Scatophagus > Scatophagus argus. Next base: position 16,286,518 of record NC_058497.1, on the reverse strand, counting down.
TGCTGTGAGGCAACAGTGCTAACCACTGCCCTACTGTGCAGTAACATGAGACCAGGATTTCTGTGGCAGAAAAAATAACTGATATATGAAACTGAATTTTACAGTGAAATAAAAAAGAAACGCAAAGCTCTCACCACAAGCACCATTACATCAGGGTTTACTGAATCTATAAACTACGTAAAAAACATCAATCGAATCAACCTGTAGGGAGTGTCTTTAATGTAACAGAATAAATACCTGTAGGTCTGTGGTTAAACTGAACTGATCTTACAGTAAGATCGATACTGACTGGTGGATGCTGAATGGGAATTACATTAAACGTCAGTGTGATCTAACACTCTTTAATACTCTTTTCTTTCACTCCTTAGAACACGTCAGAAGTACGACTTTGAATCCGTACGTAAGATGTCGTATCTTTTGGATATTCCGCTAACTGTTTTTCCGTTTTCCTCAGCAGTGTGTTATCTTTTCAGATTCTCTGCCAGTCGAGAGTGAGGATCACAGCCAGCACTCTGAACTGATCTGTGAAGTCGCTTTGAACACAGTTTTCTTAGAGTAAACCTCACACACTAAAGTGCTGCTTGAGACCTCGGCTGACTGCCCAAATAAACAAGAATGCATACATGTTTAAAATACATTTTTTGCAGCAGTAAATATTTATTTTACTGACATAATCATACAGGTGTGAAAGACTGTGGCAAAACTAGTATATATACTGTTAAAGAGGACAATACGATTGATCTTTTTACAATACAATGCACAATACATTATTAAACATTATACAATTATGTGATAACAATTAAAACTAACCAGAAACCAACGTTAATACAATAAAAAAAAAACCTAAATGTCAAACTGCTGCCGTCAGTGGTTCTGCATTACTCAGATGCCGACATGTTTGAAAATTCCCCTCTTGACTCAAACACCGTTTCATCCCTGTGTGTTGCACTCAGCTTGTGTAACACCATGCGCAAATGTGGTTTCAAAATCTGGCTCATAATCTTTTACCCATTGTATATATGAATTACTGGCCTGTTGACAGGTACGTCTTAACTTAGTCCAGATATTTCCACTCTTCTGTGCAATGATGATCAATATGCTCTTGCGCCTGGTGGAATTTTACTGTTATGTTACCAGATTACCATTACTGATGCATGACTGTGTAAGCAGCATTTTCAGTAAGCTGCTCATATGCTCTCAGTGGTCAAAGACCTACATAACCTGATAAAAACATTCACAGGAGCACAATCGGCAAACACAACAAGGAGTTCATTGAAACATTTACAAGAACCTTTATTAACATCAGACGGCAGAGATTTAAAATAACCAAGGCAAATGCAAGACTCCAGCTTGTGTGCAGTTTGTAGCTCCTACCGTATAAAAGGTGCATAATAGCTGATCCAAGGTCTGCCAACATGTATATGAACACAAGGGACATTTAAAGTTAAGTAAATACTGGATCGTGTATTGGATCGTACTGTATTGGATGGATGGATGGATGGATGGATGGATGGATGGATGGATAGATAGATAGATAGATAGATAGATAGATAGATAGATAGATAGATAGATAGATAGAAAATGGATGGGTGAGGAGCAGAGGGGGAGGAGAAAGGGAGCAGTGTGTGGGCACAGATGGCCAGCGAGGTGAGGGCGATGACGGGGACACATGCAGGTTTGTGTCTTCCTGACGTGTGCAGTGTACACACAGTCCTCTCCTCTACCCCCATATCTTTTTTTTCTCCTCACTCTCTCTTTCTTCATTGGATCCAACACTCCATCAGTCCCTCTTCCTCACCCACTCACTCCCTTTATTCCTACTACTTACTGGTCCCTGAAAAAATAGGGCAGTCTTTATGTAAGGAGGAGAGAAGAAGTGGGGAGGGGATGCTGTGAGTAGAGGAAAGAGGAAAAAAAAAAGGTTGAAACAAAGCCTTCTAAGTAGAGACAAGCCAAGAAAGAATGAGTAGGGGGAATAATGAAGCTGGCATCCACTCTCCTCATCCAGGCAGGTGGAAGAAGTCTTCAAATCTACTTAAATAAATAATTCAGCGGTTTTGACTGCACTATGAAAAACACTGCAAAACAACTAGGTCCTGTTTTTAAAATGGAAAGTTAAAGAAAAGCACCAAATCATATGTAAGAGTGTTGAATTCTTTTAAACTCTTTTATCCTTAGAAGCCTGTATAAAAATTACTAAACATTTCTACATAGAAAACATCAAATTAAAACTGAATTTACTGTAGCGCTATACCCTCACAGTCACTTCCTGTCCTTAAGCGTATAGACTGGCTGTGTTTGAATGTAACTGAATACTCAAGCACTGCACTGCACTCAAGTGCAATTGAGAGGTACTTGTTCTTCACTTTAGTATTTATATTTTCTGCTACTTTAAGTGCCTATGCCAAACTTCCTCAGCTGGCACGGTGGCACTACAGCAGCCATATAAAGTTTAAAACTCACTTTGAATCTTTGAAACAAAACATAGGCTTGACTGAGCAGAGCAGAAATGCTCACATGAAAACTGTCCTAACAGCATTTGGATGGGAAATCACAGTGATAGGTGACACAGATGTAGATAATAAAATCACTGATGGCTGAATTCCATTTAGCTCCTTCAGTTTCAGAGTCCTGGTGTTGTGCATGCTGTCACGACATGCTGAGGCACAGAGAAGAGCAGAACCATCGTTAACGCGATCAGTTACATCTGTGCTTCTCTTCAGCATGTCTGCCGCGACAGAGGAAGTGGACAAATATGTGTGAAACGTAGGAAATATGACTAATTTACATGTAAATGCCAAAAATTAAAAGCTCTTCAAGTCAGTGCCTCATCATTGTGTTTCAGGACAGTATTTGACTAAGTACACTGAGTTGCTTTTCCCCTTTAACTTTTCTGATCTCAGCCTCATTCTCTCTCAGCCTCGTGCTCTCGTCCTTTCCTCTCCCTGGCACTTTGCCTCTGTGACTGGCAGTGAGCCTGCTGAAAGTAGGCTAGGATTGACGCGCTGCTTGTGTCTGAGTCACAGAGAGCTGTGGAATACTGAAACCCACTGATTGCATTTAACTTTAGGCATCTGACTCCCATGCAGTGCATGATACAATAGAGCCATCTGCTCTGCTTTCTGCACCTCAATTCTGACGTTTATGGCTGCATTTACAACAAAAAAAAGGAAAGTCAGTTGTTCTGTGAACAGTTGCAAAGATGGTTATTTAGGAACAGATAAAGTAGTGATCTTGTTTGGCACATGTGTAACAGTATAAACATTCAGATTTGGTTGGCCTGCTTGCGGTTTTACAGTAATGGGTTTAGGATAATATTATTGATGTTGAATAACAGGGGGCAAAAAACAAAAATAAAATGCTGTTCATCATCCTAATTTTCGGCCACAGTACAATAACCTCTCTCTCACCTAAAGCAGTCGAGCATATTTCAAATTTGTGCTTCATTAACAAGTACCATGAAGAGCTTATTTGGCCGTGGGTTTGGGATGCCACGGTGAACCATAGCCTCACTCACCTTTTTAACACTGAGGCAAAAGAGTGTAAGAGGCCTGTTACTGCTCTGCTGGGTGAAGTAAGATGACGTAAGAACATATTTTTTTGCCTCAGAAGAGCCCACAACCTAGGCGGTGACGCATGCACAATCGAATTTTCTTTTTTTTTTCCTTTTCCACAGATCACTGTAAAATTCTTGCCATGCGTGTGTGCTGTGTGGGATCCTATAAACACGCAAGCTCGTTATTTAACTAGAGAGCCACAAGGATTACACCATATAAACAAAAGAACATTAACATAAACAGGACAAAAGTGAGCTGAAGCAGGGGAACGGGAAAAACTGGAAAGACACGGTGTAAATAAAGTAATTGGCTCTTCACACCGATACCGAAAGGGTCATGGGAATTTTCCCTTTCTTTCATCATAAGTTTTGTGGTCTTCACTGTCCAATGAGGGGTCCTGTGGAGTCTGCGGGAGTGCGTGGTGTCAGGGCTCTGCCGTTCCACTGCATCTAATCCTTGTGTACCTGAAGCAAAAGCTGTTTCTGCAACCTCAGCAGAGAGTCAAGCAAGTTTTCTAGGCTGCTGCCTGAGTGACGGAGTTCATGTATCTCGTGAAGAAGTGGCTCCCTGCTGCAACCAAAGTCTGCATCCAAAGAGACTAAAGGTGGAATCTCAATATATCGATTTATGTATGTTACAAACCTAATTTATGGTCACAAGGTCTGGGAAGTGATTGAAACAAGAGCCTTAAAGCTCCTGTTAAAGTTTGCACTTCAAGTCTTTCTTTCACTTAAATCTTAGACAATCCAATCACTGCTTAACCTTCACTCATTCCACATAAACACCCTAACTATGGCAGCAAATATTTCACGTACTCTGCATCTTTTCAGTGAAACAAACTGCAATCTGCTCTGAAAGCTAATTCTTTCATTTCCACTGAGAAATTTAAAACGGTACTCTCTGATCTTTTATGACTCTTAATTGGTTTCATTAACCCTTCTTGTCACTGTTTTTTCAGGTTTCAGGTGTTTCTTGAGAACGAGATCTTGTTCTCAGTGAGACTTGTTGATTATGTTATATAAACAAAATGAGCCTGCTTGTGGTTGAGCTCGTCCTTAGAGACAAGGTGAGGAGGATTCCTGCCCTTACAACTAACATTTCAGATGTTACAATTTTCAGAACTGATTCCCCCCTGCAAATGTAAGTAACGCAAATCAGACATTACCATTCTGTCTGTCTGAACGCCGGTGTGAACGCTGCAGGGAAGACGCTTTGCATGTTATTTGGCTCTCATTAAAAAAGAGGACAGTTTCTCGGCTCCACTTCCTGCTCTGTGGCACAAGTTTAAAACACAGAGGTTTTCATTTATCACTCAGCAGCAGCTGAAGCATGTATTTTTCTTTTCATCCTATCATTCAGAGACAACGCAGGAAAGTACATGAGCCAAATGCAGGGGGAGATACAACATAACATGAACACCTCCGAATATGATAAAATTCAATGCAACACCAGAGCTTCCAACTGACATATTCTGTAGTTCACAGTTCATTTCCACCAAAACTGAAGATTCTCAATTTGCTAAAGTATAAAAAAGAAGTCAAACTGTTGTGTATGTTTAGACATCAAACAGCATTTGACTTGTAATTGAAATTTACCTCAGTGATTTTTACAAACAGGATCACAAAAGCTAAAGATCTAACGTTTAAAAGAAAAAAGGAGAGAAGGTTGTTTTCAGAAATAAAAAAAAAAAGGCGATGTCCCAGGTTCAAAAGTTTATGGTGCAATCTGAACTGAAATGTTAATAAATGCAGGACTCCGCTTCTTTAATTTCAACCCAAGTATTTCAGTTAATACAGTACACACAAGCCATGTTTACATAGGCGGGCAGGAAGGCCTTCGACTTTGCCAAGAAAGAATTACTGGATTTAGATGAGAATAGATGTGTTATTAAACAGTTACGGCCCCCACCTGACTGATCGTGTAATAGTAAACTTAGGAGATTCAGAGACATGGGTTTCATAAGAAAGGAGCATGGCTTCAGTTTCAGTTTTGCTGCTTCTTCCAATGATAGGGGAACAGAATAGAGCACTCTGTGAATGCAGCTGACAAAGACCGAAGGAAATCTTTGAGTAGCCGAGGGAAAAGCTGAGGCTATGAGACATTTTGGTTGGCTGGAGAGTAGAGGCTGATCATATTTCTCTCAGTGAGGTCTGGAGAGCCTGGGAGAGTTATGTAATGTTGTTGGGATATGCAGCCAGAAGGGGTGTAAACAACACCACTCTGAAGTGGGACAGGCCTAGTCGTTGCCTGGTAACAAATATTTTGGGCAGGAGGACCAGGCAAACACGGCCCGCCTTCCAAAAGGAAATAGGGGCTGGCCTCATGAGCACAGCACAAGTCAGTGGCTTCCCGAAAATATGCTAAGAGACAGGGGCAAGCAAAACAAAGCACACCAGGGGCATCAGACAGTACTGCATCTATTTTTTACCTGGCTAGGTTGGAGTCTAGACCACCACAAGTTGTAAACAAACAAACTCTCAAGGAACACTATAGTTTAGAGAGAGGACTGCAGTCTCAGTTAAACTCCATAATTACTCCACACTCTGTATAGTCACATACTTGTACAGTGATTTAGCTTTAGCCTATGAAGAGACACTCAAACAAGCCGTAACAAGGTTTCACTGTATGGTGAAGGTTCTGCAGTGCCCACAAACCCTACATCTCAGGTGTCATGTTCAGATTTATCAGCTATGTGTACTGGTGATTCCCTGAAAGCAATATAGATACTGAGTGGATTGTCCTTATGAAACAGGGTCAGTTTAAATGGATTCAGCTCAATGCAAGAGAGGGCTGAAGGAGGAAAATCTGCAACAAAGTATTCGCTGCTGTGGCAACCATCAAAAAAAATGTACTCGTACTGTCCGACGCTGAAAATATTTACATTATACTGAAAGTTGTCTGTCAACATTCCAGTCAGTTTCTGTTGTGGTCAGCTTGTTCTCCACACATTCAAAGATGCATGAATTGGTGTACTGCGGGCTGCTAGCCGTGCGCATATTTGAATTTTACAGGCTACGACGCGGACACGGGACAAACAGGCTACGCGTTTATTACACACTCGAAATGTCAAGTTTAACATTCCCTGTAACTGCCTGACATTACAACACAAAACAACAACAGCAGCTGACGGGTAAAACTGTGCTACAACAACGGCAGACAGCTCTCTAGTAAAGCCTACTCAGGTTTGCTGCTGTTCTCCATACACAAAGAATCCGGAAGCCATATTGTCTGTCACTCAGAGCCGGTTACCACGGAAACCGGTTGCTAGGCGGCATAACAAAAAAGACCAAATTTATACGTCCTTGCGTCAGAGGCAACGGCGTATCTATGGCGACAGAACGCTACACACATGCAGAAAACCCGTGCATAGCACATGGTAATTGTTTTAGGCAAATACCTCTTTTGTACGTGGTTATACCGACTGTTTGGGACAGCATTAAGAGGGAAATACCTTGTGTTGTCACTGTAAAGTCTATTTGTGTATGTGTCGGCATACATGGTTGAAGTTTTAGTCAGTAGCTTATCGCCTTTGTGGTTTCTTTTAAACTCTCACCCCGTTAAGCCCTGCTGTTATCGTTTATTTCCCCGTGAATGTGGGCTGTTTGCTTGCGTTATCAGCCATTCACCTCAGTAATTCCACATCATGAACAACTTACATCGACGGAGTTAGTCATCCCGGTTCAGCGGCACAGCACCGGTAACGGCAGCCCGGATGGGACACAACGTCCTCCGTGGATCCTCGTCTCTGACGTTGTTGTAGCGCTGACTAATAACTTGTTATCCCCAACTCTTCGCTTTTTTGCTCACGCCTTTTCACACATCGGCCCTTACACAGCAGCATGCCCGCCCCGTGACATTGTTTGACATCACAAGCAAAAAACGTAGGCCTTGTATTTTAGATTTTCATTCATGATTTGCCACCCGGTCTTCCAGGAGCACCCCCCCCCCCCAATCCAAAGCCAGCCTCCCACCTGCCACATTCCCACTGCCGTCCTCATGTAGGCTATAATAATGAATCACTTTCTGCTCGGCCGGGTGATGTTTGCAATGACAGGCGCTGATTTCCGTCACTGCTGCCCACTGTCCATGACAGAATTAAACTGCTGTTTACCAATTTATGTTTTTCTTTTTTATTATAGGGCACAGTGAGGCTGCTGTTGCTGCTCTGTGTGTGCTCTCTGACACAGAGCCTTGCCTACGCTAAAAAACACAAATAGGCCAATCTGCCTGAAAGGCTGGATCCATTCGGAATGTATTAGGCCATAAAGTTTGAAACTATTTCTCAACCTGCAGTAAATCCACAGATGGCACAGTGCCTGACTTCAGGTTTCGGGAGTGTTCAGACGCAGATGAAAAGAAGTGTTTCCTCCCATTAGACGTTAAAGCTCTCAAGCTCTGTGGACTCCCGAGGGCGTGTCCTGAGAAACTTTACAGCAGGATTTCCCTTGCATGCCTGTCGGGATTCCGCCCTGGAATGATGCACACACCTCTGGGTGTTGCATAAATTAAGCAATTGTAAAGGGTATTTTCTGGTTTTTTTTTTTTAGGTTAAACTCAAGCCCTTTGTGACACCAATATGAACCAGTAGAATATCATATCTTCTATCTGTCATAACAACTACAAATCATGTCGAAACCTTATTATGTGTCGTCGATTTCAACTTACTTTCAACACTTCCTTAAATGATTATAGGTATTAAAGACATTATAGGAATATTAAAATGTCATCCCTTGACGTAGCCATGACTCAAAAATATTCCAATCTAAAAAGACACATATATAGTCCTAAAGACATACTTTCCATATTTATCACTAAAGTTTCTTAAAATTTCCTCTCTGAAATTGTCAGACGGTGAGAAATATCTCGTGCCTGTCACAGTATAAAAAAAAAATCTATTATTATCCGTCGGCGAGGTGAGCTTCTGGTCCATTTCAGTGGGAGAGGGATTCCCTCAACGTCACCAAGGATACCAAACACAACAAGCACAAATATGGTCATGTACGTCAGCGGAACTCCGAGGCGGGACTATAGACATGCCTCGGTTGGTTGTACTCGATGAGGATTCATTCATAAGACAAGATCTGCTACTGTGCATACCCTAAACGGACTCTATGGATCTATAATCGCAAATGTGACAAGCGGATAACGGAGAGCGCGCGGAGGATTTAAAGCAAAACGAGAGGACTTCTTAACAGAGTGAACTGGAACACTTTTCCCCCTGAACGCGGGGAACTGGATTAAGCTTCTTCATGCAACTTTTTTGGAAAGAAATCAAGAGCATCTCACCGGGGAATACCAAAAAGATCAGCAACTGTAAGTCTATATTGACTTTATGTGGACGATATACAGAAGGAAGAGTTTGAATTAAACGCTTTGCTTTAAAATCGTTGCGTTAGAGTCGGTCTGAAACATCTGCTCGTCAGTCTGTTTAATATGATATCATTAAAGACAGCTATTCCTCTTGACGTTGCTTTCACACAAGACAAAAACTCAACAGTCTACTGGACTTTTTACTGTAGGGATTTTCTTCGGTGATCGGTCAGTGAATCTATGCAGGGAAAAGTAACTAGCCTCGGTAGTGACGGGATAATCCTTTAAGTTTATGACTGCTCTTTTGGTTAACTCCACTCTCTGTAAAACAAGTCATTCTTTTCTTATAGTAGGATGTCTCTTCTTTAGTAATCTTCTTTTGCGTGCTGCTGCCCTGTTGATGCAGGTGACATCGCGCTCTCTTCAGTAACTGCAGGTGTCACGTTTTCTCTCGGTCCCTGCGGGGAAATGTACCAAGGGTTCCCCGGTGACCCAGACAACGGATCCCGTGGAAGCTCGTCTCCATCCATAGAGTCCCAGTACCTTTCCTCCGTGGACTCCTTCGGGAGCCCGCCGACCACCAGTGCTCCACAGGTAAGGCAGAGCTTATTGTTAATAAGGCGAAAATAAAGCGTGTAAACTATTTTGGATCAGCAAACTTTACAGCTCGCCGTGAGTGCCTTCTTTCATAAATGCAACAGGTCTGACTTATGGACCTGCAGTCTACTTTAGTGTAGTCTATAGGCTGTGGATCTATGGTCTAATTGCGTTACATATAACCTAGGATATGCGGTATAGCGCATTCTAACACTATAGACTGTGTTTTAGTGTAGCATCCCACATGTGTTTTTGTGACTTGTAGGCTGTCATAAACAACAGGCAAAGCAGCATAGCCTAGCGCTATTACATCAAATTAGAGAGCATGTAGGACAGTCGTTTATGATATCTGCATGAAAGTAGCATTGAAATTGTACTCCTTATATTTTACAATACGTGACGCAGACTTTTGAGACTTTTAATGGCACGTCTTAGTTTTATTTTTTATCGGAGGCCGGTGATAATGATTTGCCGCGTTCAGCTCATACGTCTGCTTTCCAGTAGTGACATATAAATACTCTCGCTAAGAATTCCGTCAACTGAATATAGATTTTTACCTCTATCTGCGGCTTGTGGCAGCCCCGGTAGCAGCGCTGAAGCATTGGCAACGTGTTCAGTTTACTGCATGCCGCAGAACGGATAACAGAGTCCTGGAACTCTCCGACGTAAGCGCCGAAGCCACGCCCCGCTCTCTATTTCCACGCGCTCCGCTCTCCTCTCACAGGCCTCGCCGTGACGTAAATGCTCGTTCTATTTTGGAGTGCTACGTCGCGTTGCCAAGGGGAACACCGGGGGTGTGACGGGGGAGGAGGAAGAAGGAGGGGGGAGACGCTCTTCGAGAGAAACGATTGGTCGAGGCAGACTCTTTCAGAGCTGCCTGTCCCAAAGTCTTAACACGCTTTTGTATGAATATTAATGAAAGTCGATGCTGTCTAACTAGGGTCTAAAATAAAACAAAAATGACAAGCGACAGATTTGAGATTTCTGTGTGCGTTTCAAACACGTACGTGATATTAAACGTACCTGGAAAAAGTTGAGGCAGCAACAATTAGGTTCAAAACTGCCATTTTCTTTTGCTCTGATCGTAATGTTTAAGATACTTCCCACTTGTTAGATGACAAGATAAACATTTTCCACACATTAAAATGAAAACATATTCTATAGGCTAATTAGTCGTTCGGCACTTAATTTACGTTATATCACTTCCATATTAGCTAAGTTAAAATACCATTTCTATGCCCGAACCATTATGTAGGCTACATTAAGGTTATTTTTTCACAGTTTTAAAAACAAATTCACATATTTATTATGTCATGTCCCGTATCTTAGAAATTGATGTATTTTACAATTTAAAATGGGAAGTTGAATAGAATTTATTAGCATATCAATGTAGTGCATTTGTAACCACGAACTGTAATGGCTGCATGGCAGCACTTGGTTGTAGAGTTAAAGTTTAACCTGCTGTGTTTGGCATGATGGCTACAATCCCAGAATGCAATCATTTTCAAACAAATTGTTTTAATGACATCAGTTTTCCGAGCCCACATAGCAATATCCTTTATGCAGTCATTTGTTTCACTAAGTGGCGAACCTCACCTTATCCTTGCTTGTGAGTGACTGAACCTTTCAAGGATACCCCTTTCATATCCAGTCATGATTCTCTCACCTGTTACCGGTTAACCCGTTGACCTGTGGAATCTGTTCCAACACGTTTTTCTGCCTCTGTTTGTCTAAATGTGATGATCACTGATCAGTTGTGTGTGAAACACATGTTCATGTCTCCTGTCTCTGTTCAGGAGTGTGCGTCAGCGGGAGCTGGCTTGAGCATTGTGGACAGCGGGCCAGGGGCCAGTGTCGGAGGTGAAATGCCCGGTTCATTTGTGCCAACTGTCACCGCTATCACCACCAGTCAGGACCTGCAGTGGATGGTACAGCCGACCCTCATCTCCTCCCAGGCCTCTGGACAGAGTGGATCCACTGGCACCACAACCATGACCCAGCCAGTATCACTGGTTGACCCATATGACATGCCAGGCCCCAGTTATTCCTCAGGGTCTGGGTTCACCCCTCCAAGCTCGGATACCCCAGGGCCAGCACCAGGTCCCATTCGCCAGTCCAGAACTCGTAGCCGCCGCACTCGAGAAGAGTCTGTGAGTGAAGATGGAGATGTTGGTGTGTTAGTAAGTGTGTGTGCTTGAACGGTTTGTTTGTTGACCCTCACACATTAAATACACAGAGCAGGTATATCGTTTACATGGGCGCCAAAAGAATCAGACCAAAATATCATGTACTGTGCTGTTAAGCATTGGTGCAAACATGCAAACACATTCAGGGGCATGGGGAATAAATACAAATCAGGTACTTCTCTGTCTACTCTTGGACTTTCACATAAACCCACTAAACAGGGAAATTGAGGTTGGGGAAGGCCGGGTCGATGTAAAGGGATATGATGGAGGATAGCAGAAACAAGATAAAAGAAAATATTGTAATTTTAAAAGAGTAAATTTGCTCTCTAGACAACCTTAGCTGGTGTAGTTACCCTGACTGTCCATCCAGTGTAAGAGTTTAGACAAAACCTTTTTCCTAATCCACTGGCTTTTTTCTCTCTTCGTCCTAGCTAACACCTGAAGAGGAGGAGAAGAGACGTGTTCGCCGAGAGAGGAACAAGCTGGCTGCCGCCAAATGTAGAAACCGCAGACGAGAACTCACAGACAGACTGCAGTCGGTGAGCTTCGCCCTGTTGTACTTGCCAGAATGAGTAATGATCATAATTACATACTTCACGTTATCTCCCGTAGCACTGCAGAGTCTTAATAAATGTGTGCATGGGTGTATAAGAGAGAGAATTAAGGTAATGCGATGTTTAGCTGTAGTGAAGACAATTATAGTCCTCGAGACACTGTACTATTGACTATTGTACCTACAGTTTTTATGGCCTAGTTATTATTCTCTCATATAAGCTACCTTACATATCCAACATACAGGTGCAGAAGTATTTCTGTTGAGATGAATACATCCACCTCCACAAATACTGAAGTAGAGGTTTGGTGTAGCTAACACTAACTCTTTTTCTGCTCCTCTACCCATTTCACCCACCTTTGTCTTGTTCCCCTGTCCAAATGCCCCCCTGTTTCTTTCATTTTCTGTGCCTGTCAACAGGAGACGGACATACTGGAGGAGGAGAAGGCCGAGCTGGAAGCTGAGATCTCTGAGCTTCAGAAAGAGAAGGAGCGCCTGGAGTTTGTCCTGGTGGCCCACCAGCCAAACTGTAAGATCCCGTACCAAGACCAACCCCAGCAGGGCTCAGCACAGCTTCCTCCAGTCCAGCCCCAGCTCCCTCCCCAGACCTTACAACCCTCTGTCTCCAATGTGGGCTTGGTTGTGAAGGAGGACACTTTCTATCTGCCTCCTGCCTACACAGCCCATCCGGCCTCCACACAGCCCCAGCCTCCGGTTCAGCAGCAAGTCCAGCAGCAGCCTCAGCAAGGGATAATGCAGGAGGTAGAGTTTTCTCGTTCTTTCTATGGCTCAAGCGAGCCAGCACCAGGCGGGCCGTGCCTTATGGCCAGCGACAGTGGTGGTGGTGGTGGTAACGATGGCGATGCGGCCATTGGCAGCTACAACACCTCATACACATCTTCATTTGTGTTCACCTACCCAGAGGGAGCCTGCGGGGTCAGTGCCAACCAGCGGAACAGCAGTAGCGAGCAGTCATCTGATTCCCTGAACTCGCCTTCACTGCTGGCACTCTGACTGACCGACAGACACACGAGCACACATATCAACGCACATACACATTATTCTCGCTGGAAGTAGAGGCTGAGGCAAATACATGCACAGTACCTATCAGTCTCATACTTTGAAAAAAAAAAAAATACATCAACCAATCATTTGTTTCTGATTGGCTTAAAGTTTACACATTGTGAGATGCATTCCAATTAAGAGCCATACAAACAGTTGCATATGAATTACGTTGGATCTAACCCTTATCATTGAGCTTAAACAAATGAATCACTTCTTGTTTTGTATCATCAGAATACCTGCGACTGGACAACACAAGTGAATAAAAACTGACTCACAAAATCAAGTCCAAGTCGCCAATCTTAAGTGCACTGAATTAACAGATTAATTCACAGAAAACATTCTCAATCTTCAACATGTGCAGCACATTGAGTGAGACGCCACAAGCTCACTCATTGCACATTCCAACAGGCAGCAGTGCCCCCACCTTGTTCCCTCTGTCGGTTGCCCCTCTTCCAGTGCTCTTGCTCTCATCCTTTTCCATCCTCTTCTCCCTTCTTCCTCTTGCTGAATGTATTTGTGCCAATCTGAAATAGGGACGAAGGACACTCTGTTCAGGGTCTTTTCTTGTGGGACACACACAGCTGATCTCTCGCTCACCTCTAACCCTTCATCCGCTCGACTTCCCTTTGCTTCTTCATTTGCTGCTTGGACTTGACAAGTTGGGGATCTGAGTATCACAGCCTCCACTAAATCTTGTGCTTTCTTCTGTCCCTTTTTTTTTAAAAAAAAAACCAAAAACTTCTGCCGTCTGCCTACCTGCCATGCGACCCATCTCTGCCCATCTCTCTTTCTCCTCTCTGTCTCTGTGTTTCTCCCTCTCTCTGAAGTCTTCAACCCCCGAGAGCCCGAAGACCCCTGAGAGCCCTTGGGACCTTGAGTGAATGACGGCCCAACTAACACGCCCTTTTGCACCCTCTCATACAAGGACATGGATGCAACCCTCCCATACCGAAGAACCTTTTTCTTGGAGTGCATTACTCAAAGTGGATCCTTATGGTGAACAGCAGCTAAATACTTTCATACACGCACATAGACGTATAATTGACGAATGCGACGTGCAAGACAGACGCCACTGTCTTCGACTGAGCCATTTTTCGATGTTCACACATTAATTCGACATATCCTGTGTTATGAGGCTGGTTCATAAAAGTGGGGATGGAGACAGGAAGGGAAGGAAGATGGTGCTACCCAGCTGGACAGACTCAAAAGGAGTGATGATTAATCAATCCCATCTTAACCAAGAGCTGAAAGTTAAAAACAAAGTAAAAATAAAATAAAGAGAGAAAAAAAATCCTGCTCTTGCCAACTGTGTGGAAGGGTGACCTCAGTAAAAACACCTCCATACCACAGAGTCTCATCACCCTGGGCCTACACGCGCATATTCATACCATCCATCGCTTTGAAGTCGCTGAACTGAAGATACAGACGTTTTGTTGCAGCGCACCAGCGCGCCATTTTGTTCGAGACTCAATCAGATGTGAACCGATGCCTTTATTTAGAGAAGAGAGAAGTTCTTTTTTGCAGTGATTCAGACAACCTCTAAACGTTGGGCTCAGTAGTCTCTGTACCTTCCCTGTTCTCTCAGGAGAGACGAGGTGGGGGTGCATTTATTGTGAGTGTGTCCACTCTGAGGCACCTGGCCCATTTATTTCTTTCTTTATTGAGGTTGATGTGACGAGTGAGCACAAAGCAAGACCTGGAAACAAAAGAGGAGAACACGTGGGCTGATGTTGTGGAGTGAGCGTCCTTTCTTTTCCTGTGAATTTGTTTTTTTTTTTTTCTGTATGTTTAAGTGAGGATTGTTATATATTTTAATGTTTGTGTTTGTTTGAATGTTTGATTGTTCTGCATTGACTTCTGCTTTCATTTGTACTGTTGCCGTTTCTCGTTTTTCTTTTTGTTTGTTTGTTTTGTTTGTTTCAACCGGGAGATTTTCTTCTAACTGTTACTATTATTATTGCTTTGTAACGATTGTTTCATTATTTTACTGTATTTTCATTTGGCAACTTTGGAGGCATGATGTGCACTACAAAAAAAAATCTAATTATAAGTCTATATGCATATACATATATACAGGTAACATGTATATATACATAAATGTATGTACCATTATTCTAAAGTATGAATGTCTACAAATAGAAATGGGATATTTTTGTCAATGAAGAATAAGATAAAATGTTATTGAGGTTTAGTTTTAAAATGAATATTTTTCTAAGGGAGCAAAAAAAAAAAGTATAATA
Source organism: Scatophagus argus (assembly GCF_020382885.2). NCBI lineage: Eukaryota > Metazoa > Chordata > Actinopteri > Scatophagidae > Scatophagus > Scatophagus argus. Next base: position 16,271,010 of record NC_058497.1, on the reverse strand, counting down.
AATTTAAAGTAATGCCCTGTCTCTGAACATGAAGCACGATGTCACTGCCTCTATCAGTGTGTATTTATGTTTTATAAGCAATTTAAAGCACTATTCAAGTTACATTAAATGTATGTTTATAATTATGATGTTAGAAAGTTGTAGTAAGGCCTTTGTTTTGTTTGTTTGTTTTTTCTCTGTGAGGTCTGTCCCAATGCTACTGACACCTTAATGCCACTTGATCTTCAGCAGATTCAAAATGAGGAAAAAAAAAAAGTGTGATTGAATGTCAATACACATATTAAAAGTGTTCAGACTGCATAATGACTAAACTGTTTCATTTAAGGACAAAGTATTTCACAGAATGCATTTCTGCCCGGTATAAGCATATCTCTCAATCACGTTGAAATGTTTGTTTGAAGGATAATCGCCGTTTTAGCCTTGATATGATGACTATCACGTTAAAGTTCCGTTCTGTTACTCAAGAAAATATATCGTCTAATTGATATAAAAAATATTTTGTGATTGTATTTGCTGAATAAGAAGCTTTATTTTCATTAAATAAATATGTTTGATCAAAGCAGTGGCTTGATTAATGACACGAGTTATTGTTCTCATGTGGCTCTTGGTGGTCAGAAAATGGGCAGACCTCATTTGTTTTTTTAAAAAAAAAAAAATGTTGAATAACTGTGTTTGTACAGCTGTTGGAGACGCCTTTTGATTTTCTCCAAATGCAAATGTGATGAGAATATGTTCTGGTGTGAGAATAAGCATAAAACATATTCAGTAGTTCTCATGTACATAGGTTTTTGTGGTGCTACTTATACTATACTATAATGACGAGGCAGTTTCACGTTGTGTGTGCAAGGTGACACATTGCTGCCGCTGAGGCTCCAAACAAATGAACACACTCCTCGTATCATCGGTATGCTTTATTTACATTGGAAGCCAATAACGCAGTAAATTCCCTGCAGCTGAAGCTCTGAGAGCCCAGTAATCTCTCTATGAACACATCATAATTTAACATCAGCTGCCTGACACATCTTTAAGTGTGATTAAACAGATCTCAGAGGGCCATTGTACTGTACCTGCACTCCACACTCAGGCCCCTGATTACCACACAACTCATTCTTTCGCCTAATGTCTTTGTTTTCCTTGGATTTAATTGAAGTCAATTGAATTTACTTTAAATGTGTATTTTCAATAAGGTTGCTAATGAATTGGAAATGTCGACAGGAAAGAAAAGGAGAGATATTTAGCTACCAGCTACAAGAGAAGAGAAACTGCCTGCACCCACCTGTACTGCACAATGTTACCGTTGACTTATCAAGAGCTTTCCTATTTTTCTATGATGAGGTGAATGTTGCTATGGATTTCTATTTTTCCACAAGTCTCATATACACTCTGGTTACATCATTTCCCCAGCATGAAATGCAATACTTATTATCGTCTTGGATAAACATAATGTAGCAAATCATGCAGTGCTCAAACTGACTGCTACTATATGTCAAGTGTGATGATGTATTGCTTTAATTATCAATTACTGTTACAAACAATATTGAATGTAATCTTTAATACTGATTGTAACATTTAATTTTGAGACAACTGTCATGAAAAATTGTCTTACAATATATCTAGAAATTATCTTTTTCATTTATTGAAGGCTCCTCCACTTCAAAAAGTCGATGTTCTTTCTAATACTTTCTTTTATCAATATTTCATCTTTTTTTGTAATAATTTCCTCTGTATATCTATATACAGTTTGATGAGGTTACAGCAGTGAAAGGCTGTGTTTGAGACTGGGTGCATGGATAATTGTTTAACTTGCTCATGAAGGTGCTCTGATGTCAAACTATCTTTATTTTTAATGCATATAATTTCACATAATTGCTTATTTTTATAACTTAATGTTCATTTGCTTTTATTCTGGAAGAGGACCAAAGTGTATGACAAATTTGCCGCTTTTGCAGTCCCTGTTGCTCATCTTCTCTGTGCCCATTTTAGCTTCTGGTTCTTTTTGTTACCCTTTAAAAGTTTACAAAGTTTTTTTCCCCTCTTGGCTTCAAGACTGCAAAAGCTGGGTGAGCTGTCTCCTTTAATGGTGGTTTGACCAGATACAATTCATTTCCAATTTGTGAAGAAATTGCATAAATAAACAACATATTATGAGGTACATGTCTCTCCATGTTAAATGCTTGACCTTCACTGCACTCTTTGACCTATGTGTGATTTTTTTTTTGTAAGTGTATTGTCTTGTTTTAAAGTCAGTTACCATCCGTGAATTCAGACTACATGGACCTGAGAAGAATCATGCTATCCATCCATTTTCTATACCGCTTATCCGTCAGGGTGGCTGCGAGCTGGAGCCTATCCCAGCTGAATACTGGCGCCCTGGACCTTGGACTGGTTGCCAGTCAATCGCAGGGCTGACACACAAAGAGAGGCAACCACACATACTCACTAGGGACAATGTAGAGTAGCCAGTTAATCTAATGTACATGTTTTTGGGAGGAAGCCAGAGTACCCACAGAAAACCCACACGGACACAGGGAGAACATGCACAGGAGGGCCCAGACCAGGATTTGAACCAGGAGCCCTCTTGCTGTGAGGCAACAGTGCTAAGCACTGCACCACTGGGATATTTTTTATATATTATATATTTTTTTTATTCATATTATTTAGGTCTGCATCTATTGATGATTTTCATTATCTTGGACTGTCTTGGTTATTTCCGTGATCTTTTTGCAATAATACATACACACATACATATATATACATTAATAAAATTAGCATTTAGGCATAATTTGCATATGTAAAAGTATGCCATAGAGAATTTATGTTATAATTCAATTGTACCACAGCATTCAAAGGTCCATTAAGGTAAACAAATACAAATGCTTTGGGGTTTTAAGAAACCCCTGCATAGTATTCTTTTTCTAGTGACTATAATAAATATTTTTTCATTTTAAAAATGGATCCCCTGACTGCTCATATTTGAAAAAATGTCATTGTGATGAACAAGATGTATGGCTTGACTCTATGATTCCCCTTTGCCCTACAGAGCTTTATAGCATCTTTTAATTTGTTTTTGCTTCACGGCCCCTGCTGTACTGTTTTGAGTCACTCACACTGCTCCCAAAGCGGGTGTGTTCAGTTTACTGTGTACTTCTTGTCCTACCCATACATTCATGGTAAAGCTACAAATGGCAGAAAGGGAAAACAATATGAAATGAATGTTGCTCTGTATCTACTGGATGTGACTAAACGGTAAATTGCAGGCTTATTTGGTGAAACAAGTCATTGCAAAAGTGATCATGATTGTCTGGAGAGGCCATTTCATGTGAATTTTCAGTCTATGTTGCTCTCTAGCGTCCATACATAAAATTTCACAAGACCTTTTGTGGTTGTGGGGGAAGTTGCGTCACGGGAGCAGCGCGAGCTATCCGGATGTTGCTGACGTCACCACACATTTGTTGTAAACATGGCGTCTGTGACAACAGGTGAGACCGTTAAGGCCCGGCAAACCACTGTTACCGCTTAGCAACAATAAAAATATTTCGATATTTCAGTGCATATCGGACGTAATCACTCCCTCAATTCAGGATACCGTGTAGGATTTTTGCAACTGTTTTATTCTTAACGGACATCGCAGAGAGCCGACGCCGCCTTTTGATTCACTGCTAGCTAATGCTAAGACAATGC